>NC_142614.1:14856250-15164732 GCF_059453375.1 Lepisosteus platostomus | reverse complement strand
GGTGCTCATAGCAAATACCTACTTTAACTATAGGCGTTTGTGAAAAATCATGTCGAGCAAAGGTACAGCTGTTTTGATACCATAGTTTAGAAACAACATCCAGCTCATATGATAAAGTAACTGGGGAAACATGAATCTGAGTTAAAGAAAATGATGGTTTGTTATTACACAAAAACATAGACTTGGCCCACAGTTATTAAGTCAGCAGAAGATACTGATTGCTACTGAATTTTATCACTCTCTCCCAGGTGATTTACAACCCAAGGAATGTGGGATAAAATATCAAAACTGTCTACACAGCAGATGAGGAGGAGCATCAGATAGTTACCACTTTAGCAATTGAATTAAGGCCAGACTGTGCAAGCCCGGAGTGGAATTAAGCCAGGCCACTGGGGTTAACACTCCAGCTCTTACAAACACTGCCCTGTTTGTAAGACAGCTGCTGGGAGAATTATGTTGGACACAAAATCCAATAACAAAAATAAGCATGCTTAAAGTAAAACAGGAAAAAAAGACACGACTACACTAACCATCAAAACCACTCGCATACCAGTCATATGGGATATATTTTTACTTCCCTACACTTTCACGTTTTAATAATCGCCCCCACACACACACACAAACAGTATTACAAGGCATTTTCGTACATGTACGCTTTCTTTTCAAGTTGAGAACAATAAGGCATGACAAACAGATCTGTTGTCATTCCGACATTGAAGGCAAACAAGATCAAACAGGAAGCAAAAAAGAGGCTGTTTGGGTAACGGTAGAAGACTGTTTTTATTTTGACCATTTTCTTGGCATCATCGTGCATCGAGAATTTCCCCATTAAACAGCCAGTGTGGATACCTGCAGCCCCGCACCCGGAGGGAAACCAGACAGAAAGGTCACATAGGAGGGCAAAGGGAACTGCGTGGAGACGAAATGTGGCTTGTTCACCGTGTTGAACCATAATCAGCAAATCAATATCACTCACGCTAAAGCAACATTAGAAGTTTGATCAAAAGAATACCTCCTAATTATTTGGCTGAGTCCCCAAAGCATCTCTGTGAAGAGTCCTTTCAATTTGGAGGACTGACATAATGAGGCCACAGTGCACATGTACTGTATCTGCTGTCTAATTACAAAAGAGGCAGAAAAGGCCCTTAAGTATTCCCTTCCCCAACAGTAAACAACAGAGACAATATAAAAATGCCACAGCACTATGACTTACTTCAATGTAAAGCTAAAGGGATAGAGATGAGACCTGAAAATGTCAAACAGTAATGCCTGCAGTTTGTTTTTGTCAAATGATTCTTGTTTAACAAACTTACTGTAATGTGAGACAACTACTTCTTTATAAATTGCATGCGTATTTATGTTATTTCAGAACACAATAACGCACCGTCTTGCTATTGGACAGTAGTAGAAGTCAGGCTTTGGATTGGGGATCAGAAGGTTGCAGGTTCAAATCCCAAAGGAATGCTGGTGTTACAGCCTTCAGCGAGGTGCTTTGCTTACATTGCTATGGTATATAAATGGGTCTCCAGGTCGCAGTGGGAACAGAGTACTTGCTCTCTGTTGACTTACCTATGAAACTAAATAAAGGAATAAATCATTTGTCATCACGCCAAAGGAGGTCACGGGTCAGGATCAAGGTGCAAACAATGGGATGCAGGGAAGGAAAATTCTCACCTTCAAGATCAGTGGAGCACGTGATCTCCAATCCTATGAAACCCTAAACACTATTAAACCTTCTGAATTGATCATCCTAAAATACTAGAAGGATCCTGTGACACGGTGTACCCGATGTTTTAAGCTGAAATGATATGTGTGAAGATGCAGTCAAATGTATTTCTCTTGCTACTGACTTTCGCCTCCTTCCCTCCATTAGCTCATCAGTTTACACAGCGCCAGAGCCTGTGAGCCTTTTTCAACAGTTACCTGAGACAGAGGCACCGAATAATAGCGGACTGCTACGGAAACACAAAGAGTAGTGGCTTTTTGTCACTATTCATTTAAGTATCAGTATTGCTGCACCACACAAAAACTTGTTTCTGCCTTCTTGCCTTCTAATGGGCTACCAGTCATTTGCAGGTACTCCAAAGAGAATCTCTCCAATCCATCTCAACTCTTCACCCAAAAGACAAGGTTGTATGAACAGCTACCAAGTAGAAATATAATAAATATCCCCGCACAAATTACACATCTACCTCCAAATCCCTCAGGGGCATGACTCACCCAAACACAAACACAAAACTCATTACTATTGTGCACTTGGTGCACACAATACCAGAGTTCTATTGGTTTGCGCTAGCTGCTGTGCTACCTTACTGACCTCCTGCGAGTCAGAACTGAGTGCTGTCTCCGGGGCCACTGCGTCTTTCTCCTGTCACTTACAAAAGGTAAATGACAACAACAGGAAAATATGATTACTGGGATAGAAACATAAGAACAGTTCCATCCAAATGAGAGGAAGCCATTTCCCCCATCTAGCCTGTTTGGTAGTTAGCATCTAACTGATGCAAGGACCTCATCCAGCCAGAAAAAAGACAGGGAATCGACTTAAAAAAGCAGCCATGCCACACTATTTGAGTCACAAGTAACAGTACCCCTATGGCAACACATTACTTGGCATTTGGCAAGAAACCAGCTGGTCACACTGCCACAAATGATAGCAGATATCCTAGCAATGGGAGCCCACTTGCAGGTGAGGGTTAATACAGGAATTAACTTACTCCCATGGTGAAGTCTGCACAGCACAGCGGAATCCAGAACAATTTCAATAACATATTGCACTGAATGCAGAAGGTGAGCAATTTTATTTGTGAGAATATCAAAAGAATGCATTTCAGAATAATATCTGTAGACTTCAGTTACACTTATTTTTTTAAAAGTAGCCCATTGCTATGTGCGACTAAAGACAATAATTTAGGATGGCCAGGGTTTAACATAACTCAGAGAACTACGTGACATCTGGAGAACCTGGGCATTCTGTGTTGTTGGTCATTCTGTCATCCAAATAATCCATTCTGAATGTGGCAACTCAACAGATTGGTCACTGCTGCAGTTACTGTATAGAAAGATACTTTTTTAAGAGTTGATTTTTCAGAAGGCAGTCTTCATATCCACTTGACTCTCCATAAGTCTTTGTAACAAACTTATTTTTCATACATGTTGTAAAACAAATGTCATATATCTTTGGCAGAAAATCTGAATTGATAAAGAAGACCCATCTGATATACAAGCTCAGGGACCAGGCTGGAAGAGGTGTTAGTGGGGCCAGCAGGGGGCGCTCACCCTGTGGTCCACGTGGGTCCTAATGCCCCAGTATAGTGATGGGGACACTATACTGTAAACAGGTGCCGTCCTTCGGATGAGATGTAAAACCGAGGTCCTGACTCTCTGTGGTCATTAAAAATCCCAGGGCGTTTCTCGAAAAGAGTAGGGGTGTAACCCCGGCGTCCTGGCCAAATTTCCCATTGGCCTTAACCAATCATGGCCTCCTAATAATCCCCATCTATGAATTGGCTTCATTACTCTCTGCTCTCCTCCCCACTAATAGCTGATGTGTGGTGAGCGTTCTGGCGCACTATGGCTGCCGTCGCATCATCCAGGTGGATGCTGCACATTGGTGGTGGTGGAGGGGAGACCCCATTACCTGTAAAGCGCTTTGAGTGGAGTGTCCAGAAAAGCGCTATATAAGTGTAAGCAATTATTATTATTATTATTATTATTATTATTTCAAAACTGTGCAGAACAGCAGTGTGATTCCTACATCCCTACACATTCTTCATGCAGCTGTCTGTCCCCCAGTTTTCTCCAAGCCTTGGCATGATGGAAGCATCTCTTAGTGGAGCTTCTCCAGCAGACAGGAACATCCTGGACAGCAGCCTCAAGGACAAAACACCTCCACTGCAGAAAGGGAGCGGCCATCTTGAAAGTAGGTTTCCACTCAAAAACCAAGATGTCCAAGATTTTTGCTCTGCAGTGAATAAGCTTCACAACCAATATAAAGGACAATATAAATCTATTACAACTCATGGAGAAACACATATACAAGGATAATTGTTGCAGACACTGCATGCTTCCTTGATGCGATAAAAACAGATTAGAAGAGACATGCCTTAACGGGCTGAACCGAAAGAAAGAAAGATGGCAAAGCAGAAGGCTCGCATCTGAATAACAAGTTTCGTTGCAGCTGGCTACAAAATCAGACCCAAAAATGACACTACGAGCAAGACTTGATCCGCAAAAAGAAAGCAAATACTATATATAAAACAACAGGCAGATCAAGCCGATCTTCTTAGCATTTCTTGACATTTTCTTCCCCTGCCGAATGAATTATGAAGCAGATTATAAGTGAAAACTTCCAAAGTAGGTCAAAAGTGACGGGCATCGGAAAACAAAACAAGATTTTCCAAGGTGATTCTGGAATCATAGTCACTGCTTCTCGAGTGGTGCTGATACTGTAATAATATCAACAGCAGATGCAACGCACAATGTGTCAGCAAATTCTGACAGTCGGAATGTGAACACCATTAATAGTGGAGGTCCTTTGGGTGCTCTCAAGCTTGTTGAAGTGTGACAAGACATTATTACAAGAAATGGAGCAGAAGAAACTCTGAGCTTCTGTGTAGTATTAATTATAGCCCCAGCTTGGCATGTTCCTGGGGGAAGTGTACAGTTTACCAAGTAAGAAAGAAATGGAAAACTTGGGAGGCATTTTGAATATTTTTATACCTTGCATTCTATTTTCATACATGTTGTAAAACAAATGTCATATATCTTTGGCAGAAAATCTGAATTGATAAAGAAGACCCATCTGATATACAAGCTCAGGGACCACAGCCTGTCCATAGAGAATGGGCTGTAATGTTTCACCAAGAAAAACACGCAACTCGGAGCCCATGCCTTTACTGTGCTGCAAAGACCACAGCCTTGGGTTGCTCACAGCTCCAGCTCCAAGGCCAACTTTACAACACACCTACAGAAAACGCCAATCTGGGCCCCAGTCACTATCACTCTCTGAAGAAATGAATATCCTGGATTGTTTCAGAGCCACATGAGCTTCACAGACTCCAGCCAGAGTAACTTCCAGGGTGAGAGTCAATGCTAACTGCTTAGCCTCATATTTAGTGCTGGAGGGACACTTGTTCAGGGTTTTTAGAGATGTGCTTACTGTAGTAGGTGTGCAGAGCATAGATATTTACTTCAGGCTGGAATTAAATGTACTGGCTTCAGGTTAAACCAAGAAACCTTTCCTCTCTGCAGGTGTCTGGAACAAAATCCATAATGTCAAACATAATTCTCTGGGTCTCTCCCAGAAAACTGCTGGAGGGGGATTCTGGGATCAACTAAGAAACTAGCACGAGAGCTCAAACGGCCTCCTCTCCTTTACAGCCATCTTATAGTAAATCCTTCATCCATAATCCTGAACATGCTCATCACCGACGCTCCAGCACAGGCTGCTCCACCCGGCCTGCCCCCCTCCCGTCTGAGAGAAGAACTTCAGGGGCAGCCCACCCATCAGCTGACCCTCGTTCAGAAACACACCCTTCAAAACAACACCTGTTCACTTGGGGAGCCCCTTCACCCCATATCTCCCCACTTTCTGACAAGGGCACTTTTCTCTCCACCCTGTTTCCTTCTATGAAGAGCTTCTTATATTCTGTGCCTGTTTGTTAACTCGTTAGATGTGGGCTGTTTTCTTTCAGCTGTATTACCTGACATTACTTTTCTTTACCATCTGCGTACTGTACTGTATTTGTACGGTGCCTTGTTTATAAACTGAGGACGGACTGACTTACAAATTGGCAGCACACTAACAGCAGTTAGCACCGCGGCGTCGCTGCTCGAGTCCAGGGTAAAATTCCATTAAAAAATTCCATAAAATTCTCTCTCTGTGTGGAGTTTGCATGTTCATCTCTTCGCTGGTCTTTTGTTGAATGCAGGGTCCTGTCTGAGCTAAAGGATTCAGGCAGGCAGGCACAGCACTTAGTGTGCATCCAAGCAAAACACTAAAGCTCTCCTGTGCATGACCAGGGACACACACTGCACAATGGGCTGCACAGAGGTGTCTTTGTATGAAAGGCTTAAGTCAGTAACAGTAACAGAGCTAGGAGAGATGATTGCCTGGATTGTAGTATTCAAGGAGGCACAGTCTCTCTCTCATCCTAGCATTAATCCCACATCAGCAGGGCCAGGGTGGTTTGAACCAAATCTTTGAGCTGACGTTGCTATTAAATGCGGCCGAGAATACTCCAACCAGCGCGTCGATCCACCTGCCGTCGGAGTGGGGGGGGGGAGAGAACAAAGTGATGTATGCCGGTTCATAGAGGGGGATTATTAGGAGGCATTGGAAATTTGGCCAGGACGCTGGGGTTACACCCCTACTCTTTTCGAGAAACACCCTGGGATTTGTAATGACCACAGAGAGTCAGGACCTCGGTTTTACATCTCATCCAAAAGACAGTTCAAGGAGGCACAGTAAAATAGACAAAAAGGTAGATGAAGTTGTGTTGTTTACCCAGTCCTCAGTGGTAAGAAATAAAAGAAACTGATGAACCCAGTCAACAAAAGAGAAGATATTCTTCACATGATGACATTTTCAGGTTTTCAGAATTTGTGCAATCATATGCAAATTTGCTTTTCACAAAATAAAATCAATAGACTGCATAATTGGAATGACCTGACAGCTCACGCTTAAAAAAGCCATTGTACAGCCTAAACTCTCCTCAATCATTTACGCCTACTGGTAAACCAAGCTGGAATAATCAAATCATGCCTTAATGCAGCTCGGCACTCCTGCTCCTTTTTAAGTGCATGTTAATATCTGTCACTTCCTCAGATGCCACATTGTGGGCAAGAGTGATTCATGCCTTCTGTCTGCTGATGCATTCGCCAAGGCTGAGCAACAGGTCCTTTCAGTCTCTCCTGTCTTGTTCTGCAGGCCAGGCTGCGCCGTCTTCACACTGAGCGGTGGGCTGTATGGAAATCTCTGCCGGCCTTCCTTTCCATTCGAATTTGATGCCCTCCAGTTCAGCCCACAGTATCAGGACACGAGAGGTACTTCAACCGACTGAAGGCAGCGAGCGCTACAGGGCACTGACCCGCAGCACGGCTTTGACACACAGTGACTCACGACCAGCCTCAAAAATACTGGGCTTGTCACCAACGGCCATCAGAAGTATTTAGACTCAGCTCTGCACTGTCGATACTAAATTTATCACCACATGCAGCTCCTTTGTTTTTCCTGCATAGCTCTTTCAAAATACATTCTCACTTATCATGCAATAGAACTGTGATTTAACACATAACCTGTCATGACAGCTTTCCATCCATTATTCACATGATTCCTGGTTCTTGACTTGCCTCAAGCACCATATCCTCTAAAAATATTTAGACTGATTAGGTCAGTGGTTTGGATGAGAGGCCAGAAACTGGTCGATTACCACTCCTTTCAAACTTTTATAATCTTCTTTTAGGTCTTATTTGCATGAAAGTGAATGGCAATACCCCATAATGGCATAGAAAAACCAATGTTTTAGAATATCAAGGCAGAGTTCGACTTCACAGAATCCTTATCTTACCTAAGAGTGTCCAGGGCTTGTCTGTTGTGGGGTCTGGGACAGTCAGTATAGCCATGTTGAAGCGGATATGATGGCATTTTTCAAAAAAGTGCTACCAGCAATCCAATGAGTTAGTTGAGCCAAATAATCTCCTCTCATTTGTAACCTTTCTTATGAGTCTTATGTTCTTAATACTGACAGCGAACTGGAGGCTGAAAGTACATTTTACCAAAATCTTTGACCTCTTTATGATGGTTGACACCTTGACCTAGCCTATTTTTTTTGGGGGGGTGGGGGGTTCGAATGAAACCACCAAGGAGTGAAATCATCCAAGGTGGCAAACTGCTACACAGTGACTAAAATGTGAGCATATTGCACCCCAGTGCGCACTGAACAAGTTTTCTAAGTTCTCAGGCCTGGACACAAGCAAGCCCCATGAGAGAATATCTGTGCGTTTGCATTGCTAATACACTCGCCTTGTGCACTTCCTGGAAATGGGCATTAAAGCATGTTCGTCAGGAAGGCAAATAATTTAAGCAGGACTCAAAGCGCATCCTGATGCAAGCTCTTCAAAGACAACACTGAAAATACTGATCTGTTACAATTTTTGCAAAAACACTTCGGACTTGTGACCTTTCTAAGAGTAGACGGGGTCTTGAAACATGGTTATTTCTCTCAGCTTCAGGGTGCAAGTCTCAATTTGTAAACTGAGTAAAAATACACAAGGAAGTGTCAAATGTTTTTTTGACACCACAGTATGGACTGCCCTCTTTGAGAAGCAAAAAGGCTTGAGCACAGCTGCATGGAATGAACCTCAAATCTGCCAGGAGGTTACATTGTCTTGGTTTTACTGATCCCTTCACCAGGCTGCAAGTTCACAAAGGAAAAAAAATGATATCACTTCTCGCAATTCCTCTCACGATAGAATATCTAAAGGCAGAACTGTGAATTTCTGCATAAATTGTAACTACAGAACTAGCTGAGATACCTTCCTCTAACTTCATGGTCTTTAATGCTTGTCACTTGGATGAAGCACCTAGATGAAATCAGGGCAGCTGGCCACAATTAGCCCAGCAGAACAGCAGAAAATCCAAGCGAGACTCCGTGCTGGGATGTCACACTGTAAGTATTTAAAGGAACAGAAGTAGCATTTGAAGAGGTAGCAGAACAGAATGCTGCTTAATGAGCTGGTTTTGCAAAGAGGTACAGGCTTGCTTCTGTACTCTACCTTGGAAAACGTAAAACTATAAGGATAAAATACATTCCAGCTGTCTGCTTAGGTTTCATCGTGAGTTCAACATCACTAGACAACTGTTCAATGAGTGCCTGTGACTCTGTACCCAACAAGAGGCTGTTCTGCCCTCTGAAGAGCGCTCCAGCTCGGCCCAGGCTTCACTGGAAGTCATGCAAGGAAAATTTCAGCATTCCCCCTGCTTATAAATACCGAAACTCAGTGCGTCATGTCTGGTAGTTCTGTCTGTGCTGGATATTACTGGTTCAGTGGAAAATTGTGAAAAGGTTGTGCAAGTCTAGAGAGAATATGGAATGTTGTCAGATGTGTTACCACAGCAAACATTCCAAAAATACATAAACAATGTGTGGGTATCTGTATAACTTTCCCGAAATAGAAGAAAAGTTAAGTGTCATTCCAATATGCCTGAACCCAACTGAGATGTGATCCTGGATCTAGATTCCCACCATAGATCAGGCACTGGCCATTCAGCGGACCTTGAGAAGCCAACTTGACAGGTTTTACTGCTTAATCCTTGGAAATTACTGGGTTTGATTTATTACACTATATGCTGACAGTGACCGCACAGGCATTTGAAGAGGCAGTGCACACAAGCTTGCCTGCCCAGAGGTCAAGGCCAGTTTCCGCTTAGAGAGCAATGTCTGATCAGTCAGACGGGCCCTTTAAAACCCCAAGCCATTTCTTTCCTCTTATCCCCTCTCTACATGAGATCATGGAACCCATGGGTACATTCAGGTCCGTAAGTCTAAATCTTTAATAATAATTAATAACAGTTCTTTACACTTTACACTTATATAACGCTTTTCTGGACACTCAAAGCACTTTACAGGTAATGGAGACTTCCCTCCACCACCACAAATGTGCAGCTCCACCTGGATGATGCAATGGCAGCTACAGTGCACCAGTACTCTCACCACCCACCAGCTATCAGTGGGGAGGAGAACAGAGGAATCAAGCCAAATATGTGAGTTGCAAGGTGATACAGCTGCCGGTATCCTTAGACAACACTCTTGATGCATCTCATACCTGTATGCTGTGGAGAGCAGCACAGAAGAGTGATGTATCTGCCAATCACCAGCAGAAGAGTGACAGGCACATTCCTCTCATCTCGTTAGTCCCACTAATGCACAGAACCCGCAGCTGATTCATTCAGACCGATTTCGCCAAGCGGGCTTTCCTGCAACATCATCTCTGGCAGATGGGCCCTGAAACTCGCTGCCCGTTTGTCTTCTTAAACAATGTTCACCATTTCTTTACATCCGCAATTACTGTATTGATCTATACATCTCTGGTTTTCAGGAAATTGTTTTTTCTCTTGACAGTGTGAGAGCAGCTAAAAAACTAAAAATCAGCCCTGAAAGCAAAGACAACTAAGACAGTAGACATTACACTTCAGGAGTCTGAATTGAGATGGACCCACCTGCTCTAATACAATCTTATACAATCATATAATCAAAATCAGATCACAGGTGGTCATCAGGCCCATCTTACTCATTCAGCTACTGTAGAATCAGCTCTATCTCGTCCTGTCTTCACTTCTGTGCTTCTTGACCACAGACCACAAGGCATGTACAGTATATACAACACTACAGGGGTGTATATTTAAAACAGCCAATAGGGGGTACTTCGTGACACAAAGGGTTATAATTATTAGTGTTCAAGCTCAACATGTTTTTGCTGTATAACCTAAATGAACCCCTTAAGTGATGAAGAAAATGTTAACGAGTAATAGTTCAAAACAATGAAACGACCACAGGCAGTTTCTGTTTTACTTTTTTTTTTTAAATCAGGTGCTATACCAAGGACAGAACTACTTGATAATGATGACATCATGTTGGAAAAAAAACAGTCTGAGTCATTTCACTATTAGGATGTTACACAGGGGAACAGTGGGCGGCTTAATGACAGGTGAATACAGTTTTAGAGACCCGCATAGAAAAACTCTGAGAGGAAGGAATCCCGCTAACCGCTCCCTGTGTACATCCAGAGAATTGCTCAGAAATGGCCTAACTGCCAGTCTTCGCTGGCTCTGTCTGACTTTGTGCTTCAAACCAGGGTTCCCTCACAGCGACTAAGGGACTGTCGCCTTACTTCTCCTGGAACAGAAAGCAGGAGCTCTCTGTGGCCTGCTGCAGGCGGTGGGAGTGAAGATAAGTTTTTTACATGACATACACATCTTAAGCACACTGTTCTGTCAAGACCTCCTGTATATCCCGTTTTTCATTAGCTTCGACCACTATTCCTTTATTACACATTTGCGTCTTTATTCTCTCGTGTTTGTAGTTGCATTCAGTCCTCTCCAGTCACTCTGGCTTCAGCACTGAGCAGCACCAACTATCAGCTATTCAATGATTAGGACATGTCTGATTGGGAGGGGTGGAATACCGTGGTGGCGGAGAGGAAACATCAGAATTTCAGGCACGTCGATTAGCACTTTCAGGCCATGAAGAACTGTTCAGTCGGCCATGAAAATGTCTCCATATAAGCGATTATCATGGAACAGAAGCTTAATTGCGTAATCTAGTGTTATTTTAGTAAAAACAGGGTGGCATCTGATTAATTCCAGCTTCTAAAATTATCAATTAAAACTCATGGCAACAGCTGCGAGGGAAGGACTCAAGCTGACTGGGACTTTCAAGGTTCTCTCAGCCAGCCCAGTTCTAATCCTGGAAACACTCAAGTCAAGCTATAACACTACGGTGCTCTCGAAGAGCGAGTTGTTTAACCAACCTGACGCACGTCTCCTGTCCAGCAAAAGTGCCTTCAAAACACCAAAAAAATTAAGCAACTTCTTCATCGTTCGAGGCTTCTGCCCAATGGCCAATAAATCAGCTCTAACGTCTCCCTTCTCAGCGCGGTCTCTCTGTAAGCCCACCCAAAGGATAGAACTGCAGGGTCTGTCTGGTCTCTGAGCAACAGCTCCAACCTGCTCCACCACATTCCCAAACCGCAATCCCCGGCCAGCCCCAGGTGACAGGAAACTGACATGAAAGACTCCACAACTACTGCATAACCTGGAAAACAGCATATTCCCGACAAGAAAATAGCTCACGGTGCATGGTCAGGTGCTCTCACTGAAGCTTTCCAAATGCAGCATTTCCCAAGAGACAGATACAGCATCCATGAAGTAAATGTGAAAATCAGCACTGTGGTCAGGGCTCATTTAGATCATTGCATGAAACACAAGTAAAGAAATATGTATAAAAAAACATTTTAAAAATGAGGATAGTAGAATCCCTGGGAAATATAATGAAGGGTTCAGTAGGGAAAGTTTTTGTTTCACGTGCTCTGATGTGCTCTGAGTGTGCTGTCCCACTCTTCTCCAGCACAGCACCACAGGGGTCACATTCTATAAGGGAGGGGCTGTCAGGAAGTATAGCTGGCATCTCAAAATACAATGCTCGACCTCACAGGCTGCTAAAACCATCATCTGTGTTTAAGGGAATTCATACCAAAAGCCAGCTACACTGCAAGAATAACCTGTTCTAACTTTTAAAAATCAGAGATTTCAGAGTGTTGGGTAACTGCCAGTTATAAAGCTGTATGAAAATATATTTATTACAAATAACTGGAGGTTTTCTGTGAGATGGTACTCACCAAATCAAAATAACTTTGCGTGTGGTATACAACATAAAATTAAAACCAAGTAACAGCTCCTGCAAACAGATATTAGACAAAATATCTAATACCATTAGACTCAAGCAGCTACAGTCGAGTTTCTGAAAAGGGTTCTACAGCATACACTGTATATGCCAGTTTCTTTCAATTCACATCCAGCAAGATAAAGATAAATCCAAAAACATCTCTCAAAAAGCACAGCTTCACCTCATTTCATACCACACATATGCCTGAGGCAAATTCTGTGGAGCTCAAATCCTAAATACTAAGCCTCCTCTCAACAAAACATCTTTTGTTGTGCCTCTTTCACTTTATTGATTTAAATGATAAAAAAATAAACTCTTTTAAATACAGTTTCACCCTGATGACCCTAAAACTGCCCCTTACAGGTAAAAGGCTCGTAAAAACAGAATTGAACAGACTTAGTTACAACATGGAAAAGTTTACAAACGAGAAGAAGCCATTCAACCTCTTTGTTCTATGGGTTATCCAACACTCTTTTCTGTACATTGTAATACAGTATGTCCAAATATCTGCAGCTAGACATCTAACCCACACCAGTTCTGGCAGCATATCTCTCCTAGACTTAAATCTCTACATGGGTTGTCTATAAAGTCATGTATTCAATACTTGACTTACTGACTTTTAAAGGCTTTAAATAATCTGGATCCAATATACAGTAGATCTCTGACCTCCTCCAAGTTTACGCTCCCTCCCACAGTCTCCCTTCAGTCAAAGCTGGTCCTTTGCTCACTATACCTAGGACTTAATCTCGGACTTTTGGGGACTGCCTTTTCTCTTGGTCTTCCTGAGACTCTCTGACTTTCTTCAAACGTGAACTCAAAACTCATCTTTTTACCAGGACGTACAGTACGTTGCCTACATTCTATCTTGTAGGTTTTTGTTTATTTTTTTCTTTTACTTTCATTTTACTTTTTTTTGTCTTTTTGTCTTTTTCTTCATCCTGATGTACAGTGTCCTTCGGTTTGAGAAAGATACATACAAGCGAGAAAAAGGAGAAAGGAGAAAAGAGACAAAATACATACAAGCCATCATCACAATAGAAGTCATATCCTTCACTCCTTGAGCTTTCCTTATTTGCATCTTAACATAGCTGAAGCCTCGGAGAAGCATGCCTTTCAATCTTCTGCTTTTTTTAGTTAAAAGAATTGTTTTTAGAGAGATCGCACATTTTATTTAGAGATCGATTTGGTTTAGATGAATGAGTGGGTCAGCTGAAATTACCACTTTTTTCCCAACGAACAGTAGCTCTGTTCTAAATTGAAGACTCCCTCCTCTTGGGCCCGAAGCGGTTTGGGAATGAGAGATTTGTGTTTCCCATTTTTTTGGCCAATGACCTTACGTGTTGGCGACGTGCTCATGTCAACCTGTTGCGACCATGACCTTACTGCAGCACTGACACCAAAGCCACAGGGTCAGCCTGGCCTTCTACCTCACAGCTCCACTCCCAGCTCCTCCTGGGAGCTTCCAGGAAGACGAAACTAACTCTTTTTATCACTGGAGTGAACAAATCATCAGCACACCCTGTAGCCACTTTCTGCAGGAATGCTTTCTTATGTAAAAAGAAATGTCGTTGGGCAGGGTTTGACCTGGAGATCTTTTGTAAGAGACCAGGTGACTAAAATGTCTGCAATTACAACTAGTCTCTCACCGGAGAAGTAGGACACTTGTCCACTTCTGAAAAGACAAGCAACAGGAAATCACTTACTTTGAGAGATTATAATTCAAAACCTTTTGTGTACCTCTCACAGGGCGGGCAAACCTGTACTTTTCTTAATTTCCAGTCTCAAAGGCTGGAACTAAAAAGCCATTAGTTTCGCTGCTAGCGGAGCACATCGTGGGCCTGCAGAATGAAAGCCTTCCGGGGAGCAGGGGGGTGCCCGAGGCTTGTGCATGGCAGAGCTAAAGAACGAGTGCCTCTTCTCATCCCGGGCCTGCAATGCACAGGCGTGCCCATCAATCCTGCCGTTTCAGAACGCGGGTCAGGGGCAGAGCTGCAGTGCTGCATTAGTCACGTCAAGTCGGCTTCAATCAATGCCCTGCTGATTTACTGCTGCCGCTCCGGCAGTTCGTGGAGGATGCTGCCCTCCGGGTGCCCCCCTGCACCACCTCGCTGAGTCTAAAGACAACAGCACATCATCCCGATGGAAGCGGGCACGGAGCTTCTCTTCTCGAGCTGGCTTTACGTGAGAACGAGGGAGAAGAAGAGGGGAGCTGCCTAGCTGGCTCTCTTGCAACGTTAACATTATTCCCGGGCTCTGAGATTCTAAATATGATATGTTTCCATCCATCTGTCCTCTTCCAATAACGGCTTTATCCTTAATTACATTCAGCGGGAAGCTGTTCCAGCAGGCGCAGGGCTCAAGGCAGCCACTGCTTATCCACATACTGTACAGTATTAACCCAGAGCCCCCATGAACGTCCCAGCGGTTTTAGAACCACCACCCCCAGTAAAAAAAAAATTAAAAATAAATAAAAGTGTGTATAATCTCTAAATTCTAAAGATCTTGGTTCTGCCTGTTTTGGAGAAATTATACATTTCTGTTAGAGTGCATGATGACAAGTAAGCAACACTTACAGGAGATGTACAGAGTCGGTCTTCCCAGTTAGTATCAGTGTCAGGCGTCAGGATGGCACTGTGTGCTCAGTGTGTACTGATGTGTACAAACCCTGATTTGTCACAATTCATATTCAGCATCTGTTTCAGATGAGCTGAAGTGGCAGATGGCGTTCAGGATAAAGGGGACCATTTCTAAATTCTAAGTATTTTCAAGCACTGCTCTCAATCAGCTGGCAGGATTTAGAGACACAGACATGGAAAATAAAAACAAGAGCATGAAATGACTTTCCAAGGAGAGGTTTTAATACGAGATTTATTCTGCCCCTTAACTTTAATATTGGTAACACTGTTAATGCTAAAAACAGCAGCAACAATGTAGTCTTAGCAATTACTAACATTTACTTTCTAAATGTATTTTCTATTTTTAATATCAGAATATGTATTTAAATTTACTTTATGTACTGTATTGTTGTTCTTGTTGTAAGTCATCTTCTGATCAAATAATGACTGCAGCTTGTTCTTCAGCACAACATGTTGCTCAAATTGTTTCTGCTCTGGTTCTCATCCTCATGGGTTCTGATCATTCAAATTCACTTTACAGGTGTCAGCGAGGTCTCAGAGGAACTGTGTTTCCGAGGGTCTTTTCTCCACAACTGGATGCTGACATGTCTCTAGACACTGAGGGGCACCAGACAGATAGCGGCCTTCAGGGCAAAACCCATTGCACTGAATGAGAGATGATTATGAAGGCTAGTTTGGGAATATCCTGGGAACAGTGAAATAGATGCTCTGCTATAAGGAAAGAAGGAAAACAAGCAGCTGGTTTTACTGAGGTAAAAACTCAGCATCATTAACTGAGCTTATTAGAGGCCTCTCAAGCGCTAGAAATAATGGAGAGTGTACAGCTCACTCTCGGCTGGGTTGTGAAGCCCTGGCATGAAGCTGTACACAGAAGAATTCGAGACTTGGCATTGTTGTTAGAAACCAAGGAATCGCTTAATTCTATTTGTCCCTGGGGTGAATGTTCAGTGCAGCTTGAATTTATTCATTCTTGTTGCCTTTCACTTGGAGCCTGTTAGCGGGCCTTGTGAGCCGGATTTTGCTCCTCATCAGGACAGAATTGGACACAGGAGTCGAATGAATCATAACTTTCACTTTCACCTGACGGCAGGAGGCCGAGGGCAGGGAAGCACGTTTTACAAGGCAAATGAGCTCAGGGCTCTCATGTCCGATTTGCATAAGCACAGCAGATACAGGAGTGTACTGGACCAAATGTCTCAGTCGGAATCTCGGGAAGAACAGGGAAGTGAGGTGCTGTGTTCTCATTCTCAGGATGAGATGTGGAAGCTCCTACGGTCACACATTCCCTTTTGGAGGACACAAGTGGGAACTGCATGAAAATGTAGAGAAAACTGAGAACAGGAGGCACTTCTTTATCTAAAGCTTTGCGGGGGTGTAGAATGCGTTTCCTAGCCAAGCAGTAGAAGCCAATATTCTAAATCTTTCAAGAAAGGGCTGGATAGGATAGGAGATCAATTAGCTATTTACAACAAAAAGAGGCTTCCTGTCGTTTGTAACCTCTCTTATGCTCACAGAAGACTGTGCTGCTTTTGCAAGCGATCGGGGACGTGTGAAGTGGGCACAGCTACTTTAGTTTGGAAAGCCCTGAAAAAAATTACAGCCTCGGAATTAGATTATCTGAAATAGCTAACACGACATTAACAGCACACCCCCAGAAACACATGCACTTACAAAATGAAATTTCGGAAGACAGATGCTCTCTCCATTTTTTTTTCACACATGGAAGTCAGGATTTTATGAATAAATTCACATCAGAACAATTGTGAATATTTGCTAGACCTTACAATTTTTCCATGGGATGCTTGCCTATGAGTTGTCCCACTAGCCAGTGCAGGTAAGGTAAAAGTTTGTAAAAGGGACATTACTCAGTCAAGAAATCAAAAAAGGAACTGAAAATCAAAAGGATGCCTTGTAATGAATACATTAGAAATGCATCTTATATGTGTTTGTACTGTAATGGAAGAAATAACCCAAGCATGCCATGACTCTTGTTTGGAGAGAGCAATGCTAAACCAGCCTCAGTCTGTTTTTGTGATCTGGTGCGTCAATACTTTGATACACTGGATAGATCAAAATGGTCAAAAAGGAGATCACCTTCAAGCAAGAGGATTATTCTTCTCGGCAGCAGGTTTGTGGTGAGAGGATGTGCATTCAGACAACAACCTAATCTGCACTTTCCAGCTATGAACCGTGAGCTCAGACAAGCCCCTAAAATTAATCTGTCATCGAGATTTGAAAGACTACTTTGCTGCAGCGCAGACCACATGGAATTACTACAATAAAGAGCTTGGCACAGACAAAACAGAAGGAGTAGCAGACTTCCGAAGGGATTTCTAATAGGCAGTGATTGCATTACTTAATTCCATTAGTGTTCATCACTGTGGTAGCTATGCACTAGTATAAACAGAGCAATTTGCAAATCTTCAGTCTCTAATAACTGCCTCTTTAAGGACCACTGCTGTGAACCCTGCCATCCTCTTATGGTCCAAAAGGACTGGGAACATTGAACTTATACAGCATTGAAACTTATATCCACGCCTTCCACCCATGATGACTGAGCACTGCACAGTAAAAACAGGACATCCTAGAACATACAGCTGAAGCAAGAGAAAAGATTTCCCTGTATTAATTGAGTTCTGCTTGGCCAGGAACCTGCAGCAGAGTTTAGCTATAGAGGACAGGATTCATTAGGATCAGCAAAGCTGCCTCTGAACGACCTGACAGCCCCTCAGAGTTTCAAGTGATGAATTATGTGCCGCGCAGTTTCACATTTGGAAAGGTTTGGAATAGGTGCCCTAAGAAAGGCTCCGATTTCATTTCTTCCACAGGTGGACGCACCTGTCACACAGCCTCAGTAAATCAGGTGCCAGGTACAGATCAATATTAATCATGCCATTTAAAGGAATGAGGATTTTAACTGCGCTACTTTGAAAGCATGACATTTAGCACTTTTATGTATGGCCTAGCTAAAGCAGGAGGTTGGTATTTAATACTGTATTATCCAAATTCTACACCTTAAAGAGCTGGCTTTAAATGGGAACAAATAAGCGTCTCCTTCTCATCAGAGATCAAGCAGTATAATCAGGAACTGCATTTACAGAACTGTTCCAGCTAGCCATCGCGACAGAAGGCAGAATCGCCTGTTCCCATGACGGGAGACTTGCCGAAAGCAAGCTGTGAACACACGTGCATTGTAAAAGGCTTCAGTTTAGAAGCACAACTGTCTTTGTATTTTTTCATTAAATACCAGTGATGCTATAACCATCACTTTTGGATAACAACACCTATCAACTGCAAGATGGTACTTTTGATTTAAAGACAGCAAACAGTGCTGGCTGCATTGTTTTAATTTTGAAATCCACAACTCCAGATGTCTTTCTTTGAATTTTATTGAACCATCACTCCTCATAACCTCTTCATACAATACGGCTGAAAGAAATCAATACGATTTTCACTGGGCTCTCTCTCATAACTGGCTCTGCGAACAGGTATTGATATTTACTTATGAAATCAATGCAAAAACACTTGAGAACTACAAAAGGAGGGACAACATTCTCAGAGTTCGAATACTTTTAACACTCGCTTGGCTTCGCTCAGATGACAAAAAAAAATACAAGTAACTTGTTTTTTCAAAGTAATCCTTTAAAATATATATATATAAAAAACAGTTGCTACTCTCCTCTTGCAACAAAAGCCTTAGATTTAGAATCACTACATTCCCTCAAGGATAGCACTGCAAGAGTTGTTGAGGATACTACAAAGCCGCCAGTACCCCGATGCACTTCATTCTGTACATCATATCTTCACATACACTCAGATGTTTAATGTATATTTTACCAGCCCCACCACATGCACCAGTGCACAGTATCCTACTGTGCACCTCGGGGACTCTGTTAGCTTAGACTGCACGCGAAAAGGACAGCCTGTGCCACATGCAGGCTTTTATCTCCCTGTCACTGACTCCATGCTGTAGTCTCTGTAGTCTTTTCCCTTCAAGATCACAGTTCACCATGAACAACCATAGTGAGAGGTGTGGCACAGTGGCGCACTGGTTAGTATTGCTGCCTCCTAGCGCTGGAACCATGGGTTCACCTCCAGACCGGGGCTGCGATCTGTGCAGGGTTTGTACAGTACGTTCTCCCCAAATTTGCATGGGCTTCCTCCAGGTGCTTTGGTTTCCTCCCACACGTTAATTGGCCTCAGGTGCAAGGGTGTGCAAGACTGTATCCGTTTGTGCCCTGTGATGGACTGGAGGCCCATCCAGGGTGCTCCCTGCCCTGCACCTCTGTTTTGGTGGAATAGGCTCTGGCTGCATCGCAACCCTGAATCAGATAAAGCAGTTAGGAGGGACAGATGACACAATGGCAAGACTTCACACTAACACACGCACCACACAGCGCAATTCAGTCTGCAGAATATGCCCTAAACGTAAACCCCAGCAGCTGCAGTATCTCTCCAGCGGTGCTGGAGCAGCGCTTCAATCGACGGGTTGAAAGGAGGCTGTTAGATGTCCCTATGCTAAGTGGCATTCTGCGCTCCATCAATGAAATGAACCTCATCACCAACCTGCTGCTTATCGACTTTCTCCTGTGACCTATGTCCACTTCATGATTTCAGCCAACCCCAAGACAAAAACCGCCAGCGCATAATCTAAATCACATCCCTGGAATGTGGGTGTTCTTCTCAACGATTGATCCAACATCCTTATTTTTGCTTTTTCTTTGTACACACAACAAGGGAACTGTCTCGGTGTGGTTTTTCATCTTTCATCTTCCTCTAAATCACACGGGACAATTATGTTAAGCCGTGTGGATATTGATAGAGGGGCCACCAGCTAAATGTGCCTGCCATTAACAGAAGAATGACTGATGGTCTAATCCTGCATGAATAGAACTCAATCTGGCTTCACAAAATGATTTTGTGCACCATTTGTGCAACTGTTCTTCAGAGTTCTAAATTGCCGGAAAAGTCGCTTTAACAACATGTAATGGGTAAACCACAGTAAAGAACAGTTTCCTAATAAATTCTCAGATTACCTCACTGCAAACACAGACGCAGCTCAGAGGAAACAGAACGACATGCCTGCTCTCAGATGTGCAGTAAATGAAGCTCAGATTAATTTGTTTCATCTTTCCACCTTTTAACCGCGTTATCCAAGTCAGGGTTGCAGGGGAAAAGGAGGCTATCCTTGCAAACAGCAGGTGCGAGGCAGGGTACACCCTAGACAAGACGCCAGTCCATCACAGGCAGACAGACAGTCAGACACAGACTTGCACACACTCACACCTGGGGACAGTTTCCCAGATCCCACTCAATCTGCCATTATGTCTTGGAAGAAAACCCATGAGAACACAGGGACATACAAGCTCCACACAGGTCTGGAATTGAGCTCAGAGCCCCTGCTCTGCGAGGCGGAAACGCTAACCACTGTTAACCACCAGAGTTATTTCATGCTAAAAATAATTGATTTAAAAAAGAATGAAGGATAAATCTAAATGATAAGAAAACATATTCATCTACCTTTTATTTTCAAAACTTCCTTTGATGTTCCAGTAAAAGCAAGTGAGCAGGGCTGCAGTAGCCAGTTGGACAGTTGCACACCTCATCATGACAAATACCAATGCACACATCGCACAAAATACACAACAAACTGGAAGCTCATGATCTTTTCTAAGCAATGGGCAGCTGGTAGACTTTCTTCCTCCTAGACAAGAAATAGATTTTCCAATGGAAACATACAGTACTTAGCTTTAGGAATGACACACACATACTGTATTGTCAGAGGGTTCTGCTTTAATTTTTTAAAGCAAAAATGCGGCAACACAAATGTTACACCCAGTTGCTGGGAATGAAAATGTCAGCAATAACGATTTCCAAAACGCTTTATTTCTGTGTTAAATTAACTTTGCTTTTCCTTTCAATGTTGCCTTGCAACAGCAACTATAAATCATCCTCAATCTCCACGGCCGTAGAAGAGCGTTTTATGCGCTGCTACATTTCATTACCACGAACACGCTGCCCCTCGTCCTCTTCAGGAGAGGGGATCGCTACCATCCAGTAAAGAAGGACAAAACCGACAACGCCTGGCGTCACGAAAAAACCTCTTCAGGAGCCTGAACTGCCGGGCCGATCCCGCTTGATTATTTTCGCACCGTCACGATTGACTTAATTAAATAGCTTTTTTTACGGCACGCCTTAGCTGCCTTGGTCAGTGCAATAAAGGGGATATATGTCAAACGAAATAAGCCCAGGGAGATCATGGACAAGCTAAGCGAGGGTACCGAGTTATTTATTACCATCTCATTCGCCCGCCTGATTAATCTGTAATCTCCTATAACCCCCGGCGCCACACTACGCTCGCGCGGGTTTTTGTGTTTATTAAAGAGCTTGGACTAAGGCAGAATGCTCCATGTAACTTATTGTTCAATTATTTACTAGGCACTTATTATTTAATGGGCAATTGTAAAGACTTTATAAAATCCAGGAGCCAAATTAGTACACCGTCACTGCAGCAGATCGGCAGAAGACTATGGAGAGGAAAAGCCAATCAAATCATTGCCTATGTCCTTAAAATCCCTTACAAACGGCAGATGTATTTAGGAATGTCTGAAATGCTTTTGTTCTGTTATCTTTGTTTCAGGTTTAAAAGGTTTTCACATACATCTCTACATATGTACATGTAAACTTTAGTAATCATTTTAGAAAACTCCAGAGAACCCTACACACACCACCAAAATCACTTTGACAGCCAGGGCAGCACAACCCTTTTTTTGATTCATCCTAGAGAATGTTCTATTTTGCAAATGGACAACAACTATTATCTTCTGCTTGTTTTTATTTGCTTGTGAAGATATGTTTAAAAGGGTTTCTCTTACACCACTACATTACGGTCATGTTAATATTGTGGTCCTGCACCAAGCAAACTCGTCCAGGCACGGAGCTGCAGTCTGAATCGCTAAGCGCTCCGCATGCTTCGGTCAATCTCCAATTGCCCTGCACTGTTTCACTTATCTAGGGTGAACCACAATGATAAGATTTTGTCACAACTCACCTGCTGTATATCAGTGCGGGACTGAAAGGTTAGATTTCACAGTCAGCCTCTGGTACAAGGCCAAGAGAAATCTGGCGTTTGCATTGTCAGGCTGAGAGGGAAAAGAGTTGGACACAAGGAGCCCAATGTTAACTTATTTAATAAAGGAAAGATTTGTTTTTTTAACAGGACCTCCCATGATACATCACAACACCTACACAACACCTTCACCTAGAGTGTCACTTTAGAACACCGCTGCCTTATATCTTAAGAGAAACTTCACATTTCAAACCTTAACATTCAGAATATTTCTTAGCAGGTTTTGACTCTCAATGTATTGCATTAAGAAATGTAATACGAGCAGAGCGAGATGTGATTATGTGGCATGTCTAGAGCTATTATTTGTTTATAATGTATAGTTATGTTGTGTTACGTGTTTTTCTGGTTTTGTACGGTGATACCAAAGACAACTTTCCACCCTTCTGGATGACAATAATTTTATACAGTATATTATCTTCCCATACTGCAATTACTCCAGAGTAGGGTCATTCTAATCCTCCATGCATACATGTCGGTAATGTATAGTTCACACTAAGAAGAATTCGTATTCACAGATTCATTCGTTATAGTCAAACACTTAAGAAGTGTTTATGATATCACTGCAGAGCCTGCAGAGTATTTCTCCAGAAAAACTCCCATGGGACTTTGGATTCAGAAATTTAGATAGCTTTAATTCCCCTTCTTCAATTTCGTAGCAACTGTTACAAAAGCAGTTCCGTGCTGTTTTCTATAGCTGACACCTTCTAGATATTAAAAATAGTTTTATTTTTAAAATTCTTTTCATCAACCTAACCTTCCTCCTTTAAAACAGAGAGAAAATGCACAATATCCTTACAGTGACATACTGTATGTTTAAGCATACAGCTAAGAGACTAGGAGTCAAGTATGGAACAAAAAATACATAATTAAGATTAGAAGCCTTAGTGCCTTTTACTGAAATTGAAGGATTCATGAAGTGTAAAGTTACAGAAGTAGGTACTGCAAGAAAGTGCTTCTGATTACAAAATGAACTGCCTCACAAAGCTCTTTTGTGGAAACAGAACTATAATGCAGTGTACAATTAGGAAAACTAAAGACCACATTCTTAAAATGCATGATAGCTTTAGAGCTCTGCGAAACTGGCCTTCCACCAAACAGGAAAAACAGATAATTCATCATTCAAACCAGCTTTTGTGCTGCTTTAGTTTCTGAGAAACTAAGGATTATTTTCTTAAGGATGTGACAACACACTGACTTCTCTAAGCCCCCTACAAGCAAGACAAGGGCACAAAATCAGTCCCATTCATTTGCACTGCGAAACTGAGCTTCTGACACCATGAGCAATGAGACCTTGATCGAGAAATATTTGTCTCTTTAGGGCATGAGAAAATGAACAATATCAGCAAAACTATATTGTGTTGGAGAGCTTCAGAGATTCAAACTAAAGTGAAGTAAAGAGAAGCACAGCCCTTCAGAACCGAACCCTCCTCCTCTTAGAACACGCCAGACCTTACTGGTTTCGAAACCTAACACACGTCTGACTTAGCAAGCCGTTCCCAGCAGTCTCTGCTCTCAGGAGCTGCCCCTCGAAGACCGTGAGGACAGCAGGAACTGTACAGAACCAGCCAAACAGGCCTCTGTGAAAACCTGTCTGAAGAAGATGAGTGGAGATGGCCTTAACCCCCTCCATTTTTAACTTTACTTTTTTACTTTGACTTTAAATATGAATTTTAGTACCCAGCTTTTAAAGCCTTACTTTAAATCCTTCTTCTTCGCAGAGAGTTGCAATATGTGGCCGTGGTTGCCACCAGGGCTACTGTAAATCAGGTTCGCTCACTTTAGGCTTGCTGGCAGCAGCTCTAAGAACATCGCAAGGTAATTGGATACAATTAGCACAGCCGGCTTGGGGGGGCCTGCATAACAAGACCTGGCTTTCAGGTTCTGCAGCAAGGCGGGGTCTGCAGAGAAAGTGTTGCACAACGCCTCCCGCCGAGAGAGCAACATCAATGCATAGTTTCACCATTATCGCTCTCCATCCCTTTCATACTGTACATTGAAACAAGGGCTATCTTAGTGAAAGAAAATTCCTTTGTAACAATAGACCAATTACCACAGTTTGCACTCGATCATGTGTAAAGATAACAACAAGGTGTTGCTGTTTTTCACTTGTCGGTTTGCCACCACCTAGTAGTTTCCTTTCCTGCACGAGTACTGCAGGCTGGTGTGACTACGGCCTTCTTCCTTTCCGCAGCTAAAAATGGCAGGATGACACCCGCTGACCCCCGTCAATGCACAGAGGCTTGTATTTACAAAAGCTGCTAGTCATTACATTCCAGTAAAAAAAACCTCAGAATAGACAGAAGAAGGTTCTTGAAGTGGCTTGACGTCAAAGAGTCTTACCACTTAGAAGTGCTATAAGCAACTGCCACTGATCCAAAAATTGGCATAATCTTCCTCCGAAGAAGTCGCTGTCTAGTTACAGGGTCGCACTGCAGCTTCAGCACTGCTCTCCCTGGTCTGAGGCCGATGGCAGATCTGTTGCTTTGATGGAAGAATAAGACCAAGAACCTGTTTATAAGAAAGTGAACCCCATTGGCATGTGACTCTGCTGCTGCTGTGGGATACATTTTGTGATGGTCTTTCTTGGACGACCCAGTGAAATTCTGGAAGGGCAAACATTATCCTCACAATAAAGGACGTGGTCACATTTGTGAAACAGACATTTGTGAGATTTATGAGACAGAGTCCGTCCATTAAAAACCAGGCTCCAGCTGCCAAGCTCGTCAGAAAGCATAGCAGCACTGACCTCTCCTCCCTGAGTAACGTAAACTGTTGCCTTGAACTTTCAAGGCCAATGGCTGTCATCTCAAAGACTCTAATCACTCACCATCTGCCACTCAGCCATTAAGGGTTTTCAGAAAGAAGAATCTACTACTGCAACATCCACTATTTACTGTGCCTCTGCAATGCACTGAAACACTGCAATAGAAGGGGACAAAATCGTCATTGTTGTCATAAAATTAGAAAGACGTTTAAATATGTGTCTCAATAAAATCAAGTTAGTTCCAATTACATAATGCACTCAACTCATGCTCAATTATTCAACCATCATCGCAAGTTAGTCAATGTCCAGGTTGTGAACGATTCAAAGCTTGCCTGTTGTTAATATGATGTTCCATGATACTTCAGCTTTCTAAGAAGATTTGCCAGGCATAGACTTGTAGAACAGTACGGTTAATGACAAAAGGGTCTGGAGAATTGTGGGATAAAAAGGGGATTATGGAAGTTGTAGAGAAATGGAACTAATGAAAAGATAAGAATTGTGAAAAATAATGGCAGGCAAATGAAGTGGTGCTAGCTTGCTCAGTGATAAATCATGTTTATATTTCACACAAGACTGGTATTGTCCCCTTGAGCCTAGTTATTGTACATCATTCCCATGACCTGCTCACCTAGTGTGACTCTTTTCCACACATCAATGGCTTTCTTTTGAACCCCACGCTGGGCTCTGAGAGTTCAGGAGGCCACAGTGGGAGAAGTATAGGATGTAGCAGTGGTGTGTGGGCTCGTTCAGGGAAGGTGAACTCCAAACTATAAGTTTCGTCTACTGTGACAGAAGTTTCGGCCAGACATGAAGACACAAGACCCGTACTAGTGCCACAATGCGGTGATTATTCTTTCCAAAAGGACAGCTGGGCACATCCATATTCAACAGCTATGGAGCACTGGGGAGATGAGTTGAAAGCTCAAATGCACATCACACATTCAAATACAGTGTGCCCTCTCTGAGAGGGAAAAAAGCCAGCAATCCTGTAGGATATTTGCAGTAGCGTTAACGTTATCAGATATTTATGACACTGCTGTAGAGCAGACAAGGAAAAAGAAGAAGTGGCCCAGTATGCCGGATGGGGAAAGCAGAAGTCATCGCTAAGCAAATACGATGTTAGAGAACTGGAAACGTGTGCCCTCTCCGAGAGTAAAAAAACCCAGCAATCCAGAAGGATATTTGCAGGCCAATGTTCAAGAACAAATAAAATCAGTAGCCACAGAACAAGCAACGAGTTAACTTGCTATACAGTATGTCACGTTCAACCAGCCTTAACAAATTTTGGACTAATAGAGTCCAGAGGCTACAGTTAGATATTGCGAAACTATTTGGTCTCTGCTTGAAAAATCACCTTGGGCCGATGCCCTCTTCCAATTCTTAATAAAATAATGACAATTATAAGACAAGTTCCTGCAGCTGCACCTTTTACTGCAAATGGCATCATTCAATCTAGCATCCAATCAGTAAATGTGATTCAAATAACTGACTGTCCTCTTTCACTCTGTTGAGAAGAGCCTAAAAAATGAGTGAAACAAATCACTACAATTAATCGCCGTTTTATTTTTCACTGTGTTAAAAACCAGCCCGATAAACATCTTATATATGCAGTGACTCATTTGGCTGAAGCCTTTATCCACTGTGACTAATGTTTTTCATACAAATACGTTATTTATGGCTCAGCATTATAAACCTAGACGTAACAGTAAAAACTGCACAGGACAACCTTAAAGCAGTGAGATCAATAATCAAGGATACAGACATTAACCTAATGGATTTCTCTATGAACAAATTGTCTGCGGATTTCACAATAGGATCTGAATTTCTTTATACTCTTGTTTTAAATGTACTGTACACTCACCAGGTTTTATGAAAAAATGGAAGATCTGGTGCAAAATGGGCTTTTCGATGAAAGGGAAGATGAAGTCTATTGGGGGAAAAAACACAGCAGGAGCAAAAACAATGGGAGGAGCAAAACTGGAATGAATCTCATTTCAGTTAAGAGACAGACCAACATTGAGAAATACTGGGAACCTGGGAGTGATTACCTGTCCCACTGAAACAACTGCAACACACAGTCCTTCACTGCAACTGGCTCAGGACAACATATTGCACCTTGCCTGTGGAACCGAATCAGTATTAGCTCAAAATCCTATACCCTAAGAGAGTGCCACAGAAAGACTATTTCCCTGAACCGATGCAGAACTCTCTTAAAACCTGTGACATACCAGAATTTAAGAACAACTTGCCTTTCACTGTTCTTTTATGACTCACAAGTTAGGCCATGCACCTCCTAGAAGACCAACCCAATCCTGTAGGACAGGCTCGCTGGCCACTGAGCTCTAAATCACCAGGACTACTTAATGCCTTAACTGATCTGATCGCTTATTTATATAAATTTACACTTTAACATATTGGCCAGTTGTTCTATATTTGTTCCTGATATGGTACATGGCCAAAGGGACTGCACAGATGTGTAACCAATTAGTGTCTTTTCTCACTACAGTAAAACACTCCATCATGTGCCATCATTTCAAAACCCCCGTAGCAGTATGAGTCAACCTATTAACCTCAGGGCTGTCCACTGGTTCACTTCATAATGACTGGGGAGGTATTCTATAAAAGAAGGCAAGCTATAAAGAGGACACTGGGTACTCATCCCTGTGTATTTGCAACCAGTTATCTTGTATTTATCTGTTTGCCATTCCCTCATCTCGACTCACATAAAAGCCTTTTGTGAGCATCTGTACTCTAATTCACATGACTGAAGCTCAGTGAGTTTGGTATTGTATAAAATAAAGATGATATCTGCCATTACATCTGAGCCCAGCCTTCAATTCAATAAAATGAAGCTGCACAATGCAGTCAGCCGGCATTGCTTATAGCAGACAAACCCTACAGTAAATTGCACTCGGACACAAATCTCTGAGACTGCAAAGGCATGCGTGAATTTCTTACCAGCCCTCAATCAAGCGCAGCCCATTGGATTCTTGCAGTGTAAGCAGCCTGGTCCCCCACTATGGGGATCCAGGACTGAATCAATGTTTTAAATGCTTTCTGCACTGATAGAAGAGCTCTTCCAAGCAATAAAGTCACTAAAAAAGGAAACCTTCAATATCACCGCATCTTAGTTTCCTCATTTGTTTGCATACCCTGCAGCACATAGGCACTTTTCTGAAGCTGTAAATCTCTTTTATTTCATTATTTACAAATATGCAAAGCTATCTTTTTGACCTGTGCCTGTCGTGTGCAGTCCAGCACTGAGCACAGATACAATAACAGTACAGATATAAAGAAAGCCCAGCCAGAAGAAGAGAGCCTGCAGCTCCGCTCTCTTAATGGCGTAGGCATCTCACCCTAGGACAATCCAGATTGAAGAAAGTAGGCATTTCTACGTAAGGGTCTTGTATTCTGCTTAGTATGCCTTTTCCTTAAATCAATATGACACACAAACACAGAGAACAGACTGAAAGCTTGAAAGCAGAGTGATGAATGATGATTAAGAGAAATGGGTATATATTTTCAAGATCAGTGGATGGAATTCAATTTTAATGTCCCAAAAAAAGATTACTTGATTAAATTTCCAACCTGCCAATCAATTTATTTCTGCCATTCAAAAAAACAGATTCTACTTTTCACATTCTAAGCAAGCAAAAAGCATTTGTAAAGGGATGGAGTGCAATTTAAGAGTTTGCTCTGGGCCAGTTGTGAATTTCTTCATTTACAATTCTGCTTTCAAACCCTTGAACTGCTCTATAGAACGGTGTGGTATTTCATGATCTACATAACCAGCTTCAGGAACACGTGTACCATGACTTAAGAGTCTTTGCACTCAGACACTCAGTGTGAGTATTTGTGGACATGCAACAGCCTGTTCCTCTAGGGGTGAAGTGGCAGCTCTCCTACAGCTTGCAGCTAATGTCACAGAGCCTCTTCTTCACATGCTGCTCTCTGTGCTGTTGTTAGAGATCTACGCCCCTGTGTGAACAGAAAACAGCCACACCACCATCTTCACACATACAGTACATTCACAGATCAGCACAGAACTGGAAGAAGTCATCATTGTAGTCATTTAAAGAATGTAGGCCAGGGATTTAGTCATGTGGTGGATTAGTAAAATAATATGTCACCTGAGACTATTTATAAACTCTGACACAAATACAAAACAAAAGGAAATCAGATTTCCACAGCGCAACGGACCAGCTCAGCTCAGGCCGAGAGCAAAAAGCAGAGAACATAAGAACATAACAAGGGTTACAAATGGGAGGACATTCAGTCCATCTCACCAGTCTGGCATTTAGTACGGTCCCAGGACCTCGTCCAGACATTTCTTGAAAGAAAGGCTTCAGTGACATGGCTAGGTAGCTACTGCAACCCCCAACTATTTGGGTAAAAAGGTGCCTCTTCTTCAATGTAGTTTTCACTTGTGCCCTCATTCTGAAAGGGAGAGCTGGACTTCTCCATGGCATATAGACATGGACCATCACAGAGTTTCCACCAACACTCAGCTCTTCGGCAAAGCAATCACACCCACTGTGTCCCTTTACAGACTGCAGAACAAGCTCAATTCCAGTTTACAGGTTACTGCTGGCTTTTCAACAGCTACAAGAAATCCAACGTATCATTGAGCCAATCCATATCATTGAGATATCCATAGTCTTTATATTTTGTAATTTGCCTTTCATGATACATAATCTGAAGATGCTTTACAATAAAACAAAAGGTATAAATAAATTAGACACTCATTTGTAAAAGCTACTACTTCTCTACCAGACATACAGCCTCCTATACTATAGTAACTTTTTGGCACCTTGATAGAAGTTAAGTCATTTTGTAGCTGTTTCCAGAGCAAGGGAATATTCTCTACTCAAGCACTCTGGATAACACCTTCCTCGGGCAACCTTCATGTGACTGCATTCCTGCACTGAGATTACGCCAAAACTCAGTACCCCTGTCTGTGGGTGGATGGCTGACACAGTGGGGATTCATTAAGTTAGAAATTTTGTATAATGAATGCTTCAAAACTGTCCGTACCAGTGAAGCCAACTTTTAAACCCACAAACCACTTAATGCTCTTTGCTTTGTGTTGAATTTTGCTGATCAACATTGATCACAAACATGTAAATCTGTACATGATAGGAGGCCTTTAGACCTTTCCCCTGAAATACTAGAGGCAGATGTTTGCACAAAGAGTGGTGGGTGGCTGGGTATACAAATACATAACATAAAGCAACAGATACAAACAACTGAGCAGACATGCAGTATATACAGTAACTTGGAAGACAAGGTATGCTAGAAATAGCAAGCAGACTATGAAAACCTGTATCATATTAGGTGTCCTGCATTTAGGAGCAGGACACTGAACAAACATCACAACATGTTCTGACACAAGCTTCACATTTGAATCTAAATGATTACAAATGAACAAAACTGAAATACATTTTAAGAGCATATTCGAGACGAGTTAGCCGGACGCCTCTGGGTGCTGTTAAGGGTTTATAATGCATTCAAACAGTTGGGCTGCTGCAATGCAATATCTCTCTGCCACCACAACTCGTACTGTAGGTTTAGACTGAAACTCCACAGAAACCAGTCTCAGCCTGAGCACTCCAAGGGGTTTCTGAATTGGATTTAAGCAAAAGGTGCTTTATTTAATTCAAGGATGTGTTCTACGTTTATTGAAAACTCAAGTGCACTCCTCCTCGCCGTGACTATGTATCTCGGCTGTGAGCTGACAATATTGGCTCACCGGTTACAGAAACAAGATAAGCGTCTTTTTCTGTTTTTAACAACTTTTGTTTCTAAAGAGTACGGTTTAAAAGCTTTAAAATCAGAGTCCAATTTCCTATCTCTGTCATTCACTCTTGAGTTCTGCTAATGACAAGGCTGGAGATAAAAGACGGGATTCTAATTAAATGAGCCTGATGACGTTTTTTATTTAGAGACTGTCAAGTATATTTTGGGCGAACAAGAAAACAACGTATGCAATGAAAACCGAGCGTCAGTCGTGATGTTTACAGTTTACATTTAACGTACCCATTAAATTAACTTCCCACGACAGCCAGTGCTGTCAGTTCTGAAATGGTCACTGTTCCATTAAAAGTGCAAAATCATAAAAATTACCATACATGCCACACTGACAGACCACAGTTTCCCCACACGCTCAAAAATATTTCGGGATTGAAAGCAAGCGCTGTTCCGCATGCCCATTAAAGCGCTACAGTCTCCCTAACGCGAGGGATCGCCTTGAGCGCATCTGAGCGCCTTCCACTATCTCCGCATAAAACAGCCCACGAGTCTGTCAAGCGGAATACCCGCATTGCCTATCACAGCATTCTCCGTACGTGTGTGCGAGCAGGGACCATATCACAGTTACTGTGGCGCCTTTAAAGCGAAAAAGAGAAGAGCGCTGCCAACAATTTAAAAAAAACGTCTCAGTTTCTGAATATTCCGAATCTGCAGTTGTTACTCTCTGGTGCAACACCTAGGCTTATGTTTTTATACATATTGCAATCATAGAGACATTAGACTATTAGGATTTCACTGGCATTGCTTTAGAGTTGCACTCTATGCTCGATACAAAGCGTACACAACCAAACAGAACACCAGAACAGAAACATGTCACTTAGCTTGAAGATAAATGTCCGAGGATGAAAAAGCAGAGCACAAAATTGTTGTTATTGTTGTTGTAGCAGCGTAAACACGTCAGCGCTAGAATATAAGGAAGTTGCACACACTCCCTAATGTGACAGCGAAACCACAACGAAACCAACTCGGAGAACTGCACCTGCTCTCCTGCAGTAACCTGGCTACAATAATGTCGAAGAACGGAAGAGCAAAGTTCCGCTCTTTTTCCAACTTCACCACACGCCAGGACCTATTTCACAAAAGCGCGACGTTACATAATGACACCATTGATCACCGTGGTCTCAAAACTGTAGCCTCCCTCGCGATACTCCTCGCTGAAATAAAACCCACAGAAATGTAAGTCCTCTTCTTCGCCAGGGAGATCGATGACCGACTCGCATCTTAAAACTTTCTTGCTTTTACATTTAATGAAAACCAAGTACGATGTGTATTCCCCGTTTTAAATATTTCTCACTATTTCCCCTGAAAATAGTCATTTTGAAACCACCCATCTGAAATATTGAATAATATAATCACAGCAAGTTACAGAATGTCGTTAAAAACAATAATAAAAATCAGAGAGGACACGGTTAATAATGTAATCGATTGCCAGCCAAGCACCCGGCGCTTATCTGAAACATCTATTTTCTTCCATTTGTACTTTATTCTTTTCATCGCAACACTGAGCCACGCAAGTAGAAGGATAAAAAAGGAGAGATCTCGGCCATGCGGTCTCTAAAATAGTCATATGTAATATTAGCCTGTGCCGAAGGGGCAGAGAAAATATCAGCCCGTTCTGTGCGCATTTTCACAGATCTCCCCGAACTTAAACCCCGAATCTCTCCTTCCTGAAGCAAGACGAAAACTTGTTCCACCAATATGTGCACTCACCTTTGTATAGAGTTCGTTGACTGACATTTTTTCCGCGGAGATGGGTTACCTTCTGATCACCAAAAGAAACAGGACCATGTAGCCTGGTCACAATTCCTCAGCTGTTATTACGGAAAAAAACCCGCATATATTCCCTTTTAAAGTATTGCCCCGGTTAGAGAGATGACTGTCCGGCGGTCGCCATTTTCGCGTAGGCACAGGTTTATAACTCCAGAACGAAAGATTGTTTTTCTTTTTCTAGTTATGATCTTTTGTGTGTGTGTGTGTGCTGATGAATCCCTTTTCTTTAAAACAGGCTAGGCTTCTTGTTTTTTTTTAATTCTTCGTCTTCTGAAAACACAAGTGTTAAACACTCCTCCACTCTTTGCTCCTCCCCGCACGCCGCTCCCAGCGCAGGTATGGACGCAAGCTGAAGGTGAGCTAAGTGTTAAATGACCAGTTTAAAAAAAAAAAGCGAGCGAGAGAGGGAGGCAAACGAAAAAGTAAAAAAAAAAGGAGGGAGAAAAAAAGTGGCCACGCAATTGCTCTCCTTACTTCTCCCTCGTGTCCATGGACTCGGTCATGTTTGCGTGCCGTTTAGCTGTAATCTCATCGCAGCTCGCTCCTGTCGAAACCCTTCCCGGACTACAGACACCTGCTGGCTCTCCCAGCTCAGCGCATTTCCGCATTGTCCCAGCGCGAGCTCGGAGCAGCCGCCGCGAGCGACTTACCCATTCGGCACCACTGCGCCGCGAGCCGCGTTACGGCATTCCCACCTGTTACTCTGTCTGCCCGTGAAGCGCCGTAGCGCGTAGAAGCAGCTGAGGTGTTGTCGCTCCGATCTGAGATCTACTAAACACGTTACCCATATGACGTTTCTAATTGGAGATTCACAAACGTACATGTTTTGGATCTGGGGATTTTTGTTCATTATTTCGTGCGACACCAAGCTGCGTGTACAGGATACATCACAAAGTTAATACCCATCCTCTTTCAATAAGCACTTTATTCTAAGAGGGTCGCGGCAAGCCTGCGCTGAGCTGAGCTGCCTGAGTAGGCAAAGGGCGCACTGTAGGTGGCACTACACCTGGAGTAGGCATCTTCGCAGGGCACATACAAGGACAGGGGGACATTAGGACTGGGCAGCGTGTCTGTGGACTGTGGAAGGACCAGCACAGGCCGCAGCGTCACTGCGAAACTGATGATGATGTAATCTCGCAGAACTTTTTACCGCCTGAGTGCAAGTTATGTTTAGGTAACATCTCAACAGACCATAGTAAGTACAGTATATCCTGCACTACATTTAAAAGTTAGTCTCAAAGAGATATAATTACCATATATATCTTAATTGAATTATTGAAAATAATTATTGAATTCATTGGAAAGCATATTTTTTGCTACATGGAGAAAAATAATCAAAAGTATTTCTCCTTGTTCTGCAACATCTTCTTGGTGAAAGGTGGCAAAGGTGAGAAAATGGGAAACGTTGCAGGACAACTTTAAAACAGCTGGTCCGTTTGAGGAAAATTCGCTGCTGGTCAAAAACACTAAGGTTTCTCACCCTTACTCGTGGATCTCTGTAGAAAGACATGGCATTGTGCCACAGCCAGACTGTATCACAGAGTAGTCAAATGTATCCTGTGTGCACAGCTTTCACCTAAACAATAGATTTCTTTACGAATTAACGCGCCATGATAAATCACTGGCCATCACTGTCTGTGACAGCAACCACACATTTGTAAATACAAATACTGATTTCTAAATCTCATGTAAATTGAGATATTTCTGTAAACACAAGAGAGAGAAGTCAGAGGGAGTTACCTTTGCGTACAGCTCATACTCCATCATCGTTTCTGTCTACTGCGGTCTTCTCTGGCCACAGTGTCCACGGAACAACCCCAAAAATCAGGAGTAAATGTTAGCTGAGAAGAGTAGCAGCTGAGTGGATTTGAATTAAAGATCCATTTCTTCACAGTATTCCGTCTTATCCGATGTGGCAGTGTGAGGTTGCCTTTGTAACATCAGACTTGCACGAAGAGTACTGGAATAATTGTTGTCAATACTCTTTATTGCTCCACTCCCTAAACACTCCTTTCTCAGGTATGAGGTGTTGTCATCTGTTTTTGGAATCGGCCACAGGAAAATCATTCCCGTGATGAAGTTGTTTTTTTTCCCTGCGCAATTGCAAAATGCTTATTTTTGCTGAATGCATTTGTTCCATCTTGTTGCTTTGGGAGAAAACAGTACAACAGGGGAGCTAGTTTTTGATGGTAAAAATGAAGAAGTCACCCATTTATAAGTGAAAAGGTGCCAATCCTTTGCCTATATTGGTTTAAAAATTCACTCATTCCATTATTTCAAAACAAATCATTGACTTAATAAGAATACAGAATAATAATTCGGATATATTTTGTGGTCTGTCAGATTAATCTCAGAACTCTGTCAAAAAAGCAGCAATTAAATAGCATTTCCTCTCTTGTTCAGCGTTTCACGAGACCCTCTCTGAGTGTAGTGACCGCGCAGAAGAAGAAGAATTCAAATTCTGTGTGTAACAGGAAGGCAGATTCTCTTCTGGTAACTCCCTGTCTGGAGTGGAGAATAGTGTCTGACTGCCAGGAGATTTCCAGGTTCAAATCCAGCCTGTGCCCCCAGAGCCTCGGAATGGGCAGTACTGACGGGCCAAGATGGACAGAAATGGACACCATGGGGTCTAGTGGGAGACCCCTGCTGTACTGGACATCAGCAGCCCAGCTGCTCATCAATGTGCCCAAAGATAAGCAATAATGGTTGTGTCGGTCCTCTGTTCAAAGTGTATTAGTTTGGCAAGCTCATAAGAAACTAATGTGCCAGACTGTAATCCTTTCATAGCTTTACGAACGGTCCTTGACAGCGGAGGTAATAAATGTAGTTTCTATGGGATTTTTTTATGATGAGCCTGAAGGACCAGTGTTGCCATGTCTAACCCAGCTGGCTCAGTCCTGCCCAGCTCTGGTCATGACTGGACATCTGGGCACCACTGGTTGCAGAATTTTGCTGGCAAGAGGGTAAAGACAGAACATGACAGTCATCTGGCTGAGGTTGTCCACACCACCAGGCTCAACCTGCTGTCTAAACAAACTCCTGTAGCGATTGCACCAGAATCTGACTCAGTCTTTTTTATTATGATTCAGTATCGACAAGGTGGCACAGTGGTGCAGTGGTTAGCATTGTTTCCTCACAGGGCTGGGGCCCTGCTTCAGTTCCAGACCTGGGCTGCTCTCCCTGTGTTCTTTCTATGTAGGTTTCCTATGGGTGCTCCTGTTTCCTCCCACAGCCCAAAGACACACAAGGAGGTTAATTGGTTTCTAGGAGTGTGTGTGCGACTGTGTTTGTGTCTGTGTGTGTGTGTCATATCATGGTCCACAAAGACTTGGTTATTTTACTTGGTGTGCAAATTTGAAAGTTCAGTTCACACTTGCTGCACTTGTATCAACAAGTACAGTGCTCACTTATTCACAAACCTGAGAGGACTGCCCAGACCAAAATCTCTCTGACATGGTAAATGGAACAAAAGGATGTACTGAATTTCTTGTGGGACCCCAGAAGGTGCACAGATCTCCACTGCTTTCCTAGAGAGCAGAGTGAGAGCGGAGTGAGGTATTTTCATTTAATCAACAGAGCAAGACCCACTGAGACACCATTAAAACAGCCGCCATCCTGTGAACAACCACTAGTTATCCAGATGAGATATCTATCTTTGCAACTTGGATTCTATTTTTAAAAGACAGTTGGGTTCAGCAATGACGTTGCAATACGCTCATACACGTCCACTGAACCAAAGGTTTCTGTATGCAAGTTTTACAGAGCAATAGTAAAACCTCATTTAAGAGATTGTAATCTGCTCCACATCATGAAAAAAACTATCTAGATTTAGAAAGAGTTCAAAGAACAGCAACAAGTATCATTACTGCTCTAAAAGTATTTTCATATATGGTCAGGTTCAATGAACTAAAGCTCTTAAACCTGGAAGAAGGGAAATTGAGAGCAGATTTGATTCAAGTCAACACCTAAGGGTCAACCTAGGGAACAAAGACACTGGCTCACAGCTGGAAACCACAAGGGAATCCATTTGTGTCAGAGAAACGGAACAATAAATAGCTGGATGAATCTTTAAAATTCATTCATTTTTTAACTAAATGAAAGTTAATTCATTTCTTTACTAAACTTATACCATATCTTGAATACAATGGGATCATTGCTACTGGATCTCTTGACAGGTACTCCTTTCCTGTACATTCCACGAGCCCGATGGCATCACAATCACTAACTTTCCCTTTAGGTCTACTCTGTCAAGTGAACTGAACTTATAGGCATCCTCTCACCTGCACCCTCCCATGCGTTTTTCTGTGCTTAAGTTTCTCCCTGTCCTCCAGCTCCTTATTAGGCAAGAAGCATTATCTAGATTTAGGTCTGGCAGAGGAGGAAAACTGACTCATGATAAAGAAAAATTAAAAAATCTCTCCCTCAGATATGGGGTGTCTGATGTACGTGCAGTAAGCGGGCTTGTCTCCCAAGGCCATCTGTAACTAAACGCCGTCTAATCACTTTACTAAGTGTTAGTGACCGTGCAACACTGTTTCCACAATTTCTCACAAGCTCCTCCAGTGAACTAACACTGCTGGTAAGGAAACAGACTCAAATTGCTTATTAGGATACCGCTGACCACAGAACATTGATTCAGCCTCTGCCAAGCAGGAATATTGCTGCCAATTAGCAGCAGGTAATTTTGCTTCAGACCTGCAAATAATTCAATTATCTACCATCTCACTCTCTCCGCAATGAAAATTAAAGAGCTGTTCATTTTGGTCATTATTTTGGTGTGGTATTGTGTTGCCATGGGTTTAAGGAGAAACAGAGAGAATGCTAACACATTGCTGGTGGATAGAGATGCCACCTTCAGAGAGTACAGTCACATACCTGTCATTAAAATAAAGACTCCAAAGGCTCCTGATTTCAAATCAAGAATGAGTGTGTGAAAGCAAAGCCCCAGGAATTAAGGTTGTTTTGATCCAAAGCCTTGGAAATTTGTAACACATACTGCTGATCATTAAAAGCTTCAAGAAGGTTGCAACATTCATGTTTAATGATAGGCTGGAAGCAGAAACCTTGAAATATGTAATTGGAAATTCCAAGAGAAATGCTGAGATTACCATGGTTGCAAAAGTAACCTTACCTTCCTTAACTTCAGGGAGTCTGAAACAGACCGTAACTTCAGCTTCTTCACACTGGAAATTAATGCATATTAGACTCCATTCTCCTCCCAGCTGCACTGTCAATTTTGGATATAGTAGTGAAAACTTTTGATGCCACTACTCTGCAGCCTCATGAACTGAGGTAGATCTCTGTTGTTTGTGAGGAGGTGCTGTCCTTCAGGGGAAATATATTTACGCTGATGTCCTGACTACGGACCCCCCTGCACTGTAGTATAGGGTGCCCAATGACTGTCCCATTGTCCCATGCAGGTTTAGACATTGGACTACCCACATTCTCCACTGTAATGCCAGTGAAACAGCACATAGAATGCATCAGGGAAAGAATTTGTAATTTGGTTTGTTTCGTGCTATGCACTGTTGACCAATAACACACTGGTATGTCTTTACTGGGTAATGGGTTATAGAATAAATGCGCTGAAATCTGTTAACATCTTTATTGCTGCATTTGATAATCTTCATTTCTTTTTATCTCTTTTTATTACATTTCCTGTCACCACCACTGGAGAATTAACACTTTCCATGTAACCGGTTATGACACAAATATGCTCACTTGAGAGCACACCCCCATTGAGTTCTTGAAGCACACCTGACACTGCAGGCGCAACATCATTAAATGAGAATCTCCCACGATCATCAGCAAATTAGAAGATTAAATTAATAACAACTTCAGGACTTTAAGAATGTTGCAAAAGTATTTCAGAAAGATTTGTTTCCTTCTTATTCAATGCCTGAACACTCTGTCCTTAGGTTCAGTTCCTTAACTCTGTCCTTATACAATATAGCTTGGCTTGTCTCGTCTTTTTTTGGCTAACACAGTTTTTAATATACTTTTTAAAATCAGATGATACTTCCGTGTCAATATCTTTTTTGTTTCTTTACTTTTACCTTTTATTTTCTTTTGATTTCTCTGCACTCTGTGATCCAGACACCACACGGTTGCAAACAAGGGACTGGTTCACTGTGAAACTGGCCAACTGAGTCAAGAAGAAAGAGGTCACTGGCCCTTACATCATCCCAGGCAGGCAGGGTTAGTTATTGCACAATGCGCCTCAGTGCTGACTCAACAGACCCACCCACATGTTCACCTTTGTCACGTGTAATTTCTTCACAGAAACTTTTACTGGCCCCATTCCTAGATCAGAGGTCCCTTAATCAGGGCAGAGCCACAGGTGGAGCAACAGACAACATGCTTGTCTTATAGCAAGCATATCACAATATTGACTTTTACCATGAGTTTGCAAAGCTGCCTGACAGTGAACATTTTCCTCACAAGCCCCACTGGGTTGTGTGATAAAACACATCCTAGCCTGTTGTTCTGATGAACAAGAGCTGTCGTCAGGCTCTTTACAACACCCCTTCTGACCCAGGGCTTTCTTACTGGAATAGTTTGAGCTGGGTTGCTTGTAAGGAAGAGACCTTTCAGAGTGTCAGCCTGCACACACCTGCTGCAGGTTTTCAGTAGTTTCACCTCAGCTTCTCCATGTCTCCAAAGGGGCTCCTTGCCCCTTCTCTTACATGGAAAAAAAGTTTTCTATGTAAATACTGGGCTCTATATTGGGCTAAGATTTTTAAATGGGCTCTATTAAGGGGGAGAAAAGTTGTCATACAAACTGATTGATAATGTATACATTCAAACTTCGAGACTCAATAGTTCAGTGAAAGCTGGACAGGCTGTGTTTGTCAGGTCAAAGGTGAGGCACTTCTGATTCTTGTGATTAGGATACAAATGGGACAGTATTAAATTTTCCACATCTATTTTTTTTTGTTTTGAAATGAGGCAAAACATTTATCAGCATGTCAATTTTTTCAGAGACCTACCCTATACATTCTGTACAGTACAACTCTGCAATATAGCGTGAATGCCCTGCCATCTAGTGGCAGATTGTAGTTACTACATTGTTTTGCTCGAAGATTATGTACTCTCGAGTTCTATGATCTCAAAAATTCCCTTTGGATGCTACGGCTAGAATTAAAACCACTGACACCTAAACCAAAATAAATTTTATGGACATGCAAATGCAGCAAAAATATAAAAAATGTAAAACCTTAAAGAGGCTAAATGCTTTGTCTGATCCTATAGGATCACCCTGGGAGGCAAGGTAAAGTATAAGACAGCCTAGAGCCCTGAGGCGTAGCTGTGTAACTCATTATTGTCAAAGCCAGATGTTTCCAGTCCCCAGCATCCGTGATAGCTGCAGAAGAAACCAATCAAGGCAAATACTCATCTTCTTTATTACATTAGATTTTATTCTGTTAGAGCTACAGCATGTGATATGTTTCTGTGCTTGTGCAATGTCAGGCTGAAAGCCAGTCCTTGGGGCTGGAAAGACGGGCTCTTCTGAAAGGGTGGACCTGCGCCTGGTCGGAACAGGGCCGGGAGAGAGCTTGCTGAACCTTCTTCTGGTACTCCTCCTTGGAGAGCAGCCCGTCTTGAAACTCCTGCCACTCCTCGGCTCTCTCTGCCTCTCGCAGGCGCTGCTGGTAAGTCATCTGAGCCAGCAGCGCCCCCTGGTACTCCTGGTTAGCCTTCTTTCGGCTTCAAAGAAAGGTGGAAGAACAACATTTAAAAAAATGAAGAAGGTAGAAGGAGAAGCTGTATTCTATGCTATCACCCCACATGTGTTAAGCACAAATTAGAATAGCACCACTTTACTTCCAGAGTGTTTACACAATGACATGTACCAATCTGCATTAAGGCAGCAATCGGGCCAGAGACTCCTAAAACACATTACAGTGGATCTGACAGCTATGGTATAAGAGAATCCAATGGGCGATGATAGACGGTGGGCTCCTGAGCAGGGGTTTAAGAATTATAACAGGGAATCCTGGGATTCGCCAACAGTGAGTTCAGCTGGAAAGCAAGCAAGCTGCAATGCTACATCAGAGGCCTAGTGGTGGCAAACAATAAGAATTTAGATTGGGATCATTATGAAAACAGACAGAACACACAATCTGTGAGTTCAACTATTTTTCCTGTACATCTTCATTGGATATGATACATCTTCCTGTCTTAATTAGGGCGTTTTTTGTTTTGCTTGAATAGGGGGTGTAGAATGATTCAGAAATTTTGATTTTTTATTTTCAACAGCAAAAAGGAGGCTAATCTCCTTGTCTTTACACACCTTATCTTCTTTGCCTCTTCCAAAGCTTTCTGCTCCTCGATGGCTCTGGCCAGCTCATCTCGCTCTTTTGCAAGCTGGGCCTGTTTCTGGCTGTTCTCATCCACTGATGGAAAACATTCCAGAAAAGTAATGTTCTCAACATTAAAACCAGTAAGGAAAATTAACCCGTTTCTATTTGCTTTAACAGCCCCATGACTGAGCACCAATTTTAGCATCTGAAATACATATAAAGTAATGGTAAGAAAGATAAAAAATGGTAAGAAAACTAAAACAAACTCATAAAACTCATGTTGAGAGGGACATTGCATCCTCCTGCTGCATAATCAGTAATATGAGAAACTCATCTGTAAAATAGTTTCTGTTAAAATATATAGTAACAAATTATCACACCATGACACATTACACGGTTGACTACAGAACAATGCCAATTAAGATCAATTATATTACTAACTGATTTACTCAAGACATTAAGAAACAAAATCAACGCAGCAGCCCTGTGAGTAAACATCTGATCATTGGGACCAGGTTTAAGAGTCACTCATCTGGGGTCTGAAAGAGGCTCAAGGATGCCCTTACACTTCGCTTGGATCTGGAGGCGCCGGGTGTCCATGACTTCTTTCATGAGCCGGTCCCTGGCCTCCTTCTCCAGTCTCCACTGCTCAGCCTTCTTGGCCCAGGAGCGGTTGAGTTCAGCCTCCAGCAGCTGGTCCATCTCCACCTCCTGCCTCCTCTGCTCCTCCAGCTGCTGGGCCAGGTACTCCCGGTACCTCTGCTGCTCCTCGCGAAGCTCCAGCTGTGCACAACAGCATTTCACCATGGGTACAACACAAACACATGAGCCAGCCCTGAGCAACAGTGATAGATCTGGAGACCAGTTCCTTTTGTGACGCAGTCTCTCAGTTGCCTGCTAGATGATTTCAACAGGAATATTATAATAATGCTATGAACTCAAAAGAAGAGAGGACAATTCTAAATCTCTTTCATTCCTTGCAACGGGAATTCATTTATGCATTTATTTATGCTTCTTAGGAGCTTGTGCAGGTCTCATGGAATAAAGGAAAATGTTTTTGCAAGAGGTAAAACTTTGAACAGAAATGCTGTTATTAATTACAACTATTTCACATATTAGTATTATTTGCCCTGCAGGAGCAGGAACACAGAGAGCACTTTATTTAGAATTGATCTGCTGCATTGACAGAATCGATCTGCTTTTACAGATCAGAGGACACTGAGATCAGTCCACATTTTCTTCGGCTCATTAGAACGTAGTGATCAAAACCACCACAGAGGTGAGCATCCTGGAGGTCTGTGTGGCAGAGGGAGGAGAAGAGAGTGGAGACAGGAGGGGCTGCGGGCTCACCTTCCTGTGCTGCCTCTCCACGGTCTCGTCCTGCTCCTCGTGCAGCAGCTGCTCCATGATCTTCATGTCCAGCGCCAGCTCCTCCTGCTGCTCGCGGGCCAGCCGCTTCATCTTGAGGCGCAGGGACTGGTCCAGCAGGCGGCGCGTCTGCTGCTGGCTCTGCAGCCGCTGGCGCTTCTCGCGCTCCTCCTCCAGCCTCCGCATCTCCCGCTGCTCCTTCTGCCCCGCGGGAGAGAGCCCACGGTTAGCCGGAGCCGGGACATAACACTTCCGGTCGGCCCAGTTCTCCCAGCTCTCCTACTGCTGGCCTGTTGCACCTCAGGGAGCGCTTCACATCTGCATTGTGTCAACACTCAAGGTTCTCTAACAAGTCAAACCAGCGAGCATTGAACAGTGAAACACCAAGCAGAGAGCAGAACTAAGAGTTAAACCCCCCTTCATTCCCCAAAGGGAGGCAATGAAGGGGCTATGAAAAAACATGGGAGTGTGGAACAAGCTACCGGGCCACACTGTCGAAGCCGATACCCTGCCTTTTTTCAAGAAACAGCTGGATGAGATCCTTGGATCTCTTACTTAATCACTAACTACAAACATGTTAGATGCACTGAACGGCCACCTCCTGTTTGTAACCTTTATTCTCGCCATTTGTTTGTAACCTCCGATCTTATACTCATTTCCAACAGCAAAGAACAATAACCCAGGAGAACCGTGAGGATTCGGATACAAAGATCTGCATGGCTTTTTCCTGGAGTGCAAAATTTTGCTCTGTATTTCCTAAAGGTAATTAGGAGAATTTAACGATGCACACCTCGCGAAAAACAAATGTATTAAAACTTAAGAAATAGTTTGGGAAATTAGCTGAATTTGGAATGTTTCAATGATCTGGCAATTTTTACATCAAAGGAAAAAAGTACAAAATCCTTGTGCGATTTTATCTCTCCTGACATCTTCACAACAAATTAATTAAAGCTGTATGAATATCATCAGGTTTGAATAAATTAAGTCAAAGGCAATGAAGTAGCTGTAGTTTTGATATGAAGTCCAACCCCAAGGAACACTAAAAATGTCCGTGCTTTCATAAGTCAGTATCAGCACACATAAATCACAATCATGGTGCCATGTGTTCACAAAGATTTTAAGCAGTGAAAGAAATAAATGTCTGATTTATTGACTGAATACAAAGCACTTTTAGTTCAGAGTAATTATAGAGAAAGGCTGAACTAGACGTCCTATTTCAAACTAAACTTTACAAGAGTTTCCTTGTAACTAAACTTTAGAAGAGTTTCCTGCTTTTGCCTTAAGTCTCAAGCAAACACAGGTGAATGGAAGACGTAGTCATTTACATAGCTTGGTATTTTGATGGAGCAATTCAGATGAAGGGGACAACAGAAGTGTCTCATCTAGGATTTAAACTTGCATCCTTCTAGTAACAAGTTCAGAACCCTGACCCCTGCTCTACACTGCCCTACACATACTCTTACACAAGAACCCTTAACTGGGAGACATGGATGTCACAAAGATTAGTGAGCTCAGGTACCAGCAGCTGTGCCTCCTCCTCCTTCAGCAGCTTGGCCTGCAGTCTCTGCGCCTCAGCGTCAGCTTTCTGTACATCCAGGAAGTCTGCCAGCTCGCGGCTCCTCTCCCTTTGCCGTTGGGCTTCCTGGCCTTCCCTCTCCTCTTTGGCCTGTCGGTCCTTCTCCCACAGCTGGACAAAGAGCTCCTCCTCTTCCTGCTGCTGCCGGCGCATCCTCTCCTTCAGGGACAGCTGGGCCGTCCTCTCGGAGCAGACCTCGTCCTGCCTGCGGCGGGTCATCACTGCCCGCAGCTCCTCACACTGCTCCCTGGACACAGACACAGAGGCAGGGTCTCAGGCCAATCAGCCCCTCGTCTGCCCCCAGGACACACACACACAGGGGCAGGGTCTCAGGCCAATCAGCCCCTCGTCTGCCCCCAGGACACACACACAGGGGCAGGGTCTCAGGCCAATCAGCCCCTCGTCTGCCCCCAGGACACACACACAGGGGCAGGGTCTCAGGCCAATCACCCCCTCGTCTGCCCCCAGGACACACACACAGGGGCAGGGTCTCAGGCCAATCAGCCCCTCGTCTGCCCCCAGGACACACACACAGGGGCAGGGTCTCAGGCCAATCACCCCCTCGTCTGCCCCCAGGACACACACACAGGGGCAGGGTCTCAGGCCAATCAGCCCCTCGTCTGCCCCCAGGACACACACACAGGGGCAGGGTCTCAGGCCAATCACCCCCTCGTCTGCCCCCAGGACACACACACACAGGGGCAGGGTCTCCGGCTGAACCCCGAACCCCCTCGTCTGCTCTCTGGACGCACACACATGGGCAGGGTCTCAGGCTGAACCCCAAACCCCTAGTGTTCATTCCAATACACACCATGCTGATTCCAAACACTGGATTACACACATCTCAGGCATCAAACTAATTCCCACCAAAATAAATGCACACTTATGTATACAATAAGAGTACAGTAATGAAGGTTCTGCATGGTTTTAGAAGCGCCCAGCTTCTTGCAAAGAGAAAATTGCAGTTCTGAGTTCTTATAATGAAATTTCAAGTTCTGAGTGTGCTGACTAAGACTGTTTTATATCACTCATTGCTTTAGTGCAAAAGGGACTGCGTGGCTGATTTAAGATGATGTGTTCTTTAATAGAAGCCTCTGCATTATGCAGCATTAAACCTTAAGCCCCCATTTTGCTTCAGTTAGCTTTTCTACGCTTGGTGTGCAATAATCAGCTTTAGCAGTCAGTCAAAGGGAGAGTCTCTGGGTAACAAAATATTCAGATTCTGTTATCCACCATGTTATTCATTATTGTCTTCCTAATCCCACGCCAGTGTAGGCAGTAAAACAATAGATCAATTCATTTCTTCCCATTCAAAAACAGCAAAGTATTTTTACAGTTAAGATTTAGCTTCTCCAAACTGTGCTCACTGGCGGTCACACTGAACCCCCCCTTCACACACACAGACTTCTCAGTTAGGAATCTGTGTACTGAAGTACTTGTTAGCAGGTTTGGATTTACGATAGTACCTAGATAGAAAGAGACATTTGTAAATTATAACCATTCGCCACATTCTGTTTGTTCAAATGCATAGTAAATCATTCAGAATTCTGGATTCTGACCTACCGAAGTGCTGCGTATAAAAACAAGGCATTCATAAAATGACGTCGTTCAGAAAAAAAGAAGCACTGCAACAGACACAAATGCTGTATATGATCCTTCTGTTACCCCTGCAATACCCACATCAAAATCACATTAATATGCACCCAGAGCATTTTCTGCAGCACATTATATTGAAAGGTGTTCAGATTACCATGCTAAAACGTTAACATTATTGGACTAATATGGGTCACAATCACTCTTGACACTGTGGTCAGTGGCACAACTAAACAACAATTACTAAATAAGAAAGAGGGAAGGGAATGACATCATCGGTTTTGGTGCACACCCGAGGTTAATCCAGGCTACCCCAGCGTGGACTTACTGGAACCTCTGATCCAGTTTCTCAGCCACCAGCTTTTGTCTCTCGCTCTCTCTCTTCTCTCGCAGGAACTTGGCCCTCTCCCGCATCTTTGCCTGGCGCTCCAACAGGGTCTCCTCCCTGGACTCCAGTTCTCTGAGGTAATTTCTCTCCTCGGTCTCCAGCAGGTCACGCAGCCTGGTCGTGCAACAATGTTTTTTTAAAATGCATACATGGCTCCATCGTCTTCTTTACATTAGGGGTACCCAAAGAATCACCACGGCACCCCCACACGACCACCACAGGGTTGCTGCCATATATATAGTATATCTGGTCCTGTAGTCTACTTGCAAAGAATCTAGCAGGAATGGGCCAACCCAGGTCCCTGCAGAGCCACAGCCCAGAGGATTTGTAATCATCACTTTCTCAACACATGGAACAATTTCATTATTGAAACTACTTCAGCATGTGAAGATCATTTTGAAATGAAGTTGCTAACACCCTGTAACTCTCAAAAAACACAGCTGGCCGTTGCTGATCTACTGATCAAAACACCTGAGTGTTTCAAGTCATTACAAAGTGATGGTGTCCCGTTGATGACCTGGACTGACCACCCGTGGCTGATATATAAGATAGCTTCGGTGTCTCGGCCAAAAGCTTTTAGCTGCTGTCAGACCTGGGAAAAATGGATTATACATCCTTTATTACAGTTCCCTGACTTGGGTCACTTTTCCATTTCATTCACATATTTTCTTCTAAGACCTTTCAACACATGTTTCTTCAGTCTTATCGATTCTTTTCATGTTAGTGGCAAAGCAAAACCTGAGCAGGTCCAACCTTTCCCTCCTGTCCTCAATGCCCAGCTTGTACTGCTCCATGGCTTCCTGCACTCGTCTCTGGACGGTGCCCAGGGCGATGCGGCGGTCCGTGGCCCTCTCCCACTGGGTCTGCAGGTCACGGCGGCTCTGGTGCTGCATGAAGGCCAGGACTTGGCCCCTCGCCGCCTCCTGCCGCCGCCTTTCCAGGATCAGGAAGTCAGGCGGCCTCGCCGAGGGGAGCTTGGCTCTCTGCAGGACACAACACAGATTGCAACTCGAACAGGGAGCCCCAAATATTAAATCCATCCACCAACCCATCTGTTATAATAATAATTATTGCTTACAGTTATATAGCTCTTTTCTGGACACTCCACTCAAAGCGCTTTACAGGTAATGGGGACTCCCCTCCACCACCTCCAATGTGCAGGCCCACCTGGATGATGCCATAGTGCGCCAGAATGCTCCCCACACACCAGCTATCAGTGGAGGAGGAGAGTGATGAAGCCAATTCAGAGAAGGGGATTATTAGGAGGCCATGATTGGTAAAGGCCAATGGGAAATTTGGCCAGGACATGAGGGTTACACCCCTACTCTTTTCGAGAAGAACCCTGGGATTTTTAATGACCACAGAGAGTCAGGACCTTGGTTTTAAGTCTCATCCAAAGGACGGCGCCTGTTTACAGCATAGTGTCCCCGTCACTATACTGGGGCATTAGGACCCACATGGACTGCAGGGTGAGCGCCCCCTGCTGGTCCCACTAACACCTCTTCCAGCAGCAACCTTAGTTTTTCCCAGGAGGTCTCCCATCCAGGTACTGACCAGGCTCACACCTGCTGAGCTTCAGTGGGTTACCAATTGTGAGTTGTAGGGTGATATGGCTGCTGGCTAATTCTATTCTCTATCAAAGTTTGAATAGGGAGCCCCATTGATTCCACCCACCTCCAAACAGTCCCTCCACTGGACTGAGGATGGATTAATGATAAAAAAACACTTCAGAAAATAAGAAAAACTTAAACTTCAGAAGAGCCCATGAGTGACCTCAAATCTAAGAGAAGCTCTGTAGGAAAAGCAGTCAGTGTTCAAGTTATAGAAGCAGAAGAAGATCAATAAGCAAAAACAAAGACTACAAATTACCATTGCTTTGTTGTCAAATATATGCACCCGGTAACGTTCTTGTTTACTTCCTAGAGTTTTGCTCAATACACGATTATGGGATATCGTAGACTCACAACTATAATTCAGGTTGATCTGCTCACAGCCTTGAGTTACGTTTTCATGATGATGACACGACGACGATAATGGTCATTACATCATTATCAGTTTTATAGGACATAACAGAAATCTCGAGGTTTTAGTTTATTTAATTATGACGAAAAACCAAAACCCTCTCCTCCGAGTTTAACTCCAGACATAACTTACCACAGCGACTGAATGCGGAGTGGGTCCAGTGAATTCTCTGCATCGCGGCTTGCTTCTCTGACTTACTTGCATTATTATTTCTATTTTATCTCGGAGGTTTGTGCCTCTATTTCACTCTTTGAACGCAGCTATAACATTTACATCTCGATGGAATCACAATAAAACTTGTGTACGGAAGTAATGAGAGGGTCCCATAGCAACCGACACACAAGTACAGGAAATGACAAGTGGTTGCTATAGAAACGCAATGCTCTCGGCCTTAGGGGCGCCGACTGTATGTGATAAAGATATCGATACAACAGTATATATCAGAATAGTTAATAGTAATAACATCATTTAAAACTTGACGCGTTCTAAAAAGCGAAATTCAACACTTTTGTTATATTTCTGTTGGTTAGTTATAATTCCAAATTGGTAATTAAATCATCTTCAACTCATTGAGTTAAGAATAAATAATACATTTCACGATGGAAGCTAATACTAATTGGGGCTTTTTCGCGCTGGCTTCTCGTGTCTAACTACATATTTTTCCTTATCTGTAATTTAATAATAATTACACATTTCAGTAGTTTCCTGGTGGACTCCCATTTTCAAGTCAAAGATATAACGAGGATCTTAACACTGAGATTCTCACGCATTTATAGTTAAATGACGGATACTTGGAAACGGAATCAACCCGTGATTGAAAATACCACTGTCGTGAATGCATAACAGTGTCTCAAGATCAGTGAACTGCAAATTCATGAGTTAGTCATGTGCTACCCCGCGGGGATTAGAAAGAATTTCTCTGCTGTTTCATCGTGTTACAGCGTTTTCTTTATTCGTGACCGGTATCATATCACAAACGATGCCGGTTCTCGGGCTTGTGCCTTCGCAGCTCCCCGCCCCCAGTTCATCCCTCACCGCATGGGCGCGAACCCGGCTCTCAGGCGTCACTCAACAGCGGTCTTGCCGGCTAAACTAAAAAAACTTTCATCAGCCCGGGCGACCAAGATCCCTCTTATGCGCAGGGGCGTATTCGTTACAATGTTGAGGGAAGATCTTTTACCTGTAAAAGTACTAGATTGACAGGTTAAAGAACTCCTAGAGATTAGACAGAGAACTCTAGCATAATTCATGATGTGGAAATATTGTGTGAGAATTGATCATTAGACTGGAATTTGTAGGCCAAATATGAGAGCACCACTAACTAACTGGTCCGCTAACCACTTATGGGTTTTGTTTAGAGGTCTCCAACCTAGTACTGACCAGACCCAGCTTTAACATTAGAAGACAAAAAAAAGCACATCAGACAGCTCAGGAAACTCGCATAGTCAAGTCTTAACCCTTAATCAGTTAAAGCTAGATGTGTGAACTTCCCTCCTCCCCTCTGTAAAAAATAAATTAAATAAGGACCATTTTGTACTACCTTTTTACAAGTTTCAGGGCAGTTTGTGGCTGAAAAAAACCCACAACTAGGCAGCTGTAAACAAGTCTGGCATTGCTTCAAGAGTCACCGATGACATTCAGTTATTAATGCATTGCCTTTGTTGTGTGGATATGTTTGACACTCAAGTGAAAGATACGTAATGCGTAAAACAAGATAGTGATTGTTCTTTTATTTGAACATTTGAGTACTCTTCAAATCTTGTTAAATGTAATTAGAACTCGGGTGTAGATGAACTTATGTTCAGCAAGTCTTTAAAAAAAAATGAAAGTGTCAGTGCAGAAAAGGATTATTCAATCCTTGTTCTAGGTGGCTGGTGTGTAGGAGTGTTTTCATTCCAAATCGGCTTTAAATGAGATAAGTCATATGGCTGTTAGTTTAACTGGACCAATTTAAGACTTTCTCCCAGCTCTTCAGACATTGGTGCTTTAAAGCTTTAAAAAATGCAGACACACATGCTCCTTAAAAAAGACACTGCAAGCTATAATATTGCTTGAAAAAGCTGAAGTGCATAGAATTATTTGAGTTTCCAGAATTTATGAAACCCACATTATAATTTCTGTCATTGAATATGATTAGGATTGTTGTCATTAATGTCATGATGACAGGATGATAATTATAATAATTCTAGCAGACAGATCACAGTCGGCAGGATATTGTTTTTTGTATTCTTTGTTAAAAATTGTGCAACATATTTTAAGTACAAATCCATTATTGTTGTTATTATTATTATAATAAGCAGAACCTTTTGATGTACATCATCAGCTATCTTTATTACTCATTAGTGCTTCATGTCATTTGATTTTCACATCCTCCTATAATTAGCATTTCAAAGGGAAACTTGGTTTCTCAACAAGGAAAGAAAACTGTTTAACATAAAGAGGATGAAAACATAATGGGATTTACTTTTCCCTGTGAAACTGTCACTGCAGATCAACAGCAGGGTTGTGTTAGAAAAAGTGGCAATGGTCATCACTATGAAAATGTACTTCTTTGATTTTCCAGACTATGAAAACATTGGCCAGTGTCTTGCTGTTCCTCTTTTGAAAGCTACTCATCATGTTCTCTCTGATCAGAGAAACGCTGTCATGAAGGGTTAAAAACAGGCGCTGTCAAACCTCCTGAACTATACATTTAAAATCAATATAGATGATAACGGTGTCTTTTTCAAAGGCAGTTCAGAAACATTACAACATTTGTTTTGGTTATGTCCTGTTGTTAAAACATTCTGGATGGCTCTGCCAAATTATATAAATGATTCTAATACTGACATTTCTTTTGGAGAAATAGATGTTACGTTACTTTTTAAATCTATTTGAAAAATAGTACAAAAATATAATTTGTCATTGACTTAATCATTATACTTGTTCTGTATAGATATACTTGATATGAAATGCTCTGGGAAGGGCCCACATTTGAGCAGTTGAAATTTGACATTTCAACTACTGCATACTGTATCACACTGTGTGGACCTTATCTTTATTTACCTCACATTAATCTTCTTTGTAAAATGCAACTGTATTATGTAGCCCTGGTGATGTCACAAATACTCTTTTGTGCATTGTATAGATTCTTTGTTGCAATTAAAAAGTGAAACAAAAAAGGAGCTGAACGGACAGAAAAAAACGCCTCAAGTTTTCACCAGGGACTGGAAACCAACTCTTTTCATTGCAGGTGCCATTGTGTTTGAGCAGTTTCTGTAATGTCGCAGAAAATGACAACCCCACTGACACTGATGCAACTCATTGAAAAGACCAACTTAATGCCAAGAACTCTCTTCGCTCTGTCTGTACTTCAGATGGCTTTTTACCGTGTGATCTACTTGAGGCAGAGACCCCCATGTGACTGGGACACTGCTCCTCTTTGATGAAACAACACACTGGATACATCTCTTGAGATTGCCCAACCTCATCTTCAGCAAGTTTTCTTTATTATTTTGTGGCATTCCATACATTACTCTTCACTGTTGTTACGTATCTTCTTTTTCATCTGCCGCCTGACCATGCATCACAAGGCTGAAGTGTTTTAAAATAGAAAAAAAGTGGAATATTTGATGCAGCACTGTCACACACATCACAGGCCTGTGCATGGAATATAGTTCCTGATAAATAAGAGGATTATCATTTACTTTTCAAATCAGGAACTCTTTGGTTTCCAGTAGTGCCAGGAAACTGTTGCCAGCCACAGACTACAGTATGTCAATATCTTCATGGCTTAGTGTAGCTAGGCAAGGATGGTCCTGGTCAGTATTTGGTTGGGAAACTCTAAACAAAACATCTTAGATGAGACATTCAACTGAGGTCCTCACTACTTGGTCATTAAAGATCCCAGGACACTTTTTGTGAGAGTACACATGTACTAACCATGGTGTCCTGGCTCAATCCTAACCTTTGAATCTTTTGGGATAAAAGGTACTGTCAGTGTCGATCAGCTATTCATATATTTATTCATCCTCAAAAATTTCACCAGGGACCAGTCTCCTGGTGTTGAGACCTCTGTATTTGCAGTGAGACCTGTCGTTTTTCTTCCTTGGTAAGGAAATTAAGGCTCAGTCTGGCTTTGTGCAGAATGCAGAGATGCTTATCATGCAGAAAACAGCCTTTGACCCACTTGTTGACTTCCTGAGAGTACAGTATGACAAGCTGTTTTTATATTAATTTAATTGAGAAGAATTGGCATCCCTTCCAGGGTGTACCCAGTGCCTGTTGCTTGCTGGAAATTTCTCCCTCTCCCCCTCCCCCTGTGACCCTGGATTAGATAAAGCCGTTAGAAAGTTGATGGATGGATGAACTGAGAAGAATTTTTAGTGCTTGGGCAGCAATCGCATTATACAAAGATATCTGAGATTAGCCAGGGCAGACCCTGACTGGAGGAAAGCTTTCAGTATGCTGCTTTGGCTGAAAATGTTTGAAATTTGATTTCTGGACTCCCTGGAGTTTCTGTCTGTGAATCGTATTATGTTGATGTTCTAAGAAGTTCCCCACATTTTAAAGCCATAAAGAGAAAGAAAAACTGGGAAAGTTTCTCTTTCTCTGAATGGCTTTGCTATGGTATACAACACAATGAATGTTTGCTTTATATTATTTTCAATCAGAATTAATGACATTCTGTTGTACTAATACAGTCTCCATGTGCTTTCAAATGTTGAGTCCAACATGTGCCATAAATCTTTGACAGATCTAATTATGAACCAAAGCTATGCCCAGCTTTGTGAAAAAAATCCTTTTTGCACGGCATGATTAGTTTTATACACAAAAAGGTCTACACATTCGATTACATACTTTCTGTTCTAAATTTACTAAGCACATTCAATTACTAAAAGGATAATTCTTCACTATTTCAGTACGTGTTGGAAACACTTATAAATGAGTTAAGAATGAGATAGCAATCAGTTGAATTAAGAAACCCCAGATCATCAAGGGATGAAGGGTATTCACATTTGGATCCTAAAGGATAATAATAATAAATCCACTGATTCATTTATAACAACATTGTAAAAAGTCTTTAAAGTTTATGATTAAAAAATATTTATAATTTAAATAAAACCACCCAGATAATTGCTCTCCTGGACTGGAAACTGGCGTACACCCTATCATCTCTGCGTTTTAAAGATGTCTGCCCATATATTGTCTAAATTTGATTAGTCATCTTTGAATACTGTTTATCGCCGTTTCAGACTCGTTTCCTTTTCATTTAGGTTTCCATAGGATACCAATCGACACACTTTTCCAAATTTTGATTTGATTACAATAAGAATGGTACTGTCACATAGTACTAAAGATGTTAAACGATTCTTTCTGGTTATTTCTTATCATGAAAGATATCGTGTTGATCACAACGGAAAACAGAGTGCTTAAACGTGTTGATGAAAACTGCCTTTGCGACTCTAGACAAGACCCTAGTTTTATCTGCTGTCAATAAGCACTCAACAGTCCAGCTCCTGATATTCTGAACTGTATTTATTTTCCAGGTAATGTATGGGAACGTCCATTATGTGGGAAGCTCTCCTATCTTCACCTTTCTCTTGTGACACAAATGGTGAGATTAGGAAACAAATGTATTTTTTTTTTACAGTGATTAAGGTAAGGAAACCTATTTTGCAAGGCGTGTGAAATGACTTCAACTCCGATGACTGACGTGAGCTCGATTCGCTTGGTCCACAATACCTCTGAGAAATTACTGTAAGAGAAATTGCTGGGCTCTAAGACCCAGACAGAAAACCCTAATTATTTCCCAGAGGTCTAATCATGTGACTGTGTGAGTCAGAGCGATATCCGTCATGTGGTTTTTTAAGTTTAACAGGTTGCTCATAACAGTTGCAATCGCTGGAGAAATTGTGAAGCGACGATTTCAGAAGCATTTTACACTCCTACAGTAACTGCAGGCAATGGATTGCGGATTAATAACTTCGAAAACAGTTCTACTGTTGCTGAGCTTGATTTTCTGGGTAAGTTATTTTTTTCTAGAATATGTTACGTTTGATAATATGCCTCGACCCTTTTTTTTAAATGATTGTGTGTGGCGAGGATAGTACGAAACCAAAAATAAAACGGTCACCTGCGAGTGGGTGGAACATTTTCAAAAAAGCTCATCAGAAAATGTAGTAAGAAGAAAACAATTCTCATTAGTGTCTATAACTGCTCACACTTTATTAACCGTGTATAAAATGTTAACTTGTATGAAATAAACCACAAAACGTGGATTAAGATTGATTGATAATGTGATCCTTTTATTAAACCCAGCAGTGTACCTCTTCGGTATTGGGCCGTGATGGACTTAATTCGCTGCGTGAATTTTAAAACGCAGTATTGACATGGATATCCAGTTTACAATATGAGATTATACGTAGGTTAACTATTCATACATTCATACTAGTAAGTAAACTACAAGAGCCCAGTCGACCCACGGCTACATTGAACCGATTCGGCAGAAAGTTTTAAGTGGGAGTTTGTTCCGAATCGCTGTGCGTGATCCGTATTTATTGGACGAGTATTTTTAGTTAATAGTGTATATACGTGTAAATCAAATAGTTGTTTTTGGCTTGATGAATCCGATTTTGTCAAGATTTGAAATCCAAGAGTCTCTAAACGCCGCCTTGTTTAAGTACCTTATTCTTATAAACCGTCTTAAACCAGGAAAATCATTTTCTGGGGGGGGACTTCAATTCCACACTCCTTTTGCATTAGTTGAGATGAAAAATAGTTCAACAGGGACTCAAGTTTGGGCTTTTTCAGAGCTCTTGCCGTGTTCTTTAGCCGAATAAGCTGAGTCATTTGCTTCTTCGAATCGACCTTTGCTGAGAGTTTATCATTTTAAAGCATCCCTTTTAACCCCGTTTTGTCTTTAATCTTGCGTTTTCTCTGTAGGAAAGAATACATATGTTTAAATGGACTGTATAGAATCTGCTTGTCCATAGTTCCTAATGTTGTAACATCTCTTACAGGGCAGCAAGCTGGCACAAGAGCATCCCAGGCATTTACAGTATCTTATGTAAAGAAGTTTCTGGGTTGGCATTTGAATCATGACGTATTTATCACAACACCGCGGGTGAACGAGCATTGCGTATAGATCCTGTGCCGCATTAATGACCTATAGGTACTTGTAAAATATAAGCATTTGAAACTGCGTCTTCCTGTGTTCCTATGCGTTGGTGCTCGTGGCCTGGTCCTGGAGGTGGATTCTGTTCTTTGAGCACAGTGGTCTCTAGTTCTGATCCTGGATTCTTCTAATCTGGTCAATTCCATACATCACCTGTATATCTTGTGTAACAGCCTGTATATAGGCTGTTTTTAAAGATCAGCAATAATTTGTGGATCTAATAACGATGACTCTGATCCTTGTGCACTGTGTTACTTTCTAATTTTCATTCCATCTTGTGCCCTAATTTTACTTATCCTCCTAATTTGTTCAATTAGCTGCTTGTCAGTTCTTAATCAGGTGCTAATTGAAAGGTGTCTCTAAACTCTGCTGAAACCATCACTCCGGGCCAGTAGCTGCCACACAGTGGGTGTGCAGAGCTCTGAAAGAAAGGTGCTAATCATTCAGCATGGAAGGGCTAGCGCATGCTTTTGCCTTTAATTTCTAAGCAAGCTCTCTGCAGCCTCATCAAAGCCTTAAATGAAGAGCTGTAACTGACAATAGGGGATAGCAAACCCTTTCATTCATTCATTGACACAGCTTAAATCAAAAGACACAAATACTGAGACGAAGGCCTTGTTTTTGTTGAAAACATGAATTCATTATTCATACAGGTGATCTACTCCTAATGTCTGTTTTCTTAAATAGACACGTATTGGATTATTCTTAAGAGAATGTTTGCAGTTGATTACACAAGGGGTTCACTTCATTAGAGGCAAAGTTAACTAGAGATCACCCGATGAGAAATATTGCAGATACTCAGCTAATTATTGAATTCGAATCAATGATGTAACCAAGCATATGGAACACGAGCCAGAAGACACTGCGCCTCCTGGGTTTGAGTTTGACACCTGATGTAGACTGAGGCAGGGGTAGTCAACCGTGGCAACTCCATTCTATGCCGTTGCAGATTTTGAAATCCTCCAGTTAATTACTTCATTAGCTGAGGTGCTGGAGATGACTTCAGTGGTCAAGGGTTAGCTGGGTCAAAAATTGCAATGGAACAACATAAGAAAGTGGACGAAGCCATTGGCCAGCAGCCATATCACCCTGCAGCTCACAACTGGCAGCCTACTGAAAGCTAAGCAGGTGTGTGCCTGGTCAGTACCTGGATGGGAGACCTCCTAGGAAAAACTAAGGTTGCTGCTGGAAGAGGTGTTAGTGGAGGCAGCAGGGGGCGCTCACCCTGCGGCCCATATGGGTCCTAATGCCCTAGTATAGTGAGGGGGACACTATACTCTAAACAGGCGCCGTCCTTCGGATGAGACGTTCGGATGAGCGTTCTGGCGCACTATGGCTGCCGTCGCATCATCCAGGTGGGGCTGCACATTGGTGGTGGTGGAGGGGAGTCCCCATTACCTGTAAAGCGCTTTGAGTGGAGTGTCCAGAGAAGCGCTATATAAGTGTAAGCAATTATTATTATTTTGGAATAGAAGCACTTGCTCGCTTCCCTGTGGCAGTTAAGGAGATATTGGAGACGCTTGCTTGTTATTACCACTCATTCTGCCGCCCCTTCGAACTCCACGTGCGTTTCTGTCCGGAGCTGGGCAGAAAAGAGTGCGCAGAATTCCAGCAGGAGGAGTTTGGGTTGTGTTTTACCTGTGTGAAGGAGCAACTGACAGAAATAGTATCGTTCTTATTTGCCAAGCTGAAAATTGGACTCGGACAGCCGGGTGGATGGTAACTTGTTTTACCATTTGAGCAACAAGCCCATGTTCAGAGGGCAGTTCTCTTGGAGTGGGGAGCTGATTGAATTGAAAGCAAAGGTGGTCCTATCATTGTAATAGAATCACGCCGTCAGTCTTAACAGGCAGAACATCAGATTTGTAGTGTGAGTGATTTCGGTATTCATTGAGAGGTTCACTGTTTGGTAGCAAGTAATTGCTGTTTGTGGTTGCTCCAAATCTAATTAGGATGAGTGAGATGCAGTATAACACTGCTAGCCTTGAAGGTCTTCAGTTTCTTAATGTTTTAAGAAAACCTTCGTGCTCTTCAGCAGTTCTTTTTTTTTTTAGATTGTAACATGGTTTTGACTGTGATATTGTGGCATATTTTTAGGACTTTTTATGAAGGGATGGTTTGTCTGAAATGAAAATCTGCAGAGGAACCTCAATTCTTCTGAGCTCCAGGAATTGTACTGAAGTGTGGTGTGATAAAACAGTTTCAGTGAGGAAGGGGGCTTGTGCAGAATGTGTTTTGGTGGTAAAAAGTTTTTTATTTGCTGTGAAGTGGGTTAGTGAGGTTTGTGTCTCTTTCAGTTCTGCATGCCTAGAGTATCTTCAAAGAGCTTCATCAGACGTTCTCTTAAGGCGCCTCCAGCAGTTCCGCTGCAACACGCCATCGACATCCTGCTAAATTGAACTTGATTAGGATAGGAAGTCTTATTGTTTTTTGTCTTAATTGGTGTGACCTGTAGACACGGAGCCGCTGCCAGCTTGCCCAGTTCTCCGGGCTGGGCGGTTTGTCATTCCCTTTCTGAGTCCAGGGTCTCCCAGGAACACGGATCTCTGGAAGCTCAGACATCAGTCTGTGTTTCCAGTCTCCTCTCTGGAGCCCAGACAGCTACTCGATCCGTTGGAAACTCTGAAAAATTGTCCAAAGGGAAGTGACGGTCATGGGATCACAGCAGTGAGCGAGAAGTTTCGCCTGCTTACGCACAGAATGAAGAAACTGGATGAGTTGAAGGTGACTTTTAGTTTCAAGGTCAGCCTCCCAGTCTATAACTAGGCACTGGATTTAAGCTCTTTGTTTTGTCCCCCTAAAATATCTCATCCATTGAGCTTTTTTGTACTGCATTCTTTAATGGGATGATGTATCACTCACAAAACAGCCTGGCAGTGTACTAGGAGCTAATGGGCAGGTTGGCGTTACACAAATCTGCGTTTGTTTAGAAGGAGCCTGTTGGTCTTCTCCACTTACAGTAAGGACCATGCTCCTTCTCGGCAGTAGAGTTAAGACAGTAGCACTATTGCGGTTTGTCTCTGGTGCTAGATGAGCTGGCTCAACAAAATCACTCGGTGGGGAATTACTTTTGGTTGCGTCTTTCAATCCCACTGTGAGGAGGGGGAACTTCGGGCACCATACTCATTGCTGGAGCTGGCTTTGTCACGTGTGTGCGAGTGTGTCGACAGCAGTTTCCCATGTGGGAAAACAGGAGAGGGGTTCAGCAGTTGTAGTGGAGGGCAAAGCTAGTGTTAGTTGTTCCCCTATTGACATGCACCAGATAAGAGGATATGGGTTCCTTCCCAGATCAAGCGTGATGCATGTTAAAGGACAACAGAGTACAAACACAGTATTTTACGTTCATAAATTCTGTTTGTCTTTTGAGATCAGTGGATCTGGATAAATAGTAGGTGAATTTTTCCAGTTTAATATGGTTTATAATTTATTAACCATAATAAAAAAACCTTATTTTATCCTTCTGATATTTGATGTGTTGGGTGATTAAAACAGAAAGACTGCTCACACAGCTCCACGACTAAATGTCATCTGCTTGTTCATCCATCTCCAGACCTGTCCTTTGTCTGTTCATTCACCAGTGGTGCTGAGTGGACACACCAGAAGGTGTCCTGTTACTGGACTTGACCACGTTTCCCAGAACGAGCACACGAAGGTGTGAGCTCACGCAAACAGGTCACGTTAGAAACAGAAGGCCAGGGCTTTAAAGGGCTTATGTAATAAATGCCTTCTTGAGGCACAAAACGAAACGATGCCTTTACTAACTGTTATTCATTGGTCCAAACATGGCCTCTCTGTGTTGTCAACGATGAGCTCACTCCAATATGAAAAAAGGAATAAAATTACATGCTTCTGTGCTTGATGTTCAGGTCTGTTCTGAAGCACTTCTGCATTTGGACCAGCTGTGAGGCTGTCAATACCTCAGATTTGCCTAATTGTTCAGTCTTACATGTAGAGTCACTGAAGTGTGTTTCCGGTCATCCCATTAACCACTGAAGGCCAAGTTTGACTTTTAAAAGGAGTGTGATTGTGACGTTGCACCCGGAAGCCCTGTCTGCAAGTCAAAGGCCAAAACTGGTCAGCTGGTATTTTTTTTACACGTCTAGGCTGATGGAAATTAAGTGTCTTCTCTTTCTCTGTTTCAGGCTGCAGGGGCTGCTCTGGCATATGTGGGCTCCTATGTCTTCACCAGCTACAAAAACTATGACAACTTCCTGGAGGACAAGTACACACTCATTCCTGCGGTGGTGATCCTGGGCGTCGCCGTGGTGATGTTCATCATCGGAATCATCGGGTGCTGTGCGACGCTGCGCGAGTCGCGCATTGGGCTGGGGTTTGTAAGTATGACACTGCAGGTCTGGCAAGACCCTCGGGCTTCTCAAGGGCAAAGGGTCTGTCCCTCTGCCGGGTCTTGCTGCCTCCGTGAAACTCCGCTCAGAGGAGAAAGGTGCATCTGTACAAACTGTAAAAGAATCTTCCGTTGGAAGACATTGTAGTTTTGACCAATGTATCCCTCCCTTAAAAATACATTAATACTTGAATCAAAGTATCAATGTGTGTCCAGTTCAAAAACTTGGTTTAGTGTTTATTGTACACTAAAGCTCAGCTATAAACTGTAATAGAGAAAGAATGTAAACAGATAAAACATGGCAAACAAGTGGTTAGAAGAAAAGGGTATTGCTTAAACAGCATTTTACCGTAATTGGACAGGAACTTGAGTTCGTTTTAAGGTAACTGCTGCTGGTTGCTTTCACAAAAACAGTAGCCTCATTGAAGGAGTCCCACACACAGACTTTCAGTTCCTTTTTTTCTGCAAAAGAAAAAACACCAAAAATGTACGCAAAGCAGAAATCTTTTCCCAAAACAGTAGGAGCTTCACTTCTTCATTAGTTGCCCATGCAGGTCGATGGGGGGGGAGTTTCAGAAAGTCATCAAGACAAAACTAAAACCAGGAATACTGGCAAAAATACCACACCAGGGAAATGGGTAGTGTAAGGATATCATTGAAATTATTGCAAACATTTTAGGGGGTCTTCTGACCTGTTCTTTTCACTTCCTGTTTTTGATAATGGTGGGAGGCTGGGGGAGTGGAGGAACTTATTACTTTATTAATCACCCAAGCTTAATATCATTAATACGCATTTAATACCATGCAAATTTATACTGATTATATTTAGACACATTAATACCCATCTTGGATAAGATCAAACTTTTTTGTAACCTTAGTAGAAGAGCCCCCCAAATAGCCATTCTCTGCAAGTTTAGTTCCACTCAACTGATGTACTCTTCTGTCGACTGTACTCTTCTGCTGTGGATGTCTCTTGGGTCATATTGTGTGTTTTCATGGCTTGTGATTGTCAAACTAAGCTGTTTTCACGCATAATTAAACACAGATGTGGCCAAACCGCCCTCTGTAAGGCACATTGTTAATTCTAAAACATTTCAATATACCGTAGGTCTAAGGGAAGTGAGTACTGTCTGTAAAAATGCTCAGTAAGGTAATAACTTTGTTGGTACAAAAAAGCCTGAAACGTTTTTTCAACACAGTACTCCTTGTCCTGCATAGGACTGCTGTTTAAGGAAAGCAGTGTTAAACAAGCTAAAGAAAACACAAGTCATGTCAAGCAGGCCTTGAAGAGAGAGCTAAGGCTAAAAGCTGAGCTCTGTTTCACTTACTGTTTTCTGTTTTCGTATCTCCTCATCAGTTCCTCATCATCATCCTGCTGATCTTTGCAGCCGAAGTGGCAGCCTTTGTGCTGGGAGTTATCTACCGGGGAAGGGTGAGTGTTGCCCAGCTATCCCCTGCTCTCATTGTTCTGGAAATTCTGCCAGGTTTCTTCATCATTAGACTAATGAAACCATGTATATTCTGCACAGCAAAAACTCTCAGAAAATGCTGATGTTCTTCTCATCTCAAGGTGGTGTGCTCATTTGTTCAAACTTACTTGTTATTCTATCCATTACAGCACAGATATAAACACCTGTGGTGCTTCAACATTTAATGAGCAAGTATTTTTCAAGCATTCAGTAACCAACCACTACTCCCTTTTTATGAAATTCTTTCCTACTGTACTTAAATTGTGATTTCTCTTCTATTTTGTGATTAATTCAAACATACAAAATAAACAGCTAATTATTTGAATTATTTTTCCTCTTAGCAGGAAAGAAAGCAACGAGGATGTGTCGCTGTCTTTTTAAAACAAGCCTGAAAGGGCGAGTGTTTCTAAAGATAATTTCCACACAGCAAAAAAATAAGTCAAAGTACCAAGAGTGCCTATTGGTTATAAAAATTCTTGAGGTTTCTTGTTTATTTGAGAAGAAATTATTGGCATTCCAGTCCTACAAACTCCATTGTTTGCAGATTGCGTGTCTGTCTTTGTCTGAGTGTGTGTGCCTATTTTTTCTAGGTAAATAGAGACATTGAAAGGTCAATGGCCGAGGTTTTCCAGAAGTACGATGGGAAGAATTCGGAAAGCAGAGCAGTGGATTATTTGCAACAACAGGTAAACTGGAGAAGGTTCGAAAGCTCTCATTCTGGGGGGAGGAGTGTGGAATTTCTGGCAGTGTCGCATGCTAGTGTTTAGGATACATTATAGTGAGGCTTCTCTGGTGAGAGAGTTAGCTGAGTAAATTGAAGCAAAGATCCAGTCTGACACTGAAATTCAATGACTTTAATGGCTGGGATACACGCAATCGGAGTCAGGACAGGGCCGAATGGAAAAGTTGTCTTCAGAGTCGCATGTTGGCCATGTGGGTGAGTTTGAGTGGAAAAGGATACAGACAAGGCAAGTGAAGTATTTGAAATCCAGTGACTTTGCTGGGTCATGTGAGACTCTTGAGGCCATGGAAAGATGTTGTCTTTCAGTGTCTGTGCAAATATCTCACTGTATCACCAGGCTTAAGACAGACCAGCTGGTCTTAAAAGCTGGAAACAAATAAGTGCTAAGTGAAAGTATTCTAAGTATTCTAAATATCAGTGCCATGTTGTGGTGTGGAGTAGGGGTGCAGTAGTGATTGGGGGGGTGTTTGTGGGGGGGCGTGGAGTTGGTGTGCAGTAGTGATTGGGGGGGTGTTTGTGGGGGGCGTGGTGTAGGGGCAAAGTAGTGATTGGGGGGGTGTTTGGGGGGTGTGTGGTCTAGGGGCGCGGTAGTGATTGGGGGTGTGGGTGTGGGGGGTGTGGAGCAGGGGCACAGTAATGATTTGGCTATTTGTGTGTTTTTCTGCTCTGCAGCTCCAGTGTTGTGGAGTGAAGAACTACAGCGACTGGAATAATACCGAGTGGTTCCACACCTCTGGCAATGGCAGTGTTCCCCAGTCCTGCTGCAAGTCTGCCTTCGCCAACTGCACCGGCCAGCCTGGCTTCATCAACACAGAGGTAAGGGCCGACTTCCGGAGAGCAGGCTCAGCACGCAGGTACCTCCTCCTCCTGTCCTGGTGGGGCAATCTCTGTGCAGTCCCGATTCAAACTGAACAGTTACCAAGGTCCACGTCTTATCCTAAATGGTACAAAGCTTCAAGGTAACTGCAGTGGTTGAGAGAAGCCACAGTTACTGATCCATAGTTTTTATGTATTGATTTGTTTTGATGTTCATGATTTGAGGACATAAAATGTTTTTGTGCAGTTTTGGTTTCTTTCGTTTTGGCGACCCACCATGGGTGCTAGGATTTGAGGCGGAGGAATGAGAGGGTGATGTGCAAATACTGATTGTCTCATTGTCTGCTGTTAAAGCTGGGATATGTCCCCACTGCCACTGCATCAGTGGGCATCAACAACAGGCTGCACTAGAGACTGGAAACTGTAGAGTCACCATCAGTAATCATGATGTGGGTGGTAGGGAGCCTTGGGAACATGAGACCTCTTTTCCTGTGTTCAGAAGGTTGTGCTCAAAGATGGACCTAACTCTCAGCTGCTTCTAATGCAAACTGAAAGAGATTTTCTGATGCTGTACAATGTGTTCACGTGGCTGGAGAGTACTACAGCTAAAGTTCCTGTGCTTCTCTGACCATCTGCACTCTCCACGTGATACCATAGTGGGGCCTTTGTGATTTGTGTTTCTAGCATCACGGAGGGTTTTGGCAAACGAGAACCCTTTCTGAACAGGATTAAAACCAGATGCCCGGTGCGTTCAGATTCCTGTTCAATAGAGCATACAAAAGTTACAAACGAGGAGGCCATTGGACACATCTAGCTTGTTGCCTAAGAGGTCTGAGGATCTCCTCCAGCTCTTTCTTGAAAGAAGCCAGGGTCTCAACACCAAAAGCATTGCCATTCATTTTTCCAGATCCCTGAAGCCACTGGGTAAAGAGGTTGCACCTGCTTTTTATATTAAATGCACAACCTTGGAATTTCTGCTTGTTTTTTTTCTATGAAACTCTCTGAATTGCTGCTAAGGAGCATCACACATGGCCGTTTCTAACAACTGTTCTCTCCTTCAGAGACTGTCCATTGAAGACGAGTCTCTGCTGGTCATGTGTGTGATTCATTTTCCAAATGGGCATGAGACCATTAGTCATATATAAATCATTTTCAGCAACCTCAAAACCTACTATAAGTGATGCTGATATATTTATTTCAAGACAGTCACTCTTTGTCTCATTCTAAAATGACTTTGACTTGTGTATCATTGGGTTTTTTTTGTAAGTTGTTTCTCAGCTGTCTACATTGTGGCCATCTCTCACCAGATCACCAGATCAACTAACCATTATCTCTTATGTTGAGCTTGCCATGGCCTGGCAATTAAACTAAAGTACAAAACTTCAGAAACTGCTGCAAACGGGAAGAGTGGTGATCTTTTGTTCTAAACATGTTGTCTTCCAACTCACAGGGCTGTGAAACCAAACTGGAGCATGTACTTCAGGAGGTCTTGAGCTATGCCATGCTGGTGATTCTGGGGTTTGCCATCATCAAGGTAACTTTTCATTGTGCTTTTTAATAAATATTACAAGGAACATGGTTCTATTAGATGAAAAGATCTTTAACAGCCTGACAGACTATGCATACTCAAACCCGAGTACCGAGAGGTACCGGAGCACCATTCCACACTGGGATCTTGGGCATACAAGCACCAAGATTGAGCCATCAGATACTCCTAGTTGCCTGACTGCTTATAGATTTCTGTATAGTACATCGTAAGTAGGGAGCAAATGGCACATTTGACATGAAACAAGGGTGAGCAGATTGAGCGTTTCCAGTATATTTTATTTGTGCACATAGCGAATGTCTGCTGCAAAGACCCTTGCCTTATTTTTTCTTCTGTTTGGATTTCAGTTCTTCGGGATGCTGAGCGTGTGCGTGATCACGTGCAGAAACAGGAACCAGAATGAATACCAGCCCTTGTCTGGCACATATGCGTGAAGATCCCACACTCTTCACTCGGGGTCTGGAGAGATAGCTGTTTTGTTCAGGATTGTCCACACACACACACTTGGGTGTTTGTTCTAATGTCTGTATTGGAGCAAACCGTCACGTTTTCAGGGGGACATTTCTGGTTTTGTATTTCTTAATTTCAAGGTCCAAGGCTCCAAGGGGATTTTTTTTCACTTAAGTTTCATATGTCTATTAGATTGAAGAGTTTTGCTCAGAGTGTGTTGATTTGACAGGTAGGACAGGATTCGGTATTATAAGCTGACTAATGAAATACTGAAGGCAAGGAATTGCTGTTCTGTAAATATGCCTCAAGTCTGAAGTGTGCCTTGCTTCTTGAATTTCTCTTATGGTTTTAAATAATTCTGTTAACTAATAATTGTGGGAGAAAATGTATATAATGCACCTGGTACAAATAATATTTGAACGGAGTCTAGGATGGTATTATTTAGAACCTCATTTTTAAGTGGTAGGCAACACTGAAAGGCACTATTACTATTGTTTGTTTTCTTTGGTCACTGAACCTTTATGCTGGAAACAACCTTTTTTTAAAAAAAAATCAGATGCCATAAATATCTGTTGTGTGTGTTTTTTAATTCAAAATGTAATAAAATAAATTCTGAATTAACTGCTTTGCACACCTAAATGCACAATAAATGCAGTTCTGCAGATCTGAATATGCTCAGAAATGTAGATTGTTTATTGAAAATAGTGCTTTATGTTATGTAAAGTTAGAACTTTTTTTAAATGTATGGCAGTTGTCATTTCTGAAGTTTAAAATTTCAGAGTTATATCAAGATGATAAAAGCGTATCGATTCAGTGATTTAGGAGATAGAATTCAGATTTTTTTTCCATCCCTGTTCAAATGTACCTAGTAATTTAAAAGTTATCAACAGTAAAGTATTTGATTTTAATTAAGCTTTTTTTCCCCAAACATTTACTTACAATTACATACAGTTACATACTTAATGGCAGTCAAAACTTATTTTTTGGTTTACAGTTCAGTATTTGTGTTGATCATTACATTAATATGAATGATGAGTATATTATGTAAATTTTAGAGTAATTCAAGCATACATGTGATCATATTAAAATAAAACATAATGTGTGTTCATTCCACTGATTTAAAGTAACTTTAAGCATTGAGATACATTCCCTTTAAGTTTGCAGAAGTCTGCAACCCCCTTAGTTCACCCAACCCTGAGTTTAAATATTTGAGATGCTTTCCTGTTGCCACTTTGAGTTCTGACTCCATTTGTTTCTTCAGCATGTTAAACAAACACTCACTTTATTAAAGTATCTTAAGCAATTTTGAAAAAGTTAACAAGACTAACAGTAACAATGAAACATTAAAAACACCTAATAAAATGAACTCAGTTGGATTTTAAACCAGATTGACTTGGCCAGTCTAAGAGTTTTCCACTTGTTTGTCCCGATGATCTCCTTGGTTGCACTGGATGTATGTTTTGGGTCACTGTCACGCTGCATGCTAAAGCGCTGCCCAATCAGTGTGGCAGCATTTTCTTCTACATTGGGAGACAAAATGTTTCTGTAAAATTCAGGAATTCTTTACATCTCCAAGGCTTCCCACACTTTGGTAAAGCTTTGTCTCCTTCTCACCTGCTCAGCAAACTTGCATTCAAAACTTTCTTGGTGCATACTGGTGCTTCCCCAGCAAATTCTCATCAGACTCGTCAGCTCTTGCATCCAGTGGTATTACCGGGGTGATTTGTGTGTGTGGTAAGTATGCTTGCAGAATGTGACAGAATATTGTAACGCTCACGGGGTTCGCCGACGGAAAGAAACGGGCCGGAGTCTCTGGCACAGGTTGGCAGGACATTTATTAAGGACGCTGAGGGGGGGTTACACACATACAGTAGGGACAGGGGAAACACAGCACTGCACCACACCTACGCTGACACAAGAGGGAAGAGGGCATCTCCAGCCCTTGTCTCACTATAAACAAGCGGGAAGTCCCGCCCCTCAGCCGCCGCTCGCAGCCTGCCTTGCGTGCAAATGGCTACAGCGCCCTACGTGGGCTCTACAATATAGAAGACAACTGTGGAACATTTTCACGTGAATTATTGATCCCCAATACTTAATAGCTGGAGTATCCTTTTTAAGTTATTGTAACGAATACGCCCATGCACATTATATAACTTAAGCTCAGCCGGCAAGACCCCAGTTGAGCGACACTGGAGACCCGGATTCGCGCCCATTGCAGTTGAGGGACGAACAGGGGTGGGAGCGGCGAGGGCACAAGCCCGAAAACCCGAATCCGTTACATTATTAAGATAACCATGTTATACTTCATGTATGTCAATAAATGTATTTCTGGAAATAAAAGCAAATTATTGACCAATCTAGAGAGTTTTTATAATGCTGGTAAAGTGCATCGTAATCATGATAATTAACTAAATGATGATGACAATATTAATGCCAGGGACTTTACAGGTCGTATTTTTTATAATTCACCTGGCATACTTTCAGTTTTTGATTTATAGTAATGAATTCACATTTTTATATGCATGTTTGGTGCGGGAAATCCTGTACAGATCAGTGCTGGACATTTGTTGTAAGTAACAACTTATATTAAAAAAAACATTTGTACATACACATTTTCCAAATAAAGACTAGTTTAGATGCATTTATTTTTTTCAGAGTCTTAAAAAATAACTTTTACACTGGAAACAGAACTGAAGATGAGAGAAGCTACATTTGCGGTCGAAACGGGTTTTTGTTCTAAACTACACTTCCCGATGAGCTTCTCTCCTTCTCGCGAGATGACGATTGGGTGGCGGGATGAGAGAGAAGTTTGAAATGTGGACGAGAAGCGGAGGGGAGTGCCGGCGCCGTCACTGTTCGGGTCCAGACGGTCTGTTTTTGTAAATATTATATAAGTAAGATGTCTTCAGATCGAAGTCTACGGCTTGCTTATGTTGGGTTTGAATTATTAAAATAGAAACAAACATGAAATTATCAAAAACGCGTGAACTATATACACAAGAGCGCTTGTATATTAAATGTTAGCACTATATATGTGTACAAAATCATGATTACAATTAAAATTAAGTACGGAGTATTTTGAAGAATAAGGATTGCTGTGTGTCTGTGATTTATGTCTAGCTGGTTCGACCTGTGCTGTGGTTGTTTTGTCTTTGTGAAATATCCTCCACTAATCTTGCTTACAGACCCCAAAACGCTTATCAACCCCGTTAGTGGTCCTTTCCTCAACGAGGTTTCGTTTTTCGAAGGCTACAGTTTGCTTTTAGCAATGATTTAGCTCTGGTCCTCTAAAACAAACCAGGAAATAATTGGTTGCTTCGATTCTCTGTAGTGATCTTTGAGGTACCGGTTTAATGGCGACGTTTAAAATCATGATGGTGTTCCTCAACGAGGTTTCGTTTTTCGAAGGCTACAGTTTGCTTTTAGCAATGATTTAGCTCTGGTCCTCTAAAACAAACCAGGAAATAATCGGTTGCTTCGATTCTCTGTAGTGATCTTTGAGGTACCGGTTTAATGGCGACGTTTAAAATCATGATGGTGTTATACAGGGCTCAACTCGTTAGCTGTAATGTAACTATATGGCTAATTGTGAATTGATCACAACTGTGCACGGAATTTGAAGCAACCCCGAATTTTAAGACAAAAGACTATCGGCAAATAATCGGCAAACAGATCGAATCGACCTTTGTCTCGAATTTGTATGTTTAAGGATTTGTAGCAAGGTATATTCATTATAAAATTTCTAAAGTCCTTTGGCCTGTTAGGTTCTGTACAGAGACAAATAGCCAGATTTTTACTTGGCCTTTTGAAATGTTACACAATTTCAAACTACACGAGTTAAATCTCTCAAATCTTCAGAACAGTAGATTACAAAATAATTTGAAAAAAAACTACTGAACCCTTTTGTCCCTGCCCAATTGTTTACTTCAGATTACTTCATTGACCAGTGGGTATAAGTGGAACAATAAAGGAGAACTGTGATTATATACGGAAAACATTCTTCTTCCTTACATGAAGTGTACTTCTTTACACAAAGAGTGGGAGGAGACTGGGATTAACTGCCCAGCTATGTTATTGAGAGTCTGTGTGGGATCCTTTAAGAATTATCTGACTGAGGTGCTCCGATAAAAAACGTGTAAACAAAACTTATAGCCTTGCTGGTGATGTTCTAGTGAATATTTTTATTGAGCAAGATTTGAATTTAATTATTAAATGGAATTACCTGTGTTATTTACGTGTCTTTGTACTGTTTTTTTTTTTGTCTTTGACAGAAACAACAACAGGCAGCTTTAACAATGGATTCTTGTGACCTGGGAGAATTGACTCAGCATATAAACAACAAAATATCATGCATCAGGAAGATGATTGAGCTCCGGACCGTTGGTACGGTGCGGACGGGTTTTCAAAATGGTGATTCAAAACTGATTTAAGACCAGCCACTATGTGACTTGCTCTGTCATTGCATCACAAGCTTCTTAAACAAAGCTGTGTCCTATTTTGTGTTAGAAGTGGGGGAAAAAAAACCTTGAGCTTCAAAACCTTTCTCAGAAATTCTCTGTTTCTAATATACTAGAATGATACACTGGCCCTCCAGGACTTGGACTGGACAAACCTGGTTTCGTGGCTCAGTAATGCTACTTGTACACAGTAGGTACTAACTGATGATCACTGGTCCTCATTAACATGGGAAAACAGCCGAGCAAATGCTGTCTGACAGTGTAGAGGGCAGAATTTCAATGTCTTTTAAACACAGCGAAATCTTTTTCTGTCGAGGTCTTTTATTCATTTGAATGCAGCTATCTTTTTTGTTCTCTCTTTTCCTTCCTCAGTGAATGATCCCCATAAAAGAAGTATTCTCCAGAAAGTGGCCCAGGATGTTCTCACAATAAATATGCTCTTAGACCAGTTTGAAAAACACCTCGCCCAGCAGAAGGAGATGCTGAAGACCCTTAAGGTTTGATACTGACTGATAGCCGGATGTGTTGTTTCTGTCCCGCCTGGGCTGCGTGTTTTGTCAATTTTCAGTGCAATTGCATTCCATTTCCTGTTCCCATAGAGCCTCACAGTCTGCCCGCAGCCCTGCAGTTAGTGCAGAAATGGAAAGTGAGGAGAGGTGCTGGACAGCAGCAGGACAGGCCACTGCCTCCTGTCTTCCTATGACAAAGCCGCGCTCGTGTGCCGGCTCTGCTCCTCCAGCGCTGCGCAGTGGGGCGCTGTAGATCCGTTTACTGCCTGCTTTCAAACATACATGAAGTGATGATAAACTAAGCAACTTGCAAACGTGTATTGGAAAAGGCCCTGGGATTGACCTTGTGTCGTCTCCTGAATATCTGGCGCTCCTCTACGCGTGTTGAGGGGTGCTGTCTCTTACCACCCCTTAGCTTGTTTTGGGTCTTTTTTCGAACTGCAGGCAAAATGGAGCCCTGTGGTGTCAGTGATCTGGCGTGTGCACAAGCAGAAGCTGCTCTGGCCGCAATGACTTCTGTAGCTCGCAGACAAGGCAGTGTTGGACATTGGTCACCGCGGTCATTTCCATATGGCTGTTTTTCTAGCTGTATGCCCGAGACTGTGAGGTACCACGTTCCTCTGCACCTGCCAGGCCCCCTTTTAATAGAAATTCCTCCATCTCCTCGAGGGAGATCTCCCGTGTGAGGCGCAGGTGGGGTTCTACTGTGCAGGCGGGTTTGTGTCTCATTTCGTTTAAAGGAACCTGTAGAGATGTGAATAATTCTGACCCTCATGTTTCCTGGGATTAAATTATATCAAATACAAATTTGCTCTGTGCAGCACTGTTGCAATTACAGTATAACATTTTTGACAATTTTGAAGCAAGACCGGTTATCCGATCTGTAATGCATTCCATTATGAATTGTAATACATTGTTTTCTGTTCCTATTTCACGGGTGGTATGAATAAATCTGTGGATGGTTTCTGCCTTAGAGTTTATTGCCATACCCTGTTTGTTCTGTGATGTCCTGGAAGTTCAAAACAAAATGAATCACAAATAAATAACCAGCAGAGGACTCTGTCTTTTTAAAAAATAAATGGAGACGAATGCACAGCAGATAAGGCACTCTGTCTTATTCATTCATTAAAATTCCCAACAAAAACAAACCATAATTGAAAAAGATGAGTCAGTTGAGAACGAGTTGTCATTGACGATAATGACCTGGGGACCTGTTTTCACAGCAGGGTATTGTGGTGGGGCTATCTGAGCAAAGGTCTTTGCTCAAGGGTATGACTGTACTGACCCAACTGGAACTTGAACCCCAAGATCAGAGCTGCTCACTGCTGCCTCATATTAATTAAATCGTTGTAGTAAATTTCTAGAGTGCCCTACATTAAACAAGCTTCCCTTTTCCTCTAGCAAGCTCATTTAAATTCCGACCACACTTCTTTGACATTCTCATTTGTCAGAGTTTTGGCTGAATCAGTGTGCTGGACCTGAAGTGAAATATGGAAGAGATTTTTTTTTCCCTTGCGAGTAAATAGATCTTTGGAGGCCGAATCCAGAGTTTCACAGGGGTTACGTAATGCACCCTAACCTCAGGGCATAACCACGCGCTCATGGGCTGACTCTTCCAAATTCCTACCGCAGGGTTCAGATGAAACTGAAGGGAAGAGAATGCTGAGGATACAAAAGAGATGGATCTGACCAGAAACACTTATTATATTATACTATATACTGTACTATATTATTTTATAAGCCCTAAATTTGCTGGTGACACACTAAGTTCTCAGCTAGGACTGTTTTTTATTCTCTTTAAATGATTTTTTTGCTCATAAAAGTCTGTAAATGCTCACGGCCTGTATCCAGTGCGATTCCCAGTATCGTACATCTCTCACTGCTAATCTGATAACATCAGCTGCATGTGAGCAGCATTTTATTAAAAACATTGTGGACAGACCTTGCAGACGCATGAAAACATGCCCTGATGGCAGAAAGTGATTGAAGCATCGGATGGGTTTTAAATTGGCAATTGAAGAGCTCTGCTGCCGGGAAAACTAGAAGACTGGGCTCCCACAGGCCACAGCCAGAAATCAGAGTCCCTCATGAATGAAATGCTTTCTTTGATTCTTTGAACATAATTTCTCGAATTGCTGATTTAACATCTCTCGTCCTGCAGGAGGTAGAGGAATCCTTTAAGGAGGACGCGAAGGAGGCCGAACACCTCTCACAGAACATCCCTCCACACATGCCGAGGAAAACCTCAGTCACTGCAAGGTCAGCCCTCCCCACCTTTTCAGAGAACGGTGCCCCCTTTGACTGTTTACAACCGGTAGCTCAGTTCAGAAAGTAAATCGGCATGTTCAGGGACATGGGACACAGGGACCGTGAGGTGATTTCAGTCAATTTCCCAGCTCCTCTACTGTAGTCAGCTGGCTTTGAGTAAGTGGACTCTTTGAGCAATCAGCGCTGTGCCGGGCCCTGCAGTATAATTACTCCTCAGTCCCGCTGTGCCGCAAGCCTGTTCCCTGGCCTCTCGCACATCTGCTGCCAGCGCCCTGTGCGACAGACCCGCGGCCCCAACGCTGATGCAGCGGAACAAGGCCAGCTCTCCGTTCCCCGTTCCTGCAGCCCTGCCGCAGTGCTGTCGTCGGCATTCCCGCTGCCGGCGTGCTCCCGGAGAAGCGAGGTGCCATATGGAACCGTGGGAATGAAGAGGAGATCCCAGCTGAGCCTCCTACTGCTCAGCTCCCTCGTGCTCGTAGCTCACAAGTTGATCTGCATGCGACGGACTCATTCAGAGGGAACCGCAGGCACGCGGGTTTCTCGTCGGTCCCGCGCGTGTAAAAGGAGAGCTCGATAACCCCCGTGTTCTTGCAGGGAGTTGATCGATGCTGTGCGCAGAAACAGCTTGTGTTTTTCAGTCCCTGAAAGCAGCTGCAGAAGGTATTTTAACCCTTGCAGTCCTGGTAATGCAGACTGGGATGGGCTGCAAAAGCTACCACTGCTTATCAGCAGCCATTTCTCTCGTGGGGTTTTGTCACTTTCGGACTGAACTGGTCCAGGTGTTGGCCACTGTAACGCCTCGTGTTTACTGTGGGATTCAGGTAGACTTTTTTGTGACCACCTGTAGTAACTCTGGGTATTTATTTAGCTGTCTCAGGCCCACGGGATATGTAGGACAGGTGAATGTTTGTGAGGCCGTGAACAGAGATATCCATTTTAATTGGCTTTTCCTTAATATGACATTTATGGTAGCACAGGAAGTGATCTTGGCTCTGTCCAAGGTAGAGAAGTAGTCAGTAACACCTGTGCTTCAGAGTTTAGTGAGAGCGCTACTCTGCTCAGATCTCCAGGGACCTTCGTAATACACTCGGCTGAAATCTACACCAAACTGCGCTGTGACATTTCGCGGCCCTACAATACCACCTTTTCTCAAAGCATTCTTGCGTCGCATGCGCAGTAATGACCTCCTTTGCCTCACGTGCCCCATGTCAAGAGCTCTCCCTCTTGTGTCCTAGTGTCACCGAGGTGAAATCGGAAAAGGATCCTGACACCAGACCAGTCCCTGAGCAAGAGCCCGTCAGAAAGCCCTCTAAATGTGTAATCAAGGAAATGGAGTTCGTCACCTTGGCAGAGTTTGAGAGTATTCCACAGTAAGTGTTTTTGTACTACGGCCCTCATCAGGTGTCCGGCAGGCCACACAGAGAGTGCCTTCTTCCCTCCCTGATTGGGCACGTTTGTGAAGAAGGGCAACTCACTGGAGGGGCTGAGCAGTGAAATGTGTACTGTTGTATTTAAACTTCTGCACTGCAAAAAGGTGCTCTTTTTGCAGCTACATAAAAAGTCTTTAATGAAGTAGTCTTGAGGCTTTTTATGATCAAGAACCAAAGCCAGTGATCCAATCTACTGTTAAATATAAATATAAGTAGCAGGATGTCTTAAGAACTGAAGCTGTTTTTTAGCCTGACAGAACAGGATATTCTTTTCAGCCCAGGGGTGTCTCTGCACATCACCATCTTTTTTGTAACATGGCGACCAGATGTGTGCGCAGAATTCTACAAGCTACAACCTGGTTCACAGGTTGTGCATTTATAACATAACATTGATTTAACTTAAATCCTTTTCTTTTAGCTGTATATCCTGACATGGTTTGCCTTTTTGTTGTATCCCCCAATCTGCCCCAGTTATCCTGATTATCCGTGAGCCTCTTCCTCACTTTGTAGTGAGACAGTGTGGAGCAGTGGCTGACTGAGGGCTTTTGGAGCAAACCCCTGACTATTTCCTTTCTTTTCTGGGATGTGGCCAGGAAAATCGCTATTCTCCCTCGGGCTACAGTTAAGTCTTTTAGGTTCGGCTACGGGCTTCTTCCCACTGAAGACCACATTAGGAGTGCAGGTGGGAGGAGGAACGATCCTCTTTGATCAACAGAGGGCTGGTTTCGTGTTGCTGTTGCATAAATATTGATCAGTTCATCCAACGCTGCTCCAGTTCCCTTGCAGAGTGACTGTGAAGTTAAACACATTTTTGGGTAATGTGTTGGTTAAAGAAACAGCTTGCTGGCCAACGGCTTTTAAAAGCGAGACTGTTTTCTTTTTTCAGATTTCAGCTATAACACATCGATTAGATGAAGGTTTTATTTTGATTGACCCCAAACCTTGACAGGTTGCCAAGTGTTTGCTCTGGTTATACAACAGATACAGCAGTTTCTCCCGAAGGCCTGCCTCTACAGTACATTCATCTGTAAAATTGTCGGGTTAAATTTAGTAGCGCTGTACGCAATCAATGATAAGCGTTTAGGTTTGTGTGGATTCTAGAGGTTTGAGGATGGAAAATGAAATAGCTCTTAGTATCTGTTGTAACAAAACAAGTTTGGAATGAAACAATCTTTTACTGTTATATTTTTATTATCTTTTTAGGACAAAGAGGCTTCTGATTAAACCTCTGTTTATACAGATTGTAGAAACAATTGGATGTGGATCAAAATAGCACTTTACATTAAGCAGTATCTAGTCTTTTTGGGGGTCACATTTTGATTTTGCTGTTTTTCCAAATTTGGGAAATTTGATGCTAAGTGTGAGCAACATTGGTGGAACTTGTTTATGCTTAGCTTTGGATCAGAGCCTGAATAATTAATACAGCATTTCCAGAAACGTCAGATACTTTCCCAAATGTTTTATGATACCTTGTCTTTGGGTGCTGTAGACATGTTTTTATGTCTTGAATTTGTATAAAACTGTTAAAAATAAAGCACAGCGTACTTAAGAGAAATCACAGACAGACTACACATTTAAAATACAGTACTGCAGATACAGCACAGTACCGGACACATTCCTTCAGCTGGTTTAATGCAAAGTACAGTGCATTGCATTTATTACAATACCTGTTTAAAGAGAAATCAGTTTTTTGTGATATACTGTACTTAAGCCTTTCGTCACATTATGACCAAAAAATGTTGGAATCCAGGTTACTGGTCTTCAAGTACTCAGTGATCTTTCATATTCCTGCTTTAGTGCGATTCAGTTCAGTTATTCTTTTTCTACAAACATGTCTGTTGGTAAGCGATTTGGAAGGTGCTATATAGATACTTCTCTCCCTGGGCTCTGTAGGTAAGGCTGTGGCTGGGGAAATGACAAAACTTGCTACAAAGTTTTTTGTTTTTACACCTTAAAGGACTGTTTCCCTCTCTTTGCCTGAAATGGAAAGGTTTTCCCAGCCTGTCTTTGCACAAGCCTAATCAATAATGTAATTTGCTGAATTTTATAATGATTTTCTTTTGGAGGAATGTGTGAATGGTAAAGTCTTTGTGAGCTTATTTAATATAATTATACAACCGTATAGTGAGGACCAGTTTGGTTTTTGATCATTATACAGTATGTCTAGATTAAATAAGTCTGCCTTAACATCAGACTGGCAGGTGTAAAGTGGAAAACCTGTTAAATCAAATTTAGTTTTTCAACATAGAAGTGAGATTAATTCCCATGATAGGAAATATTTCCGCTGGTGGCATTGTATATATGCTAAATGCTAAATGGTAAAGGTTCCAGCACAAACCCATGGGGAACAGCCTGTATAACTGGGACATCCTCAGATTTACAACAGCCAAGATTTACTAATTGGCTTCTGTTAGCCAAATAGGAGCCAAACCAGCAAACGGTTTATCAGCAGCCCCTATATGATTTTCCAAGCAATCCAGGATGAAGGCTGTAGATTAACAGTATTAGGAGCGGCAGTTAAGACCTGATAGAGAAGAATTTTAAGTGCCTCAGAGTTCAACACCATATCATAACCTACCTCAGCAAGTGCAGTTTCTGTACCATCTCTGTGTAAACCCTAAAGGAAGGTCTCGGATAGCTCGTTAGATAATACTAGGTCTTATTTTAGCTACAAGCTTAGTCACGTGACCAGCATCCATAGCCGTAAAATAAAGAGAAAGTGAAGCCCGTGAGAGCAGGAGTAGGCGTATTTAAAATTAATAAAAAAAGGTGAGACCAGTTGTTTATTATAAATAGTCTGCATTTAGATGTGAAATAACTGCATTAATGTGTTATGTTGTAGATGAAGGGCTGAACTATTAACTGGTTTGAGCTGTTTATCCATGGTGTAGACGTGCCTGTGGGACTGTTGTGACAGTTCCCCATAAGACTGGCACACAGTGAGTGGTTTAAGAGCAGGCTGTAGAAGAGCAGTTAGCCTGTTTCTCACATTTCCCACACATAATATGACCTCTTTGTAACCTTTCCTACATCATTTACATTGAGTATGCCTGTGTTCACAAATATATAGACATTTCAATCTGAAACAATTCAGTGAAAAATAGTCATACAATGGAGCTAGAAAAATAATGTCCTGTGGCACAACCTGTGTTCTTGTCTTGCTCATTTGTTTGCTTGCAGCTTATTGATCCAGGAGCACATTGAGCTGGTTCTTGAAGCTTCGCCAGTGAGTCCCTGTCAGCAGTATGACTGGGCAGTTTGTTTCTGAAGTGTGTGAGGAGACGTCTCTCGTTTACATGCCTGAATAGGCCAGTCCTTGTGTCCCCTTGTTAAACCAGGCCCCTAGTTTGACGCACAGGCAGAAAACAGGCTTTTGCTCTGTGTGTTTTTCTGTTTTGAAGCTTCTGTCGACACCCTACGATGAACATGGGGTCTTAAAAACAGAGAAGAGAAGGAACAGCTCTTCCCACGGTGGATGAGATCTTCAGATCAATTAACTTCGAACTACCAAACACACTAGATAGACCAATCCTCTCGTAACCTTTCTTACATTCTTATGTGACTTTAAATACTTGAATCAGATAACCTCCTTTGCTTAAGACATTAAAATCAATCAGAGACTCCATCCCTTTTTGGTTCAACATGTCTTTATATCCAGTACTGTTCTTTGAACTCTTCTGTGCACCAAAATTCTTGAGGAACAAAGTGGAACATTAGTTTTAATGCTTTGAGTGTTTTAAAACTGCACCATTGCGGTTTTTGTGTTCTGTTTATAAACTGCCCTTTTATCCTATTGGATGCTTTTTTGACTTTGCATACAGCTTTGTTTGGTACTGCTAAGAGCTGTAAATTATCCTTTTAATTATGCAATTCAGTGCCAAACTCAATGCAGAATGGGTGTGCAAAGTTTAACTAAATCAATAAAAAGGAAAGGCTTTCTTAGTCAGTTGTTTCATTTTGAATGGGAAGTAAAGAATTACCTCACACTCCCATCTCTTAGCTTAAAGGAAAAAGCATTTTTCACTACAATACTCCATTTGTTTTGTTTGCGTTCATTTGATGAAACTTCACCTTCTGCGACTTCTGCAGTGTCCTCTTTCTGTCACAGTCCCAGGATTTGTCTGCAGGCTTACCTCTATAATCAGTGCTTTATTTCCGCAATCAGCTACCAGGCCTTTCCAGGGCCATTACATAAACAGGGCTGATGATATGGATTAAATACCAGGACAGAGTGTTCCTAATGAAAAATGGTTACTAATCATGTTAAAGGAAAACTGGTGACACACTTGAACTAGTGGGATTATTTCTTTATTTAAAGTGTCAGACATAAGCAGTAGACTGTGCTCAGAGGCCTTTTGCTTCCAAGTTGCTAGGAAGAAGGTTTTTTCTTGCAACAAGACCATTTCTATCCTGACAGTGAAACAAGTGGGAATCCGATTAAGAGGGGATGTGGCCCACTTAATTGAAAAGGCAATATTTTGTTAGTTTTCTTCCATATACACTTTTGTTGGGCCCTAATCCTGCATTATTCCACAATGAGCATCAGTGTGTGCACCCTGTGACATTCACAGGCCAAGTCAGTGATGTTCTGCCTCAGCTAGTGTTATCGCTAAGAAAAATGTCATAAATGCTTAAGCTTCCTTTATACCCCTTATACTTTACTGTTGTGGAGGACCAGACTTGAACTACCAAACAAAGCTTGGAGCCAATTTCCTTCCTTGTTTACCTGAGAGTCTCCTCTCTTCAGCTGTGTTTTAACACCTTTTTAACTTTTCAGATACATGAAAGGACGCATGACATACGACCAGCTGAACGGTGTGATCGAGGAAATCAACAAAGCAGTGACAAGTAAATACAAGATTCTGCACCAGCCTCTAAAATCCATGAGCAACGCCTCAAGGAAACTGTACCAGAGGTTTAAGGACGAGGAGACCAAGGCCACTAAAGGTAATGTAGTTACAGAGGAGTCGAACTAAGAAGGCAAATGTGATTCTTTCAAATGCTGCTCTGATTTGAGGAGATTTTCTCTGAGTGATGAGTTTTGTCGTAAGATGACCTCAATTAAAGGTTGTGATGAGTCACAGATTTTTAAAATATCATGAGGAATTGCCACCTCAGTGAAGGTGTTTAGGCGGTGCAAATAAACAGTATGTGGGATGCTCAGTAAAATATGCTGCAGTTTACTCATTAGAAATGGACGAATGCAACTAAAACATCCCAAGCTGCCTCTCTGTACAGTGAAATCTGCTTTGAGCTGGGAATAATGTGAATCTTACAGCACACTAATAAGATCTCATTTTGGGCATCGTGCTGGATTTTGTTTTCCATACCACAAGAACAAGATGTCAAGGATATCACTACTCTGGAAAGAGTTCATCCAGATTAATATCTGTGACCTGCACAGAGGATTTAAAGGCTTGATTCCCTTGGGTCTTGAAGGGGGAATAATAAGAGTGGACTTAACACAACTTAGTATTCTAAATCCTGCAAAGCACTGGCAGTCAACGCAAAGGACAACTTGAGAATCAAACATGAGTCAAGGTCCCAGGGACACAACTGGTCAGTTAAGAGGAGGTGCATTTAAGACTAAATAGGAGATCAAATGAACTGTAGGTGTGATGGGAAAAATCTTTCCTTCAACAGTCAGCTAGATGAGAATTTTAGTTCAGTTAGCTGCACACGGCACGTGAGACTAATGGCTTGCTCTTGATCTGTCACCTGTTTTCTCGATTCCCGGAGAAGTGCCCCTGGGCAGAGGGGGTTGATCCTCCTTGTTTGTGACGTTGCAGGGCTGTTTTTCATCGTGGACACTGACATCAGAGAGTTCACCTCCATGAACGTGGGCAAGCGCTTCATGAGCATGCTGAACGTGCTGCGGCACTGCCAGCGGCTGCGCGAGCTCCGCGGAGGGGGCATCACCCGCTACGTCCTGCTCTGAGCGCAGCCGCCCACGCCAGCCAGCGCCCTGACCCAGACTGGCACGCGACGCCTCTCCCCAGAGGCTGAACGGGGAGGAGCCCTCATTACGGGCAGCAAGAAAGCCAGCTGTGAGACGAAGACCTTTCTGCACAACTCGGCTCCTCTTTTCTGAATTCTCGTTTCTGCAGTACCAGCTCTTTGTCCCGGCATCAGTAATCCAGTAATAACAATGACATGTACGAGTCCAAACCCTGCAGTGAAATGGAGGGGAAGGGCTGATTCCTGCCTGCCTCTGCCCTGACGGCAGTCTGAGTTTTTCTTTTTGTGTTTGTTATGATTAGGACGTTTCTTTTTCCCCAGTGGCCACTAATGTCTGCATGACGTTGACATTAACGCTTCCCCTGAGTTCGTCACCTCTGCCATCACAAGCTAGTTCTCCAGCATCCCCACTGTGCCCATGGCCGTTAAACATCCCTGCTACCACCGTCATTACCAGAGATGTCAGGTTTTTGCTGGACTTTTTAGGTAGTGTAGTACTCCTTGTTCTAACTTTTTTTTTTTCCCCATTTACAAGATAAATCTCCAAGCCTGGCATCTTCTTGTTGGCTTGCTGAGTGAGTGGGAGTTGTGAGTGGCACTCAGTGCAGTGGAAACCAGCTCTGCTGGCCGAACAGAGTCCAGGCATCTATTTCAGCCCAGGCTGGCTGCTTATATCAGGTGAAGGAAAATCAGGCCCTTTGATGGAAATAGGGCTGAGGAGAGTGCAGTTACCTGTCCCTCATGAGCTGGTGTGTTAGCTTTTTGGTACTCCTCATGGATGGTAAGTGCAGAGACGTGGTTAAAAATGGCGCTTTAGTCGAGTGAAGAGAGTTGTTGGGACAGTAAATGCCAGCTGTCTCTGTAGGACCGGCCTCAGGGTGGGGACGGGCCTCAGATTGGGGACCATATATAAGTTTCTCCCACGGGCCTGAAATCATGCTGCTTTGCTCTGACACAGACTGAACTTGGTTCAGTTTGTGCGGAGATACATGTAGGCTTTTCTTTGCTACACACCCTGTTTTACCTTTTGTTTCAGTTTCTTTCAAAGATTTGTTCTTTGAAGCGAGACTCTACAGTGTCAAAATCAGCAAACTGAACAGATGAATCGTAAAATGTTCATAATGATCAGTCGTGCTAATTTTTTATACTAATCAATAAAATGTGTTTTACCTTAGATGCATTAAATATTTTAAATCATTCCAAAAAAATTGAATGGCTGTTTTATTGTGAAAGTTAGAAAATCTTAATGTCAGATTTCAGTTTCTATTTTCTGCTTCACTGGATGGATGGTGCATTCATTTATGATATTTACACGGACTGTGCTTTCACTATTTTAATACCTTTAAAAAAGCCATTCCAGTGTACCACTGCCAATGGAAAGATAAGAGTCTTTGAATATGCAATCTGAGCTTTTTATCATTTTCTTCTGCAAGAGAAGATGATCGTTTCCAATAAACATTTGTTAAAACATCACTGCGAATGGTTATCGAAGACAGTGGTGTTGAATCAGCAGATGGACATTCTGGTAGGAACTCTCAGAGCTAAGTTGGCTCACCAGCACCGTGTTCTTGTCAAACCAGCTGGAAGAAAGATTTGTTCTTATGTTTAATAGCCTTGTCTGAAATGAAATACTTGATGTGAAAAAATTGAGACCAGCATGAAAACGTGTATGAAAGTCTGTTGGTTTTATCCATATCACAGTTAAACAGTAACAAAAGTTTAAACATCTTAATTGCTAAGTGTACATGGGTGGCTATGAAGCTGGGTTCTTAAATAAAAGTTTAAACCCTTTTTACACTATAGGTTTCATTTAGGGAAGAGCAATTTGGGAAATTTAAACCTATGTATAAAATGCCCAAAATACTTAACTTCAATTGAGTCCTATTACTACAATTAAGGAGAGTTTAAGGCAAAAGGTTAATGATATTGTTAATGATTAAAATTCATTAACACTACTCTGTAGAGCCAACAGTGAACCGATTTCTTATCACTCTATTTGGATTTAATTAAAATACTTGAGATATCTGCCTCCTCATTGAACATACAGTGCCGTATTCTGTGACTTCAAAGACAGTCATCAGATTTGTTAAAGAACTACCAACAGAGCACACAGCACTAACAAAGAGGTGCTTTTGAACATTGTCTGAAAGTAGCAGGATATGTCGTATACATCTGAGTTTGTTCTGTAACTGAAATAATGTACTAGTGTTAATATTGTTTCAAACAGTGATCAGTTTAAGTTCTCCTCAAAAACCTGTTTCAGTAAGTGCAAAAGATTTTATATGGTTCTAACAATCAATTTGGTAGAACAGTCGATGTCCTTCTGTAGAGAAGCCTAATAATTATATTGATGACACTGCAGATGGGATATTAATCTGTTCAGAAAAGAATGCGTCTGATGTGAAGCTGAGAAAAACTGTTACTTTTGTTGTGATAATGACTTTTCAGATACTCCAGTATTGGAGCATGCTGGCACACTAAGCAGAAGTGACTTCAGAGGTGATGCAGAGTAGAGGAGTGCGATGCTTAGCCCACCTCCTATAACCTCTGCCTGCAGACACCCACATGCTTGCTGTGTGGAGTATGAAGTGGTAGTTTGAAGATCTGAACTCAACAGCAATCAGAAAAAGACTGCAGTGTTCTTCATAAAGCAAAATGCTTGTTAAGAAGCACATGGTGTTTCTCATCGTTTTTGCCTCCAGAACTAAATTCACTTCCCCTATTCTGAAGGTTTTAAAATTTAAAAGGATTTTCAAATTAAATTTAGCAAGAAAGTGTTAAGTAGGTTTCGAGTGTGCTTTTTAGTTGTTTACTAGATGATGTAATCAGCAGACTCTACTCTTAATTTGTAGCAGTCCCGTTTCCAGTATACTGTACTTGGTAAAGTAGTCAAATTCACTCGTGATCCCAAAATAAGAGGAACAGCATATGCTGGAGATTCTGCAAATAAAATTAAAATAGAAAAGACTAGGCAAAAATGTGCTAAATCACATTTAATGTAGACAAGTGCAGGATTGTGTGCAGGTAGCAGAAATATCAATTATAGATATAAGATGAGAAAATCTTAAGTATTTGTGTTGACACTTGATTTAAAGCTTCTAGACAATGTAGAGAAGTAATACAGCGAACATGTTACAGTGTATAGTACAAAGTACGGGGTTTCAGTCAAGGAAGGTTATGTCAGTGTTATGTTAAGGAAAGAGGGTGGCTGGTGCAATATCATACTCCAATGACATCCTCCTCATCCTCATCCAAGGGTGGATCTGAAGCAAGGGATATCTCTCTCATCACTGGTGCCAGCTTTCTCTGGCAGGGGTAGTCTGGAGTCAGATCCAGGCAGCGAGATATAAATTCTGTCCCTTCAAGAGGCGAAGGGCCAACACCCAACACCAGGGAGCTGTCGTGACAGGCTGCGAAGTACTGATGCAGGTGCTGTAGCCTTGTTCATGACTTAATACCAGTAACACTAGAGACTGTTTCCACACAAAAATAAAGAGATCAGGTGAAAGCTGAGATCCTGTCATTCTCATTGAAATAAAAGGAAATGGGTTAAATTGGAAGTCTGGTGTGAATAATGGCGGATGTGCCTTATGAATTATTCCTTACAGAAAATGAAACGGGAAAATAGCTGGATATTCAAAGTTCCATTTTCAACAAAATATTAAGTGAGTTTTGCTTCAATTTATGCTTCTGAGAGTTGGCTCAAAGACGCACACTTTTGACCTTAAACATAAGAATGCAGGAAATATATTGAATTCTTTGGTTTTATACCTATATTGGGAAGAAGTGGTCTCCTAAAAAAAATAGTTTAAAGTATTATTCAATCATGCAGCTTCGTCACCCTCTTTAAAGTCCACCTCTTTGTCTCTCTTGTCTTGTGAGCTGTTAAGAACAAATTTAAGTGCCAATATCTGAAGAACCAGGGAAAAAAAACTAAAGGAGGCCTTTCTGCCCATCTAGCGTGTTTGGTAGTTAGTAGTTAATTGATCCAAGGATCTCATCCAGACGTGTCTTGAAAGAAGTCAACGAGATGGCTTCAATCAATTTGGCTTCAACCGCACGGCTGAGCAGCTTGTCCCACACTCCCACAGTCCCTTTTGTGAAGACATCCCTCCTGATCTTAATTTTAAATGCACTTTCCTGTAATTTCCACTCATGTCCTCCAGTTCGTGTTTCCTTGCTCATTCAGTGGAACAGGAACCAAAACCTGCCGTCAGAAAGTGTTTAGAAAGACTGCCTACGGATTCCTGGGGTGGAAAGCTGGCATTCCTGGCAGCAAGTGACTTTCACATTTGTCCTGCAGTCGCCTCCCCCAGGGATTGTACTAATCCCTGCGCTGTGAGAGGTGACAAAGCCCCTGAGCTGACTAGCCCCAACGTTAATCTAGCATTTAGTGTCATTAAATACTTCTGGATGGTCTGCAGTTTTCTGTGCCATTGTGCAGACGGGCACAGATCTGATTTTAGCAGCGGTGGTGCGTGTGTGCTCTGTGGGATATGATGTAACACGAATCGCTCCCTAGATTTCGTTTGCTGAAGTCCTGAGCTCAAAATCCAACCAAAGCCACAGATGCAGGGCATGCAGGGCATGCAGGACAGAGATGCTTGGTGGTTAACTCTCGTGCTACTGGGCTGAATTCTCTGTCAGGTCAGTGCTATTTAAAGTGTGGCAAAGAGAACAGAATTAAGGCAGCAGTTTTGAGTGATGGTTCGGATTCTGGGACACGGCTGTGGTACCCTTGAACAAGGTGCTTCACTCGAATAGCCCACCTTGAGCAATTCACTATCAATCTTTTTTGAACCAAAAATATCACCTGTTAAAAGAAAAGTGTTATGGTTTTGTTTCTACAATAACAGGAGTCCTACAGTATATGCTGTGAACCTCCCATACAGTACAGACTGCTGGACCAGCTTTCATCAAATGTTCAATTATCTTCTGAATCACCTTCAAATGCAAAATCATATCTGTACATCTGTACATATCTGTCCTCAAATCGCATGTGAGCCATCTTGGCTGATGAAAGAACCCTGAGAAACAGCTATTTTGACCATATGAGCCAGCTTAATGCATAAATGTGAGCGTATTCTGCCTATGGGCACTTCCTGTTTCTTAGCAACATGTAGATAGAAAGGCTTTGCATGAGGTGAGATATACTGTATGTAAGCAGCAGGCAATGAGGAGATTTCTCTTTCCTGTTGTAACAGAAACGGCTGCCAAGACTCTATCACAACACCTACACTCTCTATTAGCCTGTCGCTCTTGTAATTACAGTTCTCTTCACTTCCAGGTGCTCCTGCATCAGCCTGTAGCACAGCTGAGGAGGAACTTTACCCACCTGTCACAGGCTGACCTGTTAAACGTTGAACAGTCACAGGCTGACCTGTCAGAGGAGGACCAGTCAGGAGTTGTCTATTTGGGGGTTAACTAGTCACAGGTTGACCAGTCGGGGGTTAACTAGTCACAGGCTGACCTGTCAGGAATTGACCAGTCGGGTGTTAACTAGTCACAGGGTGATCTGTCAGGGGTGCCCCAGTCACAGACTAACCTGTTTTGGTCCTCAGCAGAAACCTAATCTTTTCCAGGAGCTTTTCTGACTAACACAAAGGCCCATCAAGACTAGGCAGGCTATTTTTAAATGGACAGGGAGAATACTGTTAGATTAGTATCAGGATATTCTCCCGGAGAGCAGTTCTGCGGAAGTAGGGGGTTAGGAGAGCTGAGTTGCTGTTCAGGGACCGTTCTGGAAAACGGTTTGTGGTCGGTCCTAGTTGACATTGCTAATCTGTGAGTTTGAAAAATTTCCACAGGCACCCCTCACTCTGTGGAGAGGTTAGGTGAATGACCCAAGAACAGGCTGGACTTGCCTGGAGCAGAGTATTGTAAAGAATACACGCTGAACAGCAGTTAAAGTAAGTTTAAAATGGGAATCATCGCTTGGCACTTAACTAGTTAAAAAATATATAGCATTACATAACTGTGTACAAACAACAAATATCTGAGATATTTATACATTATTTTTTTTCAGTGTTAGTAGTTTAGAATTCCTTATTTAACGGAAAAATGTGCCTTTGATAGCTTAAAAAAAGAAAAAATCAAATCTAGTCCTTGAATCTCAGCATTGCCCTGCGATTAATAAAATTAGCATCACAAGCTGATTTCACAAATTGCGTCACCTTTGGTCTAAAACACAGGTCACACAGATCCCACTGGGAAGGTTTTCTCTGTGTGTGCTGCCTGGAGAACTGTCTGGAGTTTGTGGTTTGTGTTGTCAATTTTATCCTGATTTGTAAAAGAAGCTATATGAATGTAAACACAGTCCAGTCAGGAGAACCTGTTTCATCAACTATTTATGAGTGTGTGAAGCTCATATTTTAATTACTTTTTAGGTTTTCGGCTTCACTTGTTATAGTGGCTGTATCCATAAATTCATCTGCTGGATGGGGAGCAGAGAGGGGTAAAGAGAGAGGGACACAGCCTACCCTCTTACTGAATGAAGCTCTCAAGTCAGTGGAACCTGAGAAAAGAAGATTGTAAGCACAGTGAAACAGCAACTTGGTAAACTGAAAGATTTTTGCTATTCATGGAATGTGGTTGCCAAGTTAATAATTATCAATCACGTTTCTGGCTGATGAAACTTAAAAATGGTATCATAGCAGTATGATAAGTTTAAATGAGTCTTTTCTCCGGAGTCAGGTGTATGAATGGTATTATGTGCATTCCTTTGTCTGAGTCTCTTGCATCCATAATAAAAACAACCCCATCACTGTACAGCAGCCCTCAAGTGTTTGTATACCAGATTGTGAGATGAAGCTCATATACAGTAGCTCATGGATCTTAGGGTCACAACAAATACAGTAAACACAGAGAAATTGTAACACTAGCTTACTCGCTTGGTCCAGAACAGAATCCTTAACAAAACTCCTCTAATAAAAACAAAATTGATCTTCCAGCTTGAGAATAAGGCTAATGAGAACAGGAAGAGTGGTACTGTATATATACTGCAATGAAAAACACCAACCTCAGGAGCAGTTCAAGAGAAAAACCCCACTCTTAAAAATATTTGGCAAAATATGGGGATGCAATTCAACTTAAAAAAGGAGAAAAACACCATAATTTATTGACTCATGTGAAGGTGCATTTAATTGTGTGCCTTCAATGGAAGGTAGAATGCTTTTTGTCACTCTGTTTGGTATTTCATATGCACCTGCTCCAGGCATTTAGTAACACAACATTAGCCTTTACACAGAGCGCTTCGGTTTCAAAACCTGCTGCAGAGTAAGTTGCAGAAGTATTCTCGTGATGCCCTGCACTGTGCACTTACAGTAAATGACATTAGAGCTGGAATTCAGTTGCATTTCCTTTGGAAAAGATCAATAAAACAAAACAGGTTCACATACATATTGAGTAAACATGGAAAACCTGCTCGGATTAAACACTTTCATGAAAAAATGTGCAGGTATTTTTATGGATCGAGCAAATCCCCTTGTGTTCGTAGAGGGCTCTCTTGCATGTGAATCAATTGTGTCTATACGGTCTTTTTTAAAAACCAGCACGTACAGTACATGTATTCTGGTTGCTAAGGAATTGGTTGCAATGCTTACAGCTGCGTAATTCAGTTTTATTCCCTCATAAAACTTAACCGCGTGGTTTCTGGGAGGGTCCTGTCCTGTTGGAGTGAAGGGTGACTTTGAGGCCGAACAGAAGAGCAATTGGCAGTTATTTCTGTGATCAGAGCAACGCTACATGACTGGGGATACAACAGCACATCTTCTCCCCTTATCTTAACGCAGACTTGCAACAGGGGAATTTTTTGCAGTGTTATGTAATCCCATTCTGTGAACTGTCAAGGCAAATTAGTGTGCACTCAGCAACCAAGACTCCAGCTGACATCCATTAAAAGCAGAAATATTTAGGGACCGAAGAATTATGGGAATTCTAAAGGATGAAAAGGTTCTTGACTTCTCAGACTCTTCTTTAATAATTCCCCCAATCCAAAAGCATGACAAACACCGAACCCAAAGCATCGGGATTCCCTGATTGGAAAGTCACTCTTCCTGGTGAGGAAACCAGTCCTGGAAGTACAGAGCGCAAGGCAGGGCAGAGAGCTCAGGAGCGCTCTCACTCTGGACAGGACATCACTCCACCACAGGGCAAGGGAGAAAGGGGCAACTAGCTGATCAAATGCATCCTTGAGACAGAAAAATTTTAAAAACACACACTGGGTGGGGAACCTGCAAACTCCACAAAACAGTTCTGAGGCCAGAATGAAAGCCTCCATGATTCTGACCACCAAAATCCAACGTGTTTCATGTAGGCATTTACTTTAAAACTTTCTTCTGTATCTCTTAGGTGAATTAGCTGCATCGGCAATATCCAGTTCAGGGTGGTGTTACAACTATCCTAAGAACACTTAGAGGTAATGATCTGAGCCACACAAGCTGTTTTAACTTATGGCTTTCTTTTTTCCGCCGAAAACGTTGTGTGGACTCGGCTTGCACCCCGCCTTCTCTACCACCCTACAAGAGGAAATCTAAAATAAAGTGGAAGCCCTTGTGTGCTCTGTGAACGAGCACTACACGGTTTCATTCACCGTGTATGTCAAGTGCTTATTTCCGTGTAGATGATCAAGTGTGCGAGAAAGCAATTTTCTGCCCCTGCTCAAAACATTCTGAGCTGACTAGAGGAAAGTGGATGTCTGTTGCTCGTTGCCACTCATCTCGTAGCCGAAACGAAGCGGACTCCTTCTGTCCTGTTCTGCGGTCGCTGGATTGTGCGCTCATAAATCACTTATTGAGACTGATCTCAAATGAGTCCGCTGTGTCATAGCACATCTCTTTACCCGCCTCGAGTGAAATACAGGTGTATATTTTATTTGTGTCGTTTTTAAAGTCCTATTAGATAAATTAGGGTATTTACGGACGGATAAAGGACTGCAAATACATTTTCTATTACAATTGAGTAATTGCTTAACACGATTGTGTTATTTTCTGTTCCAGCCTGTCTACCGATAGATAGCCTCTCCGATCGTCCCTGGCGGCGGTTTCAGAACGACACCAGAGGGGGGCGCTCTGGGGGAAGAAACGTGCAGGTGTTACCCCTGTGGCTTTTTAAGGCACGATACCACAGGTTAAAGGCAACATACCAGTGGGGAGAGACAGCATTTCTTTCACAAAATAAAATAAATATTGGCACCCGTCGTACTAGACTGAGAGCCTAACTAGATTCTTCTGGAGAGTCAACCGAATTTACTGTGAATTTCCAAAGAAGAAACAAAAGACTGAACTGCATTTTGTGTCGGGATTAAGATTTGGTTCTTAAAAGTACTTCTTTCTTATTCATTTCGTTCATTCATCGGTGAAGGGCCAGTGTCGTTCATGCACACCCAGTCGATAAATAGCACCTGCTTTCCAACTCCGCGTTAGGAGAATCTAGCGTTCCCCCTGCCCTGTGCACCGTGTGCAGTAGCTTGAGTCACTGACAAAAGGATCTGCTATTTCAGGAGGCACCGTGCAAGCGTCCAGCATGGTGGACCCGAGACAGGAGTGGAGCAAGCGGCTCGGGAATGGGGCGCCAAGAGAAGAGCTCAGCGCTGCGGCCGCGGCAGGTTAGCAGGTGGCCGCAGGCTGATCGACGGGCTTCACGCTGACGTCACCGCCGTGGGGGCTGAGCTTTCGCAGAGGAGTTCCGAGCAGGGGGGGGGGGAGTGCGAAGCGAGAGCTGGAGCTGAGCAGGTTTTGCGCTATCGATGACATTGTCTGTTTTTAAAGATAACCCAGATTAATTCCTCGCAGGACAATGATGAGCATATCGCTGGTTTAGAACGGACCAGGCGCCCTGTGCTCCAGGTATGTATATGTATTATTTTGCAAGATTGTGTTACTTTCTGAGCACAGTCTGCGGTAATTGTAGCTCGCTAGTGTTAAAGGGCTTTCTTTCTCTTCTAAGTGCCGCTTCTGTGCGTGTTCTGTGATGGTGGGCTTCTTCAGAGATGGACAGAAAAATAAAAAGGGGTTGAATTCCGAGCAACGCTGTAGGACCGGGACAGGAGCACAGGATACGCGCAACTTGTGCAGCAATTTCATAGTGTCTTTTAGAAAATATCGTCTTCCCGTTAGGGTAATGTGTCAAAGCCTTTTATCCTGTAACGGATAAGCACAGTGTTGCATTTGCACAAAGGGTACAATTCGCATCGCACGTAGTAGCGTTCGTTTAAGTTGATAAATGTCGTTATTTCTCGTCAATGTTGTGTTTGCGTCTTTCCAGTCAGCGAAAATACGTTAAAGGAGATCCCTCTTCAATATTACATGGCATATGCATTGTTTATGTGGTTGAGTCATGTCTGTCTGTTAAATATATTCGATCACAGTTTCATTCAATCGAGTCAACATTGGCTTTAAGGCATTATATAACGGTAAAGATTATAACACTTGCCATTCGCCATACGGATATGCATAATTTATTAAGTCTCTGTCCTGTGTTTACAGAGACGGTTCTTTCTCTCACTTTTCAGAGTTCGTGCAGTCGCAGCAATACAAACAAAGCCCGTTATGAACTCTGTCACAGCAATGACGCTGAGCCCATCCTTCCTATAGTATTAGCGACTGTTTTGTATGGAGAACAGAGGCGCCCGTGGACTGGAAAGCCGAACAGGACTGAGCGAGAATTGTCCTGAAGTAACCTGCTCGGCGACCGGGAATATTCGAGTTGCTTTTACAGAAGCCGCACTTCGCTGTTTTAATTGCTTGTCCTGCTTCACCTATTCATATGAGCATAATGCAATATATATGCACCTAGATGCTGTAGCTACAGCACCGCGGTCTCTTGATTTTCTGTATTTAACGGCTCTGGTCTAGTTGCGACCCGACGGGATATTCAGCTCTGTCTGTACAGGCTTTGCAACGTAAAAATCAAAGGTGCGTTATGATGCCAAATCACAGCGACAACTTTCTTTATAGACCTGTTCATGAATTCCTATTAGAAATCACTTTCTCGCAGTGGCTATCTGATTACCTGTTATGCTTTCTTGTACGTGCCGAGAAAGTATTTAGGTCCAGGAGTGTAAAAACAGATACTGTACGTGTTATATCGTTTTTTCCCCTATCCATTCTCAATGAGCACCTCGCCTAACATGAATCAGTGGCCAGTGGAAGTGACTTCTGGGATTATTTCACACTGTAAAATGGGCGAAAGACTTCCACCTAGTTGCTCTCATGTCCTGCCTCTGGATAATTTAAGACTTTTAGGAATTTTCATGGGATCTATGCGTTTGGATTGACAAATAACTGTTACATCAAAAACAAAAGTATTGCTAGGGTGAAAAACATTAGGCTGCAGTGAAACAAATAGCAGAGTACCACAAGGATCTGTGTGAGGTCCTTTGCTTTTCCTGATTGATGTCCATATTCTAGATTGTAGTAGCAAACCTGTTAAATTTGGTAGAAAGGTTAGTGAATGTTTTGGTTGAGAATATTAACAGACCGAAATGGGCAAAGAATTTGGGTAATGCTTTTATTTCAGCAGATGCCTAAAAAAATGGAATTTAACATAGACTAATTCAAATAACTATTCAATAAGGGCACTTATACATTTCATGGAGCCAGGAAACTGCTTACAGATATAGTTTTTTATCCTGACAATGTGGAAAAGTAGAAAAGTTTGTTATTTAAATGAAGGTAAGTAAAGTTACATTGTATAATAAGCACTAGTTAGACTTCTTTTGTAATAGTGTTCATTGTTGGCCACTGCATTCCAGAGCGAAAATTGCTGCTTTAGCAAGAGCTCAAATGAGATTATATTGGAATTATTCTTTGTCTGAAAGACTTGTTATCCCCTGACAGCTTAAAGGAGTTGCTTCTCGTTTTAGGGATGAGGCAGTTAAATGAGGGTTGGATTCAGGTACTATAACACAATAAAGGGAACCCAGAGGACTCTTGATGCCTCAGTAGAAAAAGGAGAGAAAGGTAAGTGCAGGTGCACTCAGGTCTGAGGACTGCTGACAGTTCTTTACACATGATACTCTTGGGAGCACAGTGCCCAGATTTCTAGGATGTTTCAACCAATGGCAGGATGAGAGCTGTGGTTTAACGTGATGTTGGCCACCAAGTTAGCATGATGATCTAATGAAGGCCGTTGAAACAACTCTGTGAATGTCCTTCGATACCTTGGCTCTGGGAAGTAATTCTTAACAAAATGGTTTAATGTTCCTCTAAATTCGGTTTCTGTCCAGTTTTTGTCCTTCCAGTAAGCCATGGATTTGTACCCCACATGAAACGGTGGTCCAGGTTGCTCAGTATGGGTGAGCTGAGAAATTCCAGATCAGTGATTCTGCACCTTCTTCTCTGTCCCTGAGTTTCATGTGCTTTTCAGACCGCACTGGACGTTTTACCGAGTGGAAAAAAATTTGGTCTCATTTGGCTGGCCTACTTATCACCTTTTTTCGTCTTTTCACATTTCACAGAATGTTCTGCAGGCCCAATGTGAATCAAGATTTAAGTTTGTTTGTTTTTTACCAGCTTCTTTCCTTGACATCTATACACGGAATTATTTGGCAAGTTCTGCACTAGTCCCTCAGGCTGCTGTTGTTCTGCAGGCCCAGGTGGTTTATGAGGGTCTGATTTCCAGGAAACAGCCTTAACACGAATTTACAGTGCAGTGGTCAGATATGATCAACATGCTGGAGAAACATTCATTGTGTCGCTGCCTTGTGTTTGATGCAGAACTCTCGAAGGGCATATATGATCCACTTTTCAAGCACAAAAACACCAACCAACTGAGCGAATGCATCTTAATTCTGCAATGAGGGGTCGTGGGTGGTGAGTTTCCGAGATGAATAAAGTGAAGGTGAAGAGTTGGAAGGGGGAGGCTCTTCTTTTATTTGGACAGTTACTGTGCACATCAAAAAACTACATTCTGTTTGCCTGCAAGAGTCAACCTGAAAAAGACAATGTGGGGAAACAGTGTTCAGGTTCTGATGCAAGTTGCTTGATAGAGGAACTTGGGCCTGAGTTGGGTTTGAGTTGTCGTTGGGTGAGATAGTTCTCAGCTGTGTGAGCAGCACACTTTCCAGAGCACACAGATCGCTGCTCAGCGTGTTCACTGACAGGGCCATTCTGACACGGTTGCCAGACCACATGATATTTTCTGTTTTTCACCAGTTCGTGCTTTCAGTGTGATTAGACCCCTAGATGTTTTAAAAAAGTTTTGCCATGGATTTTAGTTTTAATTTTTAAACCACTTTTCAGTTGGCATTATCTGTGAAAGATGCAAACTGCTCATAATGGCAGGATGTATTTACAAAGCAAATTTAATAAAGGCAAAAATACAATGTGTTCATTTCGGCCTCTCATTTTGTCATTATTGATCTCTTCTGCAGACTGGACTTAATGGGTTTCTTCCACTATCCAACTATATACCTACTGTATCTTTCTCAATACAAAATGTCACATTTTTATGTTTTTATTTTCAGAAACTCAGATGTACAGATGGAGAAATCAATCACCGTGACAGGGAGCACTGAGTAATATAATTTAACCTAGGTTATTATAACACTAGATGTGACAGATTTTTTTTTTAATAAAAAAAGGTTGTCCTGAAAGAACTGATTCACCATATTAAATTCCACTCGTGGTGGCGGAATGATAAAGGAAACCAAACAGAAAGCTCATCTATATTGTGAAATATGTTTAACTCAAATCTGTTCAAACTGATCCCTCAAATAATGCTGATGAAATATTAAATGTGTTGACCTAGGCTTCATCTTAGCAGGCAGAAAGCAAAAGGCACGATGGTTATTTTTGTCTTGTTTGTGAGCTTCTTCAGATGTCTCTGCATTGAATAGGATGCACCAAAATGGGATTAATCTGGTTACAATGGACAGACTTTACTGCCTTCTATTTCATAAGAAGGTGGGTTTGGGGGTCATTATGACGTATTGTAGAGCAGAAGTGACATTGTGTTATGTAAGTTTGGGTGTTTGGGTTTTCTGCACTTTGGGTCAAAAGGCAATTCATATTCCATAAACCTAAAATTGACAGTAGATGACGAAGCTCTTGTGAGTGGGCCTAATTGCTCGTCAGTCAGAGAAAGTACTTTGTGATTCACTGCATGGACCACTTATTTTGTAAATTAAATGTACTATATAATTGTTCTATCTCATAATTCTACTTTGCACCCTACTTTCTTGGAATGTAATCAGTGCTACCATGTTATATTCGTGATTTGCGTGGTCCTTGATAAAATTGGAGACTTTTTCAATTGCTCAGGTCCCGATAGTAGCCTGTTGCACATACTGTATCAATGCCTTGCTTCTGCTGTTTTTGCATTCCAAGGTCAGCTAGACCTGCAGTGTGTTTGTTGCGCTCCTCACTAGAAGTAATGATCAGTCTCTGCAAGTATGAGGAGTGCAGACAGTATGTCTAATTTTCATAAGTTCAAGTCTCAGCAAAGACCTACAAAATGCAGTAAATGATCAGCAGATTCCCCCTGTGGATGGAAAGCTGTGGCACTGGGACATAGGATCAGAAGAATGGTTACACAGAAGGGAACATCTAGCCTGTTTGATAGTAGTTAATTGATCCAAGGATCTCATGCAGGCTTTTCATAAAAGAAACTAGGGTATCGATTTCAACCACAAGGCTGGGCAGCTCATTCCAGTCTCCAGCCACCCTTTGGGTAAATACATGCCTCCTTTTCTCAGAAGCAAGATGAAACAAAAGTTCTGAGACTACAGCCTGCGTTTTGAAATGTGCAGCACCATTGTTCTTGCTGTTGTGTCTGCTGGAGCCAACTTCACACCTTCATGGTTGGATCACTTGCAGTGATTTGTTTAGACCACAGCAAATGAAGAGGGTCGCTGTTGTCACTTGCCACCGGTGCTGATAAAGTACGCCACTTTACCTGTGATGTAGAGGAAGTACAAAAAAAGCATCACCTCCAGCATTTGTTTGCTTGACATGGAAGTGTTCCATGCATCGGTACACATCGCATGCTTTTGTTTTTGTAGTTGCGTGTCAACAGCTCCTGGAATCAACTATGGCATTGAAGTTTAAAATGTGGAACACGAGTTGTCTTTAAATGAGATATCCATCTTTTTCACCTGCTCCAGAGCAGGGGCTTCCCAGCACCTGCCCTACTGCTTGGTTTTGTAGTGACTGCCTGGGTGGGCCTCAATGGCTGACAGAGGGGTTCCACATTCGTATTGGACGAGCAAGCCATTAATTGACCACCTCTGGATTAATAGCCCCCTCTATAAGGAGTGTGTTCATATGTGTAGGCATGCATGGGGGTAGTGTCTAGATTTCTGTCTGTGGGCTCAAGGAGACCATTGAGGGCCATTGAGTTATCCTTTAGTATAAAAGTGTTTAATATGGACTTCTTTAAAGTTAATTTGTTTCAAGTTCAGTCCACAGTGTGCTCTCCTGCTTTCTGGTGTCGCCAGATCTCAATCCGCATTTTTGTTAAAAAACCACAACATATATTTGTACACAGTTCAACAGGATTCCTTGCTCATTGGGGCAAGAGTTTGCAACCTCCAGTTACAAGTGCAAAGCCCAAATCACTGCTCCATGTTTCTGTTTCTTTCTGATAACCAGGGCCTTTTACAGTAGGTTTTTGTAATTCCTTGTTGTGTAGTGAAATTAGATAGGCACATTTCTTTGGCTCAGCGGAGGTGACTGATCTGATGTGACCTGAGCTGAAGACTGGAGAAGGCTGCACCCTCACTGATCCTCAGGCCACCCTGAACTCCATTGTCCCCTGAGCTGGAGCAGAACCGCACTGTGGAGCCATTGTTAGGAAGGGAAAAATCAGCTGATCTGTCTGAAAGAGTTTTTGTCAGTGGTATCTGAGGCGACAGTGCTGAGCAAGAACACTTGTCGAGCGTTGGATCGGACCTGCTCAGCAGGACTGAAAGAATGCTTGTATTTCAGTTTCCCAAAGTAACAGTAGGGATTATTGTTATTGCATTTGTGTTCAGTCTTGTCTTGCAGCGCTCAGTGTGTTATCTGTTGCAGTTCAACCTTAATGTTGGATAGAATGAGTCTAGGAAAGCTGAAAAACAGTGTTTTAGATGCAACTCTAATACTGATAAGTTACCCTTTATTCTTTTACATATCTTTACAGCTTTTCGTATGAACATTTTCAGTAACAAGCAGTACTTAAATTGATAAAAGGATTATAACACATCTTAGCCTCTCATTATGATAACTAGTAATTGAGGCTGTAATTATAAATTTCATACTTTGTACAGCATTTCAAAATACGCATGGTGCATTATTTCCTAATAAATGTATATGTAACTTCATGGATATAAACATGCCTATTCATGCTGGACATCCTTTACGTTCTGTAGTATTTGTGAGATTTTTGTGACTTCAACATCATAAATGTTTTTTTAACTGGGAGTTGTTCACTTTGAATATTCCCTGTAAGGCCTATTGTGTATATTTCAAATGCAACATACATAATTAATTCAAACAATATTCATAAAATATTGTTAAAGCAAACACCTCTTCTTATCTGGCTCTGGGGAGTCTAAATGGCAGAGGGAGTAAAATTTTCATGCCTGAAGCTGGTAACATTCGAGACAACGTGTTTGGGTCTCTTTTATTTTCTTTGCAGTTCACACAAAAGAAGAAAACTTGCATTTTGGATAAAAAGGCCTATATGAGACAATAATTGCAGGAGGTAATTGCAGCAAATTTCATATCAAGTGCTTGGAGATGTGAGACAGGCTATAAAAAAGCCTGTGATCCGAGATCCACATAAAGAATGCAAATTGAAAAGAAAAATGACGTGGTGGAGCTGGTGGGGACTGAGTATCAGGCTGTGATGTAATGTGCTGTGTTGCACAGTGTTGCAGCTGCCAGAGTAGCAGACCTGGCCAGTAGACTCACTCAGGGGGTGCCTGTGAGAAACGAGCCTTGCTGGGTATGGGAAGTGTGTGTGTGTGTGGGGTGGGGGATTAGCTGAGAGACGCTTGTGAGCTGTTCCTGGGTTCCTGCGTTAGGAATTCAGCTCCAGTCGTGTTCTCTGTCCTGTGCTTTTTCAGGAGGAGGATGGAGGTGGAGGCAGGCCAAGGACTGGCAGCGGCGCTAGCAGGACAGACTCCTGTGGAGATCTCGGCGAGCAGCGAGCGGCAGGGAGCTGTCCCGGAAGCAGAGGGGGACTTGTGCGCATAGAGGTCAGGGGTGGAAGCAGTGACTGAGAGGTCCCACTTGTGCCCCAGCGCGGAGCAGAGCACTGGAGAGGCCATGAGGCATCATCTCTGAGTGAGGACCGAGGCTCTTCTCTGCCATGGGAAGGAGCACACAGACTGAGGCCAGAAGTTTCTTAAGGACACAAGCCTTTCCTCTCTGCACAGAAAGGAAGTAACGAGAAGCAGCGCCCCGTGTGTGATTAACTTTTTCTTTTCCTTAAATCTCACTCTTTCCTGTCTCATGAGCAGCTTTTTGCAAAGCGCTTTAAAAGCTGTTTATACATACGTTCAGCCAGCCAGGCGGATGAAAAGGATGAACTTCTGACCTCCTGAGCATGGCGGCCAAGCTGGACTTCCTGTCGAGCTTCCACGGCTTCGATCTGGGTGGCCGCTTCGTGGAGCTCAAGCCCCTGGGCTATGGGGCGAACGGGCTGGTGCTCTCCGCCGTGGACAGGGAGAGCTGCCGCAAGGTGGCGGTGAAGAAGATCGTCGTCACGGACGCCCTGAGCGTCAAGCACGCCCTGCGGGAAGTCAAGATCATCCGGCGACTGCAGCACGACAACGTGGTGCGGGTGTTCGAGGTGCTGGGGCCCCGCGGGCTGCCCCTGCCCCCGGACGTGTGCACGCTGACCACCCTGTACATCGTGCAGGAGCACATGGAGACCGACCTGGCCCGCCTGCTGGAGCAGGGCCCCCTGCTGGAGGAGCACGCCAGGCTCTTCGTGTACCAGCTGCTGCGCGGCCTCAAGTACATCCACTCGGCCAATGTGCTCCACCGCGACCTCAAGCCGGCCAACATCTTCATCAACACCGAGGAGCTGCTGCTCAAGATCGGGGACTTCGGGCTGGCCAGGATCGTCGACCCCCACTACTCACACAAAGTAAGGCACCAGGAACAAGCCTCGGCACTCCCGCTGTTTACTTTGTCTCGGTAAAACGTTTTGCAGATGTCCAAAACCGATATCCTGATAATGTCAAAACCTTGACAGTTTCTTGTGTATATTGTGGCAAGACAGTATGCAGTTTACAGCCTAAAACTAAAAACTTTAGTAAGTACATTCACCAATGTTCCTTAAAAACAAGTCAATAAATATATATATCTCTGTTTGTAGGGAGTGACGTGTTGCTCTTTCACACTTTTGCAATTAACTTTCAGGCCGGTTTTTAGGAGACCCTAGGTCTAATGTAGTGTTGCAGATGAGCCGTTGATCTCATGGTGGGTTGTGGATTTGAGTCTCTGCTGCAGACACTGCTGTTGTGCCTTGAGATACTTTAACCCAGTTACTCTAGTCCACCCAGCTGGGTATAATCTATGTGATAAAACATCCAGGAGGGGGATCTCATGCTCTCTTGTCTGCTACAGAAATTATGATGAGCTCAGTGACTCTGGTCTGGACTTCGTCTTTGTAGAGAACCCTAGTGAAGGAGGCTGAAAAGTTTGCAAACCAGATAAGCATTACGGAGTTCCAAATTCCATTAAACTGCATAAAGAGTTGTCAAATGGACTCACAAAATACAGAAAAGGATTCTGAAATAATTAGAAAATTGATTCGATTCGATTGAATTGAATGAATTGAATTAAATGTTTCCTACATTCTTGGGGTTGTAGACTGAAATGCTGAAATAGTTTTTGTGAAGAGACACACGCTTTAATAATGCTTACAAAATCTGGAAGGTGTGAGATACATAAGTTCTTTTTAGATGCGGAAAATAGACCATGTTTTTTGCCTTAAAACTGTTATACCCACCATTTTTGTATAAGTGGTAAGTTTGTATACAAAACTACAGTGGCAGTCGTGACAGAAGGCTTCATTCTCACAAGTGGTAGCTCTAAAGTTCCTTATGTATTATGGTAAGATAAGGATAGTAACTTTAATGTTCAGGATTTATTCCATTCTGCTAAGAAGCCAGAGCTTATGAAGTGTTCTTAGATTTAGATCATACTGTGAAGTCTGCAGCGGCTTCTGCAGAGAAGAGGATTTTATTTGTGTCAAACTGTCAAATCCCTTCAATGCTTTGAAGCTACAAAATTCACTTTTTAATGACTTAAACAATTGGCTCGTTTAAAGTAAAAGCATAGCCTGAGATGGCCTCGGCATTGTTAAGTTGATGGAAATATGAAAACCAGAAAAGACAAGCTCCTTTAAAAGAAAAGGTTCAATTCAGGCATGGAAGATTGTGTGCTTGTGATATATGATGTATAATGCATATCATGCCATGAATATGATCCTCTCAGAGCAATGCATAATATACTTTTCTGCTGACCTGTCGGAAAGAATAGCTGATGTACAGGTTGACTTAAGTTTCTTTAAAATTTAATTGTCAGCCAAACTGAACCTGTACACTCTTGCCAAAAAGCACAATGCAGGCAGCTTTATGTAGCTTCTAAATCCTAAAGACCACAGTTTCAATGGAGAAGAAAACAAGCTGCATGCAAATAGAGTAGTGTAGTAATTACTGTTTTCCCCTTGTGGTGTAGCTGGCAAAGCCAACTGGAGGTTTAAGCAGTGTTATTACCGTAAGTAGGCATTATTCTAGGAGGGCTGCATCTAAGAAGGTAACATTTACTTTCCACAGCTTATTCTTTACAGCACTTGCCGTGCAATGCAAAAATAAGATTTTTGTCAGTGCACTGTAGTTATTATAGCAACATATTCTGGGAAATATTTTTTACATTCCTGATTTTGTGTGATTTGCTAGAGGTTGCAAGTGACAGTGTTGTACAACAATGCATGATAGATCTATTAACAGTTGAGTTATACATTTCCAGAGCCGTTAGGCTAGCTATATAGGCTATCTATTTTTATGAAGTACAATTGATCATTTTCAGTGGGCAGTGTCTATAAGGTTAACAAGTCTCTTAACACATAATCACGCTATATAGAATTCTTCAGTGGATTTGTGACATTTAATCTAAAGTGTTATTGCATCTGCCACAAAAAGTGTATGTATTGCTGTTTATATCAATATAATTAATCATTAAAGCAGATCAATCCAGACACTTTGGGATTAATGCTTTGCTTTAGTAGACAGTGGAGAACACCACTGAGGAGCAAGGTAGATATTTATAGCTTGTACTGCTGTAGATTTGGAGGTATAATGTAGCATGGCTCCTTCTCTGTCATAGCAGACCCAGAGTAGTGGAGTACAGCTGTCAGTGTGGTGCCCTGAAGAAGAACCACGAGGGACATGTGGCAGCACCAGTGAACCATGATTGTCAGTCACTCCAAACTTTGGCTGTTGGGCTGAATTGTCAGCTGTCAGAGTGACACTGAGACTGCGGGCTGATACCAGAGCAGACAGGCACCTTTGGCCTGATGTGGTTGACCTTTGATATCCTTATGATATCAAAACAAGTCTTTTTCTTCTGTGCTGCTATTGCCTTGAGGTAATTTATGAAGAACTGCACATGGGTAGAAAGTTATAAGCCTTCTGAACCTTTTATTGGACTTGTGACTTAGCAGAGCACAAAGCATATAATAGTGCGCTCCACATGGATTTTGTTTGGGTTTTTATAAACAGTGCCATTGTAAAATGAACAAGGTCAATTCTACTGTATATCCTAAAAAAAATCTCTTGTTCACTCAAGTAGAACTGTTTGACCAATCAAAAAGCTAAAACCCTGTAACTAACATGCCATTGCATGTCAAAATCTGGATGTTTGGCTTTTGTTTATGGACAAGTAGTGTGATTTTCTCACTCTTGAGAGGGCATTGATGTTTGGGCAGAGAGCAGCAATTAAACCTCTCAAAAAAAAACAGGGCCAGTGGGCTCTGGTGTTCACAGTTCTTTGCTCTTTTAAGTCTTATCACAGACATTTCTTGGAAACCTAGGACCTCTAATGAGCAACACTGCCATTACCTCTGCATTTCTTGTTTTGCTAATGGAGTGAAAGCCAGTTTTCACTTTATTTTCCAGCATTTTTCACTTTTCATATCAACACATGTTGTGTGTCGAACCTGTTTATATTCAGTAAAATGTTCACAAAGCCTCTCTGCTGATGACGAGCACCGGGTATTACAAGGCTGTAGATTCGGAGGGCGGCTTCAGAGGCATGTTCAAGTGGGAGGCAGGTGTTTTTTTCTCGCGTCTTTCCAATGTGATGTTCCGTTCACCAGTTCACAGTCTGTGGAGAAATGGCAGTGGCTGATATTCTTGATAATATCAATACATTAACTCATAATATTGCTACGACTCTTGTATTGATTAGAATTCACAGATACATGTTGCTAATCTGCCACCACAGCTCATTTCAAAGCCTGAATATAGCTTTCTGAATGCTGCAGTCACTTCGTTGTAACTTTGTCATTCCAAAGAGCAGGACGTAACTATAGAGATCCGTTTTCCACTCTGCTGAATTCAACTGTGCTAATTGAAAGAGAAAAAAAAATGCGACCTCTTGTTACTAGATCAATAGGAAACATTAAGACTGCCCAGGCCCTGTTAATATAACTTCCTAGAGATTTGTGTTAAAAAAACAGGTGTAAACCTAGCTTGAAATGAGTGATGTTAATGAAATAGTGAAGTTTTATTAACATGCTGTGTTGTCTGTTGTTAAGAATTCGGACCATGTTCTTGAAGGTCTACTGTACTCTGGCATCAGTGCAATCTCCTGATGAGTGTGTATGCAGATTCATGCTGTTGAAAGGGAGCAAGATATTTTTCCCTTTCCCATGTTATTTATGCCTTACAGGTTTTGGAAATACGGCATCGTGAATGAAGTGTATTAGTCCCCACCTCTGGTGTGCTGGTGGGTGAAGCCAGCTGGGCAGGGTAGCTCTGCTGGGGAAGAAGACACTTGAATTTACCAGTAAGGAAAGCATGTTTCCTCAGCCCAGTGGAGCCTATGAACCCTGCAAGATGAGCCCTCTGATGCAAGGGCTTTTTCGAGATAATTAATAATGAAGAGCTTTGTGCCAGGCTGCACACTCCATTACACTGGAGAGCCCAGGAGTGGGTGGCCTCGTCGGGCTCGCTGATTAATAACCATCGCAAAGTCCTGGAGAGCATGGCCTCGTCTCTGCGACGGCCGATTCTTTCCCAATTTCAGGGACATCCAAGCTCGGTCAGGCTCCATTTCGGATTTGGCATGAGGAAAAGGAAGCGGGCTAAGTTATAAATGAACTGCGTGTGTGTCCAGATTTTAAGTCCCAGCAGTCACCAGCAGACTCTTCATACTGGGAAGATCCACAGCCTGAGGAGTTGACACTGAATATACATCATTGACGCCACACCTAAGCGAGAGAACCTGAATGAATTTGGCTTTGTTTCTAATTGACGTAAAATCAATTAATGGAACCAGGAAGATGACTTGTTCCATTCATTAAACAATGTAAATGCCATTAGATTCTGGCAAACCTGACCTTACTCTCAATAAGATTTGTGTCATTTTTTTATTGCCGACAGCTACAAATGCAGATCGCACTCCCATGGAAATATTATTTTCTTTTCTTCTTTGGCTGGTGTTTGATTGATATATCGCCAAAAACCATTCAACTGATTCTTGACTTCTGCATATGATATAGTCGTGTTCATGTACTCGCTTGCTAATTGGTTGGTCATGTAAAGTTAGTTGGCCAAACAACTGTTTCATGAAAACTGCACTATTCTGAATGGCTGGAAACTGATAAGCATCATGCTGCTGTGGAGCTCAAGATGAGCTGTAAACAAATGGAGGCCATTTAGCCTCTTTGGTTGCTAGTAGCTTCTTGATCTTGTTCAGCTGTTTCTTGAAAGAAGCAAAGGTATTGGCTTCAAAAATGGGTATAAGTGATCTTGTTCCAGACTCGCACTGTCCTTTGCGTAGAGAAATATATCCTGCTCAAGGGTTTCAGTGCATCTGTGAGCCATGAAGGAACATGGACAGTGATTATACTGAGCTCATCTATAGCCTTCTGGGTTACACTGTTGCTGTCAGGGGGAGTTTAGTTCTTTCCATGGTTCAGTTCATCTGTGCCAAATCAGATTAATTTGCTCCGTGGTTCAAACAGGACAAGTAGCTCTTAAGATGCCCTGTGCATATGCATGGCCACTAAAACCAATTTAGGAAGTGGGATCTTGTCCAGATGCAGTGGCAGCTCACTGTCCGTCCGGAGTGAAAGGATCCCTTCATTGCAGCCCACGTGACGCTCTGCAGCCAAGTTAGAAAGAATAAGGTCCTGGCGAGAGACCAGGAATAGTCACTGCTTTCTCACAGCCACTTCCAAGCCCAGCTTTCAGGAAATCACCCCGCTGCTTTATTTTGGTGTGAGCACTCAAACAGCCACTCAGGGCTCCTGTACAGTCTGTCCCGTGTGGCTTTGAGATGAGGAAGAACGGAGCTCATTTGCGATGGGAGGGAAGGTTTGCCAGGGTTACGCTGCAGGGATCGTGTATGAGGGCTTGCTCTTTGTTTTAACTCCGTCTTCACCGGACTGCAAGGTAGAGCCTTTGAACACAGACCAGCTAGTTAAGTGGCTGTCGAGGAGGTGTTACAGAAGATTATCCTTTGACTGCTGCCATTAGAAAACTGTGTGTCTGGAGGCTTCTAGTCTTGAAGACGTGCAGATGCTACACAGAGAGCGAGTTAGAATGTGCTTCTTGTTGTCCCCTGTTGTATTTTCATCTCTCTGCTCCAAAACGGACCTGGGCTCCAGGAGTCTCAGCTGTAAAAAGCCATTTGTCACTTTCTCCTCCCTAGTCTTGTTTATGGCTGGCACCACAGAGGGTTAAGTCGTATACTGCAAGATCTCCACTAAGCCCTTCTCTGCACCCCTGCTGCTGCCTTGCCAGCCCCACAAATAATTCATACTGTACCTGAGAAGGAGGCAGGAAGTGAAGCAGGGGGGGAGGCACCAGCTTCTCCCAGCAGTCTCTCATTAAACATTGAAGAGGGTTCAGTCTGCCGCCCTTTCTGCACTGGGATGGAGGAAGCAGAGCTGCATGTTGATTAGATTTCTGCCGGAGCACCTGGCACCTCAGAGATGGAGTCCCCCTATCTCCTGGAGAGCTGACTGGGAGCACCGCAAACGGCGAATCTCACCCTAGGACCAGAGGGTGACAAACAGGTTCTAAATCTAAATATAAGGCTCTCTCACAGCCTACCAGCTGGCTGAGCTTGGACAGTTACTGGGGCAGGTGGGGGTTCTGGCTCTAATCGTTTTAAGAGATTTGGGGTTTCTCAGAATTGACAGGTCTGATAGCTTGCTTTTCTAAATACAATAGATTGTCATTTCCAGGGTCATACTCTGTATCGGTATTCAGTCAGAAGCAAAGGAGGACAACATGACTGCATAGACAGGGAAGATTTCTAATTAAAGATGAGTGATTGAATTAATTGAAATTAATTGAAGAGAGACACATTGTCATGTCATGCAGTATTGTACATTTTGGGATACCTGGGATTTCCTGTCTGTGGTGTTTAAAGAAGGATTGGATCACTGGAATGTACTTTCTTCCACAGAGCAATTAGCTGGAGGTTTATTCCGGTTAGGCAGGCGGGGTTGAACTTGGGGAGTCGCCCAGTGTTATTATGTTTCCTGCCAGCAAGCTGTAACAGCGATGACATCTTCATCAGTCCTTTTTTCATCAGAGGAAGAGCTTAGAGTGTGACTGGGGGTTACCGAGACCTGTTTGCGAGGGGGAACAGTGCACCCTGGGAGATCGTGCTGCATCAGTTAGACACAGGCAAGTTGTGGAGACTGTCTCCCCCATCAAGCATATTTTTATGCAGTTTGGTCTCCTTCGACACGAAGATGAATGAGATTTCCTCTGGCCCCAGCACGATTGCGTTCTGACTGACGGAGATATATGCAGGAATGGTTGGTGTTTGAATGGTTCAGCCTTGCGCTATTAATGCCTCATGTTCATGGAGGCCAGGCCTGAAAAACAAGGTGGTTTAGGGTGCTGCTGTTACCTGATGTTTTTCTTTACGTACCCTGAGATCATTCTTCAGGATTTTCTTTTGGTATCACCTGGGTTTTTTGAAAGACATCTATGGACTTCTATAAAAACAAAAGAGGAAGTGGAAAAAAATTGTTGGCGTCAGAAATGTGTCTGGGGAGCTGTTCTGCACGGCCGATCTAGTTATAACTGTGGTGGCCTGAGCAGACTACATCATCTCATGGTGCTCAGGTAGTCCTGATCACAGCTTGGAGCAGTGTAAGGGGTGGGCCAGTCCTTGAGACACACGTCCTCCAGCAACAGAAGTCATCAGTGTCATTAATCATACATGGCTGTAATTAGGCCTGCGCGCATCTCAAACAGAACACAGAGCCTGACTGGCACACCGTGTAATAGAGGAGCCCGGTGTCTAGCCAGCTGACCAGTGGCGGTACTGCACTGCCTTCTGGTTGCTGGAGGCTGGAGCTAGAGTTGACCTTAATGGGCATACAAGAGACTTCAGGCAGCTAATCAAGCAGAGTTATGGTAATATGTACATTTGCACATTATTTTCTCTTAGTAGATGTTTTATTTGTAATTGACAGGTATCGCTTGCAGCAGAATGCAGGCTGTTAAATGCCTCTTTTTCCAAGAGAAGGACACCTGTATCTTCAATATGCATTTTTTCCAAAAAGGGCAGGCATTCTTCTGGCTTCTCTGCACAGTTTGTGTAGGTGTTACTGTCCTCTTATGATCATTGTTCCCATTTTAGCCGAGTCTAGTATATCAGTTGAGTAGACAACACTGAAGTCTCAGAAAGCAAAAAGGCCTTGTCTGCAAGGATGTTATCTGAATCAGATTGACTGAAGAACCTTTCCTGTTATCGCAGATGAGAGCTGAGAAATGCTAAAATGAACAAAGGGGGTAAAAGGGAGTGATTCATGTCTTCCAGCAAAAAAATGAAAAGGCTCCCTTCTGTTTAAAGTGATATGACAGTATCACAGGTTAACCATGTAGGTAGAAACACAAGCTAATGGAGAAATAGACAAAAAGTGGTTTGTAGCTGTGTTCAGTGTGCCTGTGTCCCTGGTGATCTCAGTAGAACCATTGTGAAATGCAGCCTCTCAACACACACTCCTGTTCCCTCCGCCTCTGAGGTCATTGCCAACATATGGAGGGAACTGTAAGCAATTCAGTTTTCTCTACTGATGTCATGTGACAGCTCTCCTAAATCCTATTGACTCCTTGGAAAAGGTTGCCTGTCCAGGCAGGGGTTTGAATTCGGGGTTTCTGAAATTTCTGGCAGAATTTGTTACATACTGGGAGAAGCCCGGCTCCCCATGTAACCTCGGACTTTGATTTAGTAACTGTAAATCGGAAAAGAAAAAATAATATAAATAAAATTAAACTGATAAAGCCATCTTTGCTGTCTACTTCTAGAATTTAAAAGCATTCTTTTCAACTGAGCTGCATTTTGTACAAAGAAAAGGACATGAACGACTGAAACTAAGGTTTGTGCTGCAGTTTAGTATGTACTTTGGATACTTGCTAGACACCTCCAGGCATTTCCTGACTGTTTTATTGCTTATAAGGACACTGTGTGTCAGAAATGTCATAACCAGGGAGCTGTGTTCCTTCATAGCTTGCAGGCTTGATACATTTCTTTTTTATCACACCTTTTTTTCTTTCAGGGATACTTGTCTGAGGGCCTGGTGACTAAGTGGTACAGATCTCCACGGCTTCTCCTCTCACCCAACAACTACACAAAAGCCATTGACATGTGGGCCGCTGGCTGCATCCTGGCGGAAATGCTGACAGGTCGGATGCTATTTGCAGGTAAACTTACCTTTCCTGGACTCGGTGCCACTTCACAGAGGTCAGGAACCTAATGCGGTTCTGGGAAAATGGATTGTTTATTCAGTCCATGGATAACAGCAAATTTACCCTTGAAGAGGTCTGTATTTCTTTGAGTTGTGATCTGAAATGATCAAAACTATGCTTACTAAAATTTATTGGTGCTGTTTGCGTTCTGACAAAACTCAAAATCCCCAAAACGTGCAAGGTTTTTAGCCGTAGTCCTTTTAGACATTTTTATTTATTGCAAAACACAAATTACCAAAAATGCCTAATTTTTCAAATTTGTATCCATAATTTTCACTGATAATTTTTTCCTGTGTCAGATTTGGGTTTAGAGAGCTGTATACATCCATGTACAGTAGGTGTGACCTACATAATAATGAAAGACTATTGATACTACTTATAATATCTAAGAGAAAGATGCCAAGTGCTTTAAAGTGTGTTACTTCAATTTACACATTTAGGCCAGAAAACATTTTTTGTTCCCAATATGAATTTTCAAATTTTAATTCCAATACAGTGAGCCTATTGAGAGACATAATGATTGTATTGCTATTTAATCGAATACTTCAGTGCTCAGTTAAACCCTAAAGTATAAATCGTGTGTATGGTGTGAAGTAGGATCAATAAATGTGGCACCAGTGTCTCTTCTCTGTGTTTCTCAGCTGGAGTGATCAATACAAACTTGAGTGGTTGGCATTCAGCAGCAGTGCTGAATTATCCCCACTCAGCAGAGTCCGATCACCCCCGGTCAGCTCAGCATGAATTATTAATTAATCATCTGCAGGCGTAGCCAATATTTCCATCTAATTTTGCTTTTAGCTGCCTCCCATGCAGCTCAGGCAGAACTAATGAACAAATTAACTGCGGAGAACTGCACTGAAAATTGAAACCTCACCAACACCGGTAACAGGAGAGTAAACAGAACTATTTACCCTGAAAGAGATGTTCCTCGGACTGCCATGGTGAAGCTTGGCAGAGAGACAGGCAAGAGTGACACAGCAGATAGCAAGGTACAGGAAACCATGTAATGTATAAGCCTTTCCCAAAGGTTTGTGGGAGTGTGGAACAAGCAACCCAGCCATGTTGCTGAAGCCAATACACTGATTCCTTTCACGAATTTTCTTAAGCAAGGTAAAGCTATCCAGAAACGGAAAATAATACTGTACGAATGTATTGTGATTAACGTTGATATGGATGAAATGTCCTTAGAGACAAACTAGTGAATGTCCCCAGTAGTGTGGTATCTCACATTGCAGGTCTCGATTGCAGGTTCTTTGATTTCTGGAAAGTGAGACGCATAGCCCATTTTGGAAGCCCAATTTGGCAGGGTTTAAATTTAGGACTGCTCTGGCAAAAACATGGGCATGTGGTCACTCCAATAATATATGCCTTGACGTATTGAAAGGCAATACACCTATAACTAATTTTCTACAGTAAAACTAGTGTATTCAAATGCTAACATTTGTCAGTGACTAACTCCTCTTGTTGGGCGAAGAAGAAGCATAGCAACACAGAGACACCCGCACTGTTGCATGTTAATGCTTAATTAAACAAGAGGAGAGTATTGCTCTCTCCCAGAACTGCTTAAAAAGAAATGTTCATTGCCTACAAAGAAAATGAATAACCTACTGTTCATCTCAAAGAGAATAAATTAATGACTGAGACTGGGTTTTACAGGAGAAACCGCAGCTGTTTTTATTGGGGTTTCTGTCAATTTTCAAGCAAACCTCAGAGGAGGCTGCAATCCCATGACACCTTCCTGGCATTACTGAAGACGGACACATGGATTATTTATCATCATGTATTATTTTGGTCTGTCATATTTGGGGATTGTAGGTCTGCTGTTTCTTATAGAAAGCAAAAACTTATAGCATGTGTATTACACCAGCCACAACAATCCTGTAGTACAATCTCCTTTAGAACAGTGTTCATTCTGGTCACCATGTTAAATAAAATAGAGAATATTACTGCCCTGGAACAGGCTCAAAGAGTGAATGGAATAACTACCAGTCTCAAATGAATGCTGTTGACAGTCAAGTGAAAGAATCTGGATCCAAGGAACATTAGGTCAGGGGTGTCTAGTCCAAATCCTGGACATTTGGTGTTGTTTCAGGTTTTTATTCCAACCCAGGTCTGAATGACAAAAATTAAATCATAATTGGGTTAACTGGACCAATCTAACACCTTTTCTAGATCTAAATGGGAAACCTAGAGATCTAAAGTACACCAAAACCCCCAGGACCATTTTCTAACACCCCTGCTCTAGCCTTTCCTTCTGAAGCATCCTGTCATTGCCACAGTAACTACAACCCCATTGGCTCATATCACGAGGGAGCTGTCATTGGGTTAAACCACAGTACTGCATAACCTTCTCATTGTCATCGGATGAGCTGTGTTGTATTGTATTGTATTGTAAGTGTTCAGTTGGGATTCCAGTTAAGGTACTATTCCAATGAAAGACGTAGCAGAAAACCTTGAACTTTAGAAAGGACATATGATTCTCTTTATACTGCAGCGGATTTGATAATTTGGACTTTCCTGATTGATCAGGTGCACAGCCTCTGTGCTTTCTGCAGCCGTGTTCTGAATCACCTTGTTTGCAGAAGGGAGGACAAGCAGGCTGTTTTGTACTAACATTCTCGCTTACAGGGGGTAGAGCTAGTGTGCGCACACCGGGGAAATCAGACCAACAGAATAATCAGTGTTTTTTTTTCCCTGTGCGTGTCTGTGCATGACTGTAGAGAAACTGATGAAACCGGGAACTGACTAGCCGCTTTATGGCTTTTCTTTAACACCGTTGCAGGTTGTATAGTTTTTTGGGCATGTTTTTATGAAACAGACCATTGACGTTAGTCATAAGACATCGCAGAAAGCTAGCTGAAAATTCAAGCAGGAGTCTCTACAGTTTTATCCAGACAAAAAGTTGACAAACCACGGAAAGCGTGAATATGGTGCAGTGTTTGACCATCATGATCAAGGGTGAGGGGTAACATGCTCTTCTCACATGCATGGCCCAGGCCATGTGACTGCAAGCCACTCTTTAGTGCTGCGATGGGATCCTCTCGGTGGTCTGTTGCTCACAGGTGCCCATGAGCTGGAGCAGATGCAGCTGATCCTGGACACCATCCCAGTGCTCCGCGAGGAAGACAAGCAGGAGCTGCTCAAGGTCATGCCCTCCTACGTCACCTCCGACTGGAAGGTGAAGAGGTCCCTCAGGGACTTGCTGCCGGAGGTCAACGCTGAAGGTAAACTGCACAGCTTTGAACAGGAATGGAAAAAAGGGTGAATACTTACAGGTTAAACACACTCTGCGGGGCTCCTCATTTTAGGACCAGAGTTCACTGCGATCCCCAGGAGCCCATTTTCTTTTGGATTAGTCCCCCACTCTTGCTCAGGTGAAAGCGCTTAGGTGACTTTTAGGTTTAGCATTTCAGACTCGAGCAAGAAACGGAAAAACTCTTCAAGGTTCTCTGAAAGTTCTGAGCTAAACATGTGTCAGTACTGTACGCTTAAGGTTCAAGTGGGGGAGATGTGTGAGCATCGTGGCTGCAAAACAGCAAAGGTAGGAAATAAGAAAAAAAATAATGTTGGCTGTTGAATGTCTTCAGACATAAGAGAGAGGAAAAAGGTGGCAGGGATGTGAAGCAAAGGAGAACAGGTGAGAACTGTCACTGAGCAGGGTAGAAAAATTGTCCTAACCAATGGAAATCTGTGGGAATAAATTTCAAAATTGTGACACATTACCTTACTGCATATACAGGTTTGGTGTTAGATGTCTTTTCAGATTGTTCCCTAACGAATAACTTGAAGGACATTTTTTTCTGTTCTCTTTCATCACAAGCTATTGATTTCCTGGAGTGCATCCTGACCTTTAACCCCATGGACCGGCTCACAGCGGAGGACGCGCTGATGCACAGCTACATGCGGCAGTACTCCTGCCCAGAGGACGAGCCCACCTCCCAGCACCCCTTTCGGATTGAGGACGAGATCGACGACATCCTGCTGATGGAGGCCAGCCAGACCCAAACCTCCAACTGGGAGAGGTACAGCACCCTGGGGTGCCTTGGCGGGAGGTGTGAAGTAGGGTGGGAGGAGACTTCATGGCTGTCTGCTCCAGCACTTAAAGGAAAGCAGCACAATTCAGAGCTAGATTTACAGTCGCTGTTCCTCTCACTTGTCATCTTCCCCTGACAGCAGCAGTCTGATGTCAGCTAGGTTGAGTGTTGATGAAATCCCTTTCTTCTTACAAACGCCCTGATGTGTTCGGCGTGTTTAAAAGTGAGGAAGGGAATTGTTCCAAAATGCAGCAGTAGTGGAGGAGAGAAAGGGCTCAATGCAATTGTTTCATTCCTCCATACACAGTGAGAGCCAGATTCAAAAATCAGCAGTAGTCCTGCCCCGAGAGATCAGAAGGGAGAGCGATGTTAGACTGCTTGGCAAGTGACATGGACAGTGGTCACAATCTAGTCACATCTGTAGACACTTTCCATCTCTGACAGGAGTCTTTAATTCAAGCTGTGGTTTCCTATACCTATTGTGGCTATTATACTGTGTTTCCACAACAGTGCTAAATTTTTGACACAGGTTTACGAATCTGGGGAGTCCTGACATGACCCTGGAGCTGCGCATACTTGTATCATGGGCTTTTGGTAGATACTGTATTACCTGTATACTCTTTTTTGGGGGAAATCAGTGTCACAGCTGCAACAAAGTGATACATAAATCCCGTGGGTGTGTTTTAAACACAGACATATCAAAACAACAGTGACATTCACTGCTCTGGCAACATCTGAGCCCCTGTCAGGTAGGGAAGGTGTGTTAAACAGAAGAGCCCCAGTTTTTTATTCGCTTGTGTAGACTGCACTACGTCGTGTCTGGCCTTCCTCATGGTAGAGTCAGTATAACAAGGGCCACACGGTGGCAGAAGGAAAGAATCCGTTCTTTGATCCATTTGATCTCTTTTTTTTCTGCCACACTCCAACAAAGAAAAGAAAATTGCTCAGAGGTAGAAATTGTTCAGCACATCTTGTTCCTTACTTTCAGTGTGAAATTGAGTTTGCCATTTGAATATGGCGGATGGAACGTTTGATTTATTTCTCTCTTTAGGTCTCTGTCTCTTCTTGAAATGTAGGATTCTTATTAAATGTTTTGCGACTTCCAAGTCATGGCACCGCCTGTAAACTGTAACTCTGTAATTGTAGGAACAAAGTGTGAAAGGGCAAGCAGGGAGTTTGATGCCGAATTGAAAAAGAAATACCAATCGAATCACAAAGGACCAAACAGGTTTCTTGAAAATCAATGCAATAACATTTTCCAACCTTTATCAACAATGTCGTTAACTGCCTTTTTTTATAAAGTAAATGTCACTCAAAAAAGAGTGTGAAAAGTTGCAGTATGGATTCTAGGTATGTTCATGGTGGCCTGAGCTGCATGTAAGCAAGGTGATACATACTGCTATAAGCAGTGTTCTCTGATTAAAGCATTGGTCCAGTCAGTGATGAGCTCTGTAATGTTCCTTACAGATGTCATGTGAGACCTAGAGTAGCAGTGTGCCAAGGAACTGCTCTTTGTGTGGCAGGGCTGTTGTGGAAGCCCACAGGTTAGAGGGGTGCTCAGCCCTGAGAGCACAGTGTAATTTCTTGAGCCAGCCTGCAGCACTCCCTGGTTGCAGTCCTTGGTTCCTTTTTTAACGAGGATCACTTGTCTCTGCTGACCATGTCGAGAGTTACTTATATAAATCCAAGTGCCAAAGGAATTAATTGAAATATAAAACAGTGCTTATAGTCATGGATAATGATTTTAAAAGGAGGATGGAGGGCCGGTTCACATGTCTGTCTGTGTGTTTCAGAATATTGTATGCTGAAGGTATTTGCTCTTTGGCAGAATTCCAGACTATTCTGACTTTAAGGCCTGAGGCCTGTGGAGTTCTGTAAGTCTGAGGTCCTGCAAGAGAATTTGCAACTGCCCTGTTGCGTGAGCTGTATTCATGTATGTATGCAGTAGCCTGGAGATGGAACAAGTACAGGAGAAGAAACAGACTGCCTCAGGCCTTTATGACACAAGTTGTTAAAACTGGTAATAACACTTTGTAATTAAGACTGAGCACAGAAAACTCTAACAGCCACCGAGAGACATGTTATAAATCTTCAGCATATGGAATTCCTGAGTTTCTGCATGTAATTACACCAGACTCACAGACATTTTATAATTAGCAGCTTTCCTACCCCACTGTAGTTGGACATTTCTTAAAGAACCTAGTTTTGCACTGATTAATCCTGTGTGAGTAACAGAGAGGCCATCTTCGGCTTTTGGATTTATAATTCCTTCATGCCAGTAAAGTTAAGCTGAAGGAAAATAACCAACAGGGCCTCCCGTCTGCTGTCTTTCAGACAAATGTATTGGTATAAAAAAGCATTGTGATTACATCTTTTTTTACATCTTTGGAAGTGTTTGGGAGATTTCAGACAACAGAAGGCAACAGCTATCATGGCTTGGTAAGAGTTGCAGTGAATGGATGGTGCTTGATTAGCAGGGAATCCCACAATGTTCAGATCATCAACACTCCATACAAGGGGGAATTCTGGACAAAAGACTGCAGTAACAGCTTGAATAAGATCTCTTCTTTGCCTGGTAGGCGAACTTCACAAGCTTTCCAGCAGCATCGTGGCTCTGTCACATGTTCTTACTTTATGCTGCTCGCACGTTGCATTGCAGGAAAGAAATAAATCAGATGAAAAGAGAATGAGCTGAGGGTGTCACTGAGATGATAATACCGCTGATTCCTCGAGGAAGCTACCAGGGCTGTCAGTCTTGATGAAGTGTACCCGACAGGAGCAGTTTTAAAAAAACATGAAAATGTGATTAAGATCCGGCTCTCTGACCCACCCACACAGCTTAATACCATGTTATCCTGGAGACTGGAAAGCTTCCTGTCCTTTGGTGTTTAGCAACGCATCATGGAAATGATACTGCAGCAGAGAGGGAAGCAGGAGCACTTCCATTTTGCACTGAAGAGTTTAAGACAGTGTAAGAAAGTGGCGAGTCTTAGCTTGCATGATCAGGACTGTGTATAAAGAGCAAGACCATAGCATACCTTTCCAGAATGTGACCAGTGAGGGGAGGATATGGTATCAAATTAAAGTGTCTCAGAGTTCCAGTACCGGTGATTAATCTGAATATGGAATTCCAGGTTCCAGTTTTCGTGTGGGGTGGATAAAAAACTTACCCAGAGAGAGACAGCCCCCTGCTGACACTGATACACAACACAGCACCTTCACTGACACTGGCACACACTGTTAGTGTGCTGAACCTGCTTGAAGCCATTTTGTCCCTCAGCTCCCCTCTGCCCTAGAAACAAACTGTTAGTCCTTTAGTCTTTTCTGTGTTTTTCTCTTTCATGTAGGCTTCTACACTGCTATTTTGACAGTAGACAGTCCAAAGTTTGTCGGGAGCCTGGAAGCCAAATTCCTCTTTGCTGTGCCTTTTGATGTCTGATCAGCCCATCTTCCCAGAATTCCCTGGTGTTTGGTTTAAAGTGAGCCGAGTTTTGCCCTGGCTGTTAATTGAAATTACTTCCAAATAGCAAAATGGTAGTCAAGGCTCTTCCTGTGCGTTCACAAAGGCATCTTCTCTGTCACTCTCACTGACTGGGCTCACCCCATAGAATCACAGGACACTTCCTCCAGCTACATAACAATCAATGTGCTGTTGAAACATGTAGTGGTGTCTGGTGTTTGATACTATTAACTGTTCTCAGTTGAGACGGTGAGAGGATAATGGAGACTTCATGCCCACAGACTCCTTGGTCTAGAAATGTTTCAAATTGTTTCTGGTGTAGCTGAACCAGCTGAAGTGGCCAAATGGTTTTGGCTTGAGACTTTAAGAACAAAATTCCATGACCAGAAAGAGTAACAAAGGAGAGTTGGACACTTCCTGTTTTTTAACGAATGTATTTAATTATTTATTTATGTATAAAATGCAAAACAAAACGTCAGAGTGTTGAGTGTGAACAGCTATGTAGAATTTCAAGATTTTTGTGTCTGACGAATGGTATGAATTGAGGTGAAAGGTGTTTTATACAGAAGTATTTAAAGTATTAATTTGTCCAGAAGAATCACAATTGTCCTTCCTCCCTGATGTTCTCAGCCTTAGAACTGCAAATTCTTTCCTGATTGCAATACATTACCTCAGTAATAACTGAGGCACAAAAGAAACACTGCACTCAAGTCTAATGGATGTAATCAAATATTTTAAATGTAGACATCAAGCAAAGTCACAGAACAAAATACAGATCAAAGAACCATTATGAGAGTTTCCATATGAAATATGACACTGTCCAAGTAAATGCTTTACAAAGTTAGCAGTGTAAATGACCTTCCTGCATATTTACACAATTCGGGCAGTGTTGATGCACAGACCTGATCAGCATCTGGACAGGCTGCTGTGGGATATTCTGCCACTCTTCCTGTGCAGCTGCAGCCAGCTGGTAAAGACTGGCCAATCACAGTTGTCTCCTGTTGATGGAGTTGTGAGCTAGTCCCACAGGTGTTCTGTTATACGTAATTTAGGAGAAATAATTATAGCAATAACTTAATGCTGTTATCTCAATGTTGTAAAGCTGTATTCCTAACTTGTTGAAATTATTTTGATGGTAAATCAAGAATCTCTTCCCTAGCTTGTAGAAAGAGAAAAACTCTTAGCTCAGGGATCTGGTCAATGCATGCCTGAGCTGTAAAGCTGTATTCAATGTTTGATACACTTGTATCAAAAGAGATTCCTCCCCACATTACCCAATGCGTTCATGTTCCATTAAGTAACTGTTCCTAGACTGTGGTTAAATTTTAAAGTAGTGTAGCTTTTTTGCGTTTCCGACATGTTTACTGTTCCCAAACCTCCATTTATAAGACCAAATTTATATTCTAAGAGGCATAATGTAAATTACTATAATGGGTAACAGGTGTAGTGCTTGTCTCCTAGAAATTCTGCATAGTTCTCTGATTTGAGTCTGTCCCAGCAAATGAGCTACTGCCGCATCACTGAGTTATTAATGGCAACTATACAGCTTAGTGGTAGAAAAGGACAGTGCTAAATGTTTTCCAATAGGCAAAGGATTTATTCATAACATTAGATTAAAGCAAGCTGAAAATACAGCCTAGCATTTCCCCCAAAAGAAAAGGGATAATAAATGAAAGATTCACAGCTGAATTCAGGTGACCCACTGGTTTAACTTGATCTGTTCCTCCTGCAGGTACCAGGCCAGTCTATCAGGTGTCCTACGTGTTTTAACTAAACCTGCTTCTTCTGCAGGTTCCAGGCATGCCTGTCCTGTGACCTATCAGGTGTCCTACCTGTTTTAACGAAACCTGCTTCTCCTGCAGGTTCCAGGCATGTCTGTCCTGTGACCTATCAGGTGACCTACGTGTTTTAACTAAACCTGCTTCTCCTGCAGGTTCCAGGCATACCTGTCCTGTGACCTATCAGGTGACCTACGTGTTTTAACTAAACCTGCTTCTTCTGCAGGTTCCAGGCATGCCTGTCCTGTGACCTATCAGGTATCCTACCTGTTTTAACGAAACCTGCTTCTCCTGCAGGTTCCAGGCATGCCTGTCCTGTGACCTATCAGGTGACCTACGTGTTTTAACTAAACCTGCTTCTTCTGCAGGTTCCAGGCATGCCTGTCCTGTGACCTATCAGGTGTTCTACCTGTTTTAACTAAACCTGCTTCTTCTGCAGGTTCCAGGCATTCCTGTCCTGTGACCTATCAGGTGTCCTTCCTGTTTTAACTAAACCTGCTTCTTCTGCAGGTTCCAGGCATGCCTGTCCTGTGACCTATCAGGTAAACCTACCTGTTTTAACTTAACCTGCTTCTCCTGCAGGTTCCAGGCATGCCTGTCCTGTGACCTATCAGGTAAACCTACCTGTTTTAACTAAACCTGCTTCTTCTGCAGGTTCCAGGCATGCCTGTCCTGTGACCTATCAGGTAAACCTACCTGTTTTAACTAAACCTGCTTCTTCTGCAGGTTCCAGGCATGCCTGTCCTGTGACCTATCAAGTGACCTACCTGTTTTAACTTGACTGCTTCTTCTGCAGGTACCAGGCCAGCCTGTCCTCTGACCTGGAGTGGCAGCAGCGGGAGAGAGGGTCTGAGGTGGAGGTGCAACGAGACCCTCGCACGGGGTCCATGCCCATCCTGGAGGAGGTGCAAGTTGACCCCCGCAAGTATTCCCACAGCAGCTCTGAGCGCTTCCTAGAGCATTCCCACTCCTCACTGGAGCGCGCTGGCCCCGGGGACATGGATTGTGGCCGCTCTTGTGACTACAAGGTGGGCTCCCCCTCCTACCTGGACAAGCTGCTGTGGCGGGATGGCAAGCCCCACCACTACTCGGAGCCCAAGCTCATCCTGGACCTGTCCCACTGGAAACGGAACAGTCTCCCTGTGTCTGGAGAGGGGAGGAGGGGGAGCAGGCTGGAGGAGCCCTCCCATGAGCCGCCCTCCGACCTTTTCCTGGAGATCTCCCGCTGGGTGGAGAGCACCCAAGCCCGGCTGGAGAGCCCCAGTCCGCCGCCTTTGCTGTTGCCAGCCCCTGAGGTCCAGGACGAGAGTGGTAATGGCCAGCAGCCTCCATCCTCTTCCTCCCAGACGGCATCAGCCCATTTCCTCACCACTTCCACCCCGGCTCGGCAGCTCACGGACAGCGCCGAACCCCAGTTCGACCTGGATGTCTTCATCTCCCGGGCCCTCAAGCTGTGCAGCAAGCCGGAGGACCTGAATGAGAGCCGGCTGGCCGAGATTAATGGAGCTCACATCCCTGAGCGGCCGGCTGACATTGTGCAGGCCAAGGTCTGCCAGAAGGACCGCTGGTAGAGTGACTGTGGGGTCTGCTTCGAGGCCGGGTCATGAGGAATACTCAATCCTATCCTAGAAGCTGCAAGCTTGAATCTAAATGCACACTTACATCGAGTGGGATGACAACAGTCCTCTTGGATCTACAGTGGCAAGATGAAAGGCAGATTTTCTGATAAGGATAAGGCTGTTCTTAATGGGAACTGTTTTTTTAAAAAACTGCCTTTCATCTTAAAAAAGATCGTGCAGATGGCCACTTGTGAAATGTACCGAATTATGTAGAAGCTTGAATATGGATTGCGAAGCTAGAATGCATTGGTACAAAAACAGACAAGGATTAACTGTGAACAAAAGTGATTTCAAATCGGACTGCTCTTTTTGAACTGATTGAATACCGCGAGTTTGTGGAGGAAAGGAAATGGTAATGTCTTAGCTGCTTCTGAAATGAAAAGCGATGGTTTTGGAATCAGTACTGTAATAATTATTATTTATCATCATCCTCTGAGCACACTCACCCATGATAGCAGATTGTAAAGTGTTCTAACGCCTTTCAAATGGAAATGCACCCTCACATGCAAAAACAAAAGAGAAAAATTAGCAATTGTCCTTCAGTGAAGTGTGGTTTTTGAAGTACATTACCAAGGTGGGGGGTTAATGTTGTGATGACTGCATTACTGCCCAGATCCAGTGCTTATTCAGACAAGCAGAACCTGAACCTGATTGTGAGTTCGTCTATCCTTCTGAAATCTTCATTTGCTATGCAAACGCATGGGGAGATGAATGGGCACTATGCGGTTTAAGTTTGCCAGATAATGACTCAAGGCAGTAAGCAGGACTAATCTAACAAAATGTGTTTTGTGCCTTTCATCAAATAGGTAATGACTTCTTCCTGTTTCCTTTTTTCTTCCACTGGTCTGCATCTTATTATCAGTTCAATTCTCCTGCATTAGAACAGGTTACAGGTTCAGTTAGTGTTTAAAGAGTGGTGCAGCACACACAGAACTACTAACTTAAACAGTAACAGGTTTAAAGATGAGCAAGTCTTTCTCTTTCAGTGACATCACCTCTGACATCCTCACTAATGCAAGAGCTACATTGTTTGAAGCCTGAATGCAGTGCTGGCACAGTGATATAAAGAACACAGTAGCGAGTTAATGAGTACGTCTTTATTTAGATTGACTGGTGTACACCTTATATAAGACTCTGGTGCTGTGCCAAATGTGTTCTTCAGCTAATTCTGGATTGTACTGACAATATTTATAATTATCATATTTTATTAGTTTGTTCACAGCTGTAAATAAACTAGGCCAAACTGGCAAGCAGGCTGTAGCTGCTACTTGAACTGCCAGAGGCTTTCAGAACACCTTTGTGGCAAACCTTTCCATAAACAGCCAGCACAGCACAATGCTGTGTGCTTTTTTGGAAAGGAATCTTGAATTTTAAACTGGGGGCAGTTTGCAGAAGATTGTCACCATTTTAAATTACACAATAAATTTTATGAAAGATGTCAGGACAGAATGATTCTGCGTCAACCAGCAGATGAGTGGGGAATTGAAATCAGAGCCTTGCCTTAAAATATTTCAAATGGGATCATTTAATTTTGATGCTACCAGCCACACCAAGAGGCTAAACTGTAGCCTCTGAACACAGCACATTTGAACACCCTTAAAAACCCAGGGGAGCAGTGTCACTCTATCAGGCTCTCTTATACTTGATAATCCTATAACACAAGCTCGTTATACTGCCTCAGATGTAGCTGCTGGGGGCAGTCTAAGAATTTTTGTGTGCCTTTGCTGTGCGTCTTAGATGAACTACTGTTACTCCCCGGTAAGGAGCTCATGTAGCGGTTCTTCTAAAATTGACATAATTTTAATTCTATTATAGTTCTGCATCACATTAGAGTTCTCTCACATTGTCATTGAAAAATGCAAAAAAGGGTAAACAATTCAATATCATTACAAATTATTATTGATCATAGGTAAATTCCAAAAGATTTTAATTGCGGACTGTCATGTTGGGGAGGTTCTGTGTAGAAGTTTGTGGAACTGCAAAAAGCCTCCTTAAACTTCTTGTGCAGTTGAGTTGCGGGGAAAGCTGGCTGTCACGGTTATTTTTTTGGGGGGTGGGGAGGAAATTCAAAGACATTTCAAGAAACATGGACCATGGTGAGTGAAGAGGATCGCGTATGTAGAGTATGTAGATGGTACATCTTGCTGAGATTGGCACACTGTGGCACAGTTGTAGGAAAGCAATTGAATGGCAAATTAAAATACGGGGAAAAAAGCTTTTGTGAAAATGTATTGCATTTGACCTTTACAGATTCTAGGCTAAATTAACTGAACCTAGCGCCTGAAAATCACAATATTCCTGAGAAAGGTCAATCTTTCATCGAATGTGGCTCTGGTCTGTGTATCATTTCTCCATGGGCACTGAGGCCCTGCCTGTCAGCCCGCTGTGAGGACAGAGATGCTGGTGCGTACTGCCGGTTTTGTTTTGGCAGAAGCTGCCCTTGTCAGGAATCCTGCTGAAGCGAAGCAGGTTAGCCAGCTTTATGTTTGCCTTTGGGCATCAGTTTCATTACTCACTTCACAATATTTATGTTAATAGGTCTCCTGCAGCAAAACCTGGTACAGCTTTGTTACAGCACTGTCTTCCCTACGCTGTCATAATTAGGGTACAGAGTTTGTTGTTATTGCTTCTTGGTCTGCTTCCTTCAGTCTATAATTAAATCAAATTACACCATATATTTGCTACCTAAAGGCCTGATTTCTAAATGCAGTCTCACGTGAGTTGAGTTGAATCCTGCAATAGTTTCCTTGTGTGCACAAGTTAATCATAGGGATTTTGTATGATTCTTCAAAAACAAGGCAGGTGTTTGTGACTGTCTGTCTTGTTTCAGACGCCCTCTACCCTTATCCAGCTCTTGCTCCTATGTTCTACAGCCCTTGCAGAGTCCTACATGGCCAAAGATAAGTGTACCCTCCCCTTGTGGGGTTATCACCCGGAGAATTAGGTAAGGAAGGACCTTGAGGTAAAACAAAGGAAAGGGTTTTGGTTGGTGTCTGGCTGCAAATCCGAGGTCTTTACCAGCCTTCTTTTCTAGGCCTTTAGGACTGTCCTCAGGACCTGATGCCTACATTGTTGACTGCTGGGTCGAAAGGGTGGTTTGTGCGCCTTTAGCAATGCAAGTACACTGTATCAGCATCACGCTCTCAGGGCATAAAGAGCCAACGGGCAGCCAAGGCGAATTGCTTTGTAGGCAACTTCTGTTTTGCAGAGATAATGCTGAGAGCTGAAATGCAGAGGCTGAGTATGAGCAATGGCCTGCCATGGCTTTGTGGAAAGTCATCTAGGACTTGGCATGGCACTGGCTGAGGGGGACTCCGGGCACGTGCCGCATGTCATGTGAATGGCTCAATAGGAATGTTCTGCGCTGCCTCAGAGTCCCGCGCAGGGGCAAAATTATTTCTTTACACCCACTCTACAAAAAAGTTGAGTCTCAAAAAACTCTCAAATGGATGCCTGGCACTGAGTGTTCCCAGACTCCCAGTTTTCCCAGTGGCACAGACTCCCGCACTTGTCCACTCCCACTTCAGGCTTCCACTTTAATTCTCCAACATCGCGCAAAGTTCCACGGTCTTGCACCACTAACCTTCCGCTTCAAATCTCGGGATTCAGCCTGTACTCCTCCCATCCCCAACCCCCCCTGCAGCGCGATTCTACGTTGTAACAGTCTCTTTCAGAATGATAATGTTGATAAAGTGTTAGGTTACAAGAGCTCCACTGAGGAGAATAGGCCCTACTGATAGAAAGTCAATGTCTTGCATGACCAATATCAGGGACACCGGCCTCAGGATTCCATGACGAAACTCTCGCTTAACTCAGACGGGGGACTGGGTCAAGGAATTCAGTCCGCTAGTAAAAGATCATTAGTTTCTCCAGAAACATTCTGAGTGCTGGAAGGTGCAAAGAGAATGCTGATCCATCTCGGTCCCAGATGATGAAGCTTGTCAGAGCTTTGACTTCACTGGTTTTACACATAAAACACACTTTGGCTGATCCTATTTGACTCCTCACAGCCGGGATTGAAGGCTATCTCGATCATCACTGACACTTACAGTATGATTTTATTAAGCATGAGGATGTTTCAGAAAGGCATTAGAGGAATTATTCCTTTCAACTCATTTCAGCAAGCTGGGTGTTATTAAATATAATCCTATTTAACGGAGAAGGTTCACTCTCTTTTTTATTTTTCCTTTGATTGTCATCATGATCCCTGTGTTACCACCACATTTTACAAACTGTATGTGGAGCTGGGACACAGCAGACCCTTTTTCACAACACTTCAACGCTGCATCGTGATGAGCTGACCACAGGGGGGCTAGTTTATATATGTGGTTAATTGTGCAAGTGCTCACAGATTCAGGCGATGTCTGCACAACAGAACGTGCACCCTGAATAACCCACAATTCTTCACAAGTTCAACACCTTTGCTAATACTACACACTATATCTACTACACTATAATACTACACTATCACAGGTTAGGATATTGCAGTGGATTTGAAAAAGATACACAGCCTTCTGGTATGTTACTACCTAATGTAGATAAAGTAATTAAGCAGATATAATTAACAACTCCATCACACTCCACACATTAAAAAGCAACAGAACCAAGGCTGTCTGGACTTTAATCACACAAATCACTTCTGTCAGCACAGCTTTCTAGTGGCAATTTATTATATTTGCTATTTTCTAACTGGGGTGTAAGTACCCCTATCTGTAAGGGAAGATTTCCTGTAAAAAATGAAGCAAATGTTTTAAATTAGATTGTGAGGTTCTTCTTCTTCAGTAACAACAGAAAAAAAGAGTTCCGTAAACTGCCCGTTTTTAAAGCTACTAAACTTCTGACAGATTCAGCCTCCCACAAGACTCAGCTTAGGCTCTGTCACCTGCCTATAGCAAAAATAAAACACAGAAATTGGTAAGGGTAAGGTGAGAAAGATGGTTGTTTCTGTAACCTGGTCTTCCTGTGAAATCCTTGTGTCAGCTGCACATTATATGTCCTATGGAGACACCTGGAGATACCAAATTGGGCATTAGAACACTTCTGCCCTGCATGGCTGTTGTTTGGTACTTAAATACAGTAAAACACAAATTCTCGCTTTGCTCTCCACTAACGTTTTGTGGTTCAGTAATCACTACATACATCATTTTATAAGCTGTGCTCCCTCTCTGTCAGGTAATGTTGTATTTATGTGAGTCCTCTAGGATAAAGGTATCAACCAGATATATTACTGATACAGATAATCAAGAGGTTGGTACTATCTGCAGAATTTGCTTTTGAGATTCAGAATTAGATTCGAACATAATGAATTTCAACCCAACATGAGAATATAAGAAAGGTTAAGAAATGAGTGGAAGCCATTCAACCCATCTAGCCTGTGTGGTGGTTCATTGACGTGTGCTTTACTCTTCCCAATCTGTTCTCTGTTTCTTTATTTTTCTGAGGTAAAACTGAGATTTCGAGGCTTAATTTTGTTGACATTTGGGACTCTTGAAGTGTCAGCCTTGTATAACTATTAGCTTACTGACGAGAACTCTGCAGGCCATTTTAATTCTGATTAGAAATCATCATTGTAGCATCACAACATTATGAAATCCTCCGATCTGAGTTTACATTTTTGGCTATATATATGGTTCTGTAATGAAACAAGTAAAGGTTTATTCCACACTGAAAAGAGAAAAAAAGAAACACAACATTTTGGCTATGGAGCCTTCTTTGGGTGTCTTCCCAAACTACTTGAACTACTACATGGTTCTGTAGGTGTTGTTCATTGCATCTCCGTAATGACTGGAAGGGAACAATTCTGGATCAATGTAAGCACATTCAGTTTGTAAAATGGGGAGAAATAAACTTGAAGAGGTAAACAGTGTTTGTTCGTATTACCTGGATGTAATAAGGTACTCAACTTATCATTTTGTTTATATTGTTTGATGTATAATTTTATTTAATAGATTGGATTGATAAATTGATTTGATGTGAAGGACTGAAAGAACAATAAACGTTGCCTCAGACACATTCCAGGATGAAATTAGATCTATGTCTCACACTTACTTAATGAACCAGCAAAAAGTGACAAAGCAGCAGGCATCTCAATATGTTCGCAATTGTGTGTTCATGGAAAATGCGTTAAAATATAGTGAGCTGAGTGCTGGAGTTGCGTACAGCTGTTTGGCAACAACTATAGAATGAAATGTTGGAAATAACCCAGTAACATGAGTTTATAACTTCCCGCATTTTTATTTAACAGAATGGATATGTATTTTTATATTGAGTACATGTACATTCCAACAGATTAAATTATTTGTTGCTGTCGTTTGGATTTATTTCATCATGATCCTGCAATCATGACTGTATTATGTCTCATGAGCCAAAGGGATTTAAAACTTTAATTCAGTGTTTGAAAATTGTCGGCTTCTTGAGCGCTTGCTTGGAACCTGACTGGCTTTATCATTGTTGAAGTCGGAGGATGTTCCCATAGACCCTACAAAGATGGCTTCTTAGGTTTAACCTTCACATGCTACTCCCCCTGCGTGGAAATTATAAAGTAAGAACTCGAGGTTGCTTCTTCATGTTCTTTCTAGCATGAGAAAATCTGCTGTCGAATTCTAGACGGGTGTGCGAAGTGTCACCGCTTCTCCTGAGCCCACTGAGGACACAGAGCAGCCGGAGACTTTATTAAGAGCTTTCACACCTCTGGTCCCTCTCTCCAGCTCGCGGGCACAGGCTGCTGCACGCTGCGTGGTGCTGTGTGTGGATGAGCCCCTGGGGAAGCTGTCCTCATGCAGGGCACTCAGCGAAGAGCAGAACAGGCGCAAAAGAAAAATGTCAGTTTTGAAGGAACCGCAGTAAAAATAAACCGAACTGTCTGATCACTGTTTTAGCTGATTTGTGCTTTCAGCAAACGATTAAATAACTTACTTTTGATTGATCATGTGATTTATTTTGTTCTCCTAACCCTTATAGTCCCATTGGCAAAAAAAACATTTTTTTTATTTTTTTACATTTCCGCATGGAATCCACCTTTATGCATTCCTTTGCAACTCCCACACTACCCTCTACATGAGCACTGTTTATATATTACTAAGTCATTCATCATCTGGCTTATTTCAGGTTAGAGCTAGGGTTTTAATATGCTCTGGATTGGCAACTAGCCAATTAGAAACCAATTAACAAATTAAAAAAACACCAGTTAACCTCGTCTTTGATATGTGGTAGGAAATTGGAGATAGAGAATGCAAACATGTAAATCACAGACAAACGTTTCCAGCATATATAGTATTATTATCAATTTATTTGACCAATGCCTTTATCCAAAGCATGTTACACATGCCACCATTTCCGCAGCTGGGCAGTCTGCAGTGAAGTTCCTTGCGCAGGGGTACAGCAGCTCTTCTCCACCTGGGTTTTGAACCTGCATCCCTTCAGTCCAGGGCCCTAACCGCTACTTTGCACTTTGTGAGGTCTGTTTTCCTTGACAGGAGCTATACAAGGTGAGGTGTGCTTAGCTGATTAATTTAGTTTATATTCTACTGCCATCTGGTGATTAAACTATGTCATGCAGAGGCACTGCAGCAGAGCCAGTTGCAAATGTGGTTTAATTCCTGGATGGAACTAACATCCATCCTTGAAACTGTTTCAGTTCAATTCAAGCTTTATTGTCACATTGGGGGAGATTTGATTTACAGCACACTCCCAACATAATAATACAAAAACTAGGTGTGTGCCTGAGATCTTTTTTAAGAGTACAAAAATGTAGTAACATTTTACTGTTACTACATTACCACAACTAGACTCCAAAATAGCTTCTTCCCCAGAGCTGTCAAGTTGGTGACGCCCCCACTCCCTTCCACCTTATTATGATCTCTCCTAACATCCTCCTGTACCCACAACCACTGTACTCCTACACCACACACACACATGTAAGCCAAAATTGTACTGTTCCCTCGATAGCCCAGTAAAATTATAACAGGCATAATAATATTTAATATTTATTAATTAACCATACTACTTTTAACCATACTATTTTTTTTGCACTGTTCCAATAATTACCTTGCACCTTATTTTGCCCTGTTAAATTTTCTCTGTTTGCGGAATTTTGCACAGTTTTGATTACTTGATTACATGTTATTTATGTTATGTTATTACATGTTACTGTTATTGCTATTGTGTAACTGTCTACTGTCTTATCTTCTGTCCTATTTATATACTGCACCTGAGTGACTAATGAGAAACACTTTTCATTATACTATGCACCTGTGTAAGTTTAATGACAATAAAGTTGAATTGAATTGAATTGAATTGAATTAATTTGCCTAAATTAGCCTGTGTGCATGGAAACCAAAGTTCTCCGCCCTCAATTTATTTGATGACCAGTTTGTACAAATGGAGGATTTTCCGTGGGTTGAAAAAATAGTAAGTTGAATAGTATCAACGGAGTGTGCCGCATCTGAGAAAAAATAACGAAGGATGGATGGTGTGAATTCCTGTGAGAAATCGGTGTGCATTATGTCTGGCGCAAAGCATGGTGGGAATACACAGAATGACAAACAATATAGAAGTTATTCTCTGTATCTAACAGCTATTAATTGTGCTTAGAAAGGACCCCAGGAACCTGTCCTGAAATTTTCATTGCACAAAATTCAGAACTTCCCTCACACAGGCTGCTTTGTCGTTTATATAACAGTGTAAATAAAACAGTTTATTTTATAGCACAACATTTATGTCTATCTTTGAATCCTTAATACACCATTACACATTCCGACTGGAATACCTGTTTTCCTGCGCTTTGGGCAGAATCGTCGTGGCTGCCTGTACTTTATTTAGGTATTGCCAGTTGTAGAAAAAAATCATTTTTTCTACATTTATCACGGATTTCAGTCCTACAATTTCACAATGTGACAAAGATTTGATTATGTGATGGCTGGTTTATTTACAGCAGTTATATAACCAAGCATACTGTATTCTGAAGATGTAGTTAATAACAATTCACTACATTGTGAGTGAATATGTCGTTAATAACAATCGCAAGTGTGAATGTTTAAACTAAAAGTGTAATAATAACTTATAAATGCCTTTCATTAAACTGGAATCTAATTCAATTGTAAAGGAAGTGAGCAGCTGAAAAACATATATTAAAAACTCTAAATATACCATGAGATCCTTGCAGTATTTACCAAGATTTTTCAATGCAATTTCATTTTCTTCAGAACTCCTCGTTAATATATTGTTATAATTTCTTCCATTTCCAGGCCTGCTATTGGATATTTCGCTGGCATCATAAATTACGTCGCAGTCGCAGTTCCCTGCGTCTTCCCCGGGTTTCAACCCGGTAAGGGAAGAATCATTCAAGTTTCCACGATGCAGCCGCGTTACCGTAAAACCTAAAAAGCGAACGCAACAAAAATAAAATGTTGTTTTATTAGTAAAAAAATAAATAAGGTGTTTGCGAATTGTGGTTTCTTATACCAGTGTTAAATTAAAGTACAGAGGTTCTTGCACCCAGACGCTGATATATATATATACATATTTAATTTACTGACAAGCGGTATATATGGAGTTCTCTCAAAAAGTTAATTTTGCGAACGGTTTTTGAGGGCTATATGGTAAAAGACCCGTCTGATGTTGCCGAGAGAGCTATGTGATTGGCTGGTGGGCTGATCCTGGATCGGCTCCGCCTGTGTGTCTAGGTGGGAGTCAGTGTGGCCGGGTTGGTACCGTGACCTGTCACTACTGTCTTGAGCAGGACCGGGAGGATTCATCAAGATATCGGTAAGTACTGTACATAAACATATGTATTACATAACATGGACTGTTTACACGTCTAGTTTTAGGGAAGGTGGCGCTTGTGGAGTGTGAGGCTGAATAGATGTAAGAGTTAGTTACAGTAGTATGTTTTTTTCTGTATTTTTTTCCTTTGTTAATGGCTTTACCTCCGCTAGCTGAGGTATAGTAGACCGCTATGAATTTTGGGACAAAATTTAAGATCTCTTGTTTAAAAGTGTTGATTGAGACGACGAGGAGGATGATGCGGTGTCTCATTTCAGGCCACTGAACGTCACAGGTCAGGAATGTCGAAGGTTTTTCCTCCAGAAAGCGCCTTCTTAGTTAAAACAAAGGGTCTCTATCTCCTGCACGGTGGCAACTACCCTGCCCTTGCTTTCCTGAACCTCCACACGCTTCATGAAACTGCGATTTAAATCCGATAAAAAAATGATAAATCCGATTTATTTCGGTTTAAAGCTCTTCTCTTTCAGTGCTTCAGTGAAAAGGGGTTCAAATGATGAGCCTATTTAAATGGCGAAAATAGTGTGCACCGCACTGTCATTTCGTTGTTCATTGGTATTTCTTTATTGGAAATGCCGAGAAACCAAGGGTGCGACTTACGATCCGTTAGCACTTTCGTTTCCTCCTCATTGATTACAGACTTCAGAGTCCGGTTGTAAAACAGAAATTACCCAGTTTGTAAGTGTGTGTGAACCTGGCGAGTTCATGCGCCCAGCAACAGATGTCATGTTTGTATGTGTAATGAAATTAACCATGAAGTCCTCTGGAACATGCAGCATTAACGCTTTCTGAACTTTATAGGTGTGAGTTTTTACGTGTTTAACTGTCCTTTAAAGCCCTCTTTCTGCGTCTCTCCCAGTACTGTATTTCTCCAATGATATCCAATTTAAGACCGCTGGCCCAGAAACGAAAGGTTAGTCTCAGGAGTCAATATTTATAAATAGCACTTCCCTGAACACAACGTTGGCTGCTCTATTTATACCCACAGGATTTTTTTATGCACATTTTTACAAAACATATCGAAGTTGGGGTTCATTTTCTCTGAATCCACTACAGTTCGATTCCTTCCACATTCCAGTTCCCTCAGTTCAGGACCAATTCCAGACAATTCCTGATTCCTGGCGAGCTTTACAGGATTCAGACAGCTGCGTTAGAAGCACAGTGTGTGTGGCAGTACTCCACTCGGGCTGGGATGCTAGCACATCGGAGGTCCTGGAGAGGCCACAGGCAGGTCTTGTGCATCACCATTAAATTACCAGTTTCTAAAGACATGAAACATCCATTGTGATCAACTAAACAAGAGTTTTCTTAAATTAAGTAATTTAGAGATGGTTTAGGACTGATAACCAAGCCCTTCACCCCTCAGGGACCAGATTTGTGTTAAATGAACAGATTGCTTGCTTGATTAATCAATATTGATTACCGATGTTAAGAAACAGGGGACCTGTTGGAGACCTGCTTTTAAAAATACCATTTAACCTAGGCAGCATGTGTTTGGAAGGTGGAAGCTCACTGGACCCCTCAGACACAAACCACACAAAAATGAGGAGAACATGCAAACTCCACACAGTAGACATGCCACAGTCGAACCCTGGTGCTGTGAGGCTGCCGCTCCCTATCCCACTAGTGCCTTCTGATAATAATGATAATGTTTCTTTATTAGCCCTATATAATTTCTTGCATTAGGAATTCATCTTTTCACATACCCCAGCTTTTCTCCATGGTTCTCAGTTAGAAATACACCTCCTTGTAGTTTCCTTGTTCCTCTGGTTGGTGTTTTACTGTTCTTTCTGAAGAAGTCGTCTGGATGAATGTTGTCGATGATTTTGAATACTAGTCTCCAGTCCCCTTGTTCAGGGCTGAAAAGGTTTACTTACCCCAGCCTGTATACTTCTGTGTGAGTGTAACTAAATGAACCTCTACGGAAGGAAAAACAGCTCATTGTTGCCCCATCTGCCTCTTTTCACTATAAACCAATTGCGAATTAAGAATAGTTTATTCGGAATTAAAGGTCAGCTCGAGAAGAGATTGAGGAGAGACTGTTTACAGCTCTGTATTCTGAAGCTGTTGGAAACAATACGGTATTTTTGAAACTCAGGACTTAGTGAAGCAAGAATCAAACCAAAAATCTAGACAAGCAGGCAGATCAGTTAAAGGCAGCATTTAGCATAGGTGATTTGAGTTGCATTGGAACAGAACCAGCAGGCACTTTGATTCTCTGTTCTCCAGGTCTGGGATGCGGAATCGGTGGTGTAGCTGTCAGTTTATTGAAGCAGTAACTCCATTAGCGAGCTGCTGCTGTATTGCTTGCTGGCTGTGATTGCCTCCTACTCACCATCAAATCCCCTGAGGTACAGGTGCATTTACTGCATTACAGAATAATCCCAGTGTCTTTAAGATCGTGTCCTTATGTGACCCTAAGTGGTACCTCTTCTGTCTTCTTTGGAATCTAAAAATTTGCGGGTTAATGGTGTCACTACTGCTCGATTGCTCCTCTTCTGCTGTCAGCGCAGGAGTGTAGGTGCCTGTGGTTGGTTTCAGGGGTGTAATGTGTTTAGCAAGCACTGTATGTCCTAAGGGTGTGTGGTCATGTGGGGCATTAGCAATAAACTTAGCAATTGGCTTTGTTGCTCAAATCAAGGAGTGTATCGTACAGGTATTGAAGAGACGCCAAGTGCAGATTTGAGAAAGGTGTGTAGGAGTTTGTTATTGCAGCTACTGTGGGTGCAGTGAGTTGGAGGAGGCAGGTTAAATGTGGGCCTGAATGGTTATACTCAGCTTTTCTATGAAGTCATCACTTCATAGAGGCTCTTTGAAATGCAGACTATAAAGATAAAACCCTTATTAGAAATGGTGTTGTAAAGGTCAGGGGTGGGAGGTCCACTGACAGGCTCCTAATCATCACTCGGGGTGTTTCAGCAAGGTATATCAATGATCACTAGCTTCTGCTGTTTTAATTTGCTCCAAAATGTTCTTTTGTTGTGACTAAACAAAAAGCCCTAATGCTGCACTATTAAAACAAGACAATTAAAATAAGATCACAGGAATTTGTCTTTTCGCACACCCCAACTTGCTCCATGAGACACATAGACACACAGACAGGGAGAGAAGCTTGATGTCAGAGCACAGGGTCAGCCATTTATATGGTGCCCCTGGAGCAGTTGAGGTTAAGGGCCTTGCTCAATGGTACAAAGGAGTAGGATTCCTCTGCCAGCCGTGGGATTCGAACCAGATACCTTCCAGACACAGGCACAGATCTTTAGCCACAGAGCCACTGCACATCCCCACCAATTAATCAACCCCCCCTCGCCAGGATAGGGTAATTTTTTATCTCTGTGGTATAGAATTCAGAGAGAGAAATATATGGTGCGAATTGTTTGCACAATCGATTATGGAACCTATTTGCGGACAAGGAGTGCTGAGCTCTAATGTCATTCTGCCGGTTGTGTCCCGACAAGAAAGCTCCAACAGTGGCCCTAATAATCTAATATTGACAGAAACGTTCCATCGGAGTAAAACAGAGCAGTGGCTGCGTCCCTGGGCTGTTACGGAGGAGTTCGTGCAGAATATGGATCAAAACCTGGATATGCCCACCAGGTGGAACACACGGTATCTGATGGTTCACAGTACCTGAGATTTCCTTCTTCCCACATGGCAATCCAGTGTCATGCAGCTGTAAAGCCTTTTTCAGGGGGTCAGGCTTTTGTATTTGGTCCGCTGAGGCTCTAACATCTGAGTTATCTCGGGATGAGAGCTAGCTGCTAGTCTAAGAGAGCTAAACTGAGATTTAATCTAAGCTCCCTCACAAATCCCTGTTATAATGACAGACTCCAGATGTCGTTTTGCACATCAGTGTACAATTAAGGAACCTACAATTACTTCTGTATTTTATCATGTCCTTATGTCCAACGTGGGGTGAAGAACCTTCCTTTAACAAACCTAGCCAGTTCCTTTTCTTTATTATTTCATTTTCTTTATTGGGAGCTGCTTCAGCTCTCTTAATTACTGTTTTGTAAAAGGTCTGTTCTGCGTCTGGGAGCACAGTGTTGGGTTTATGTGCATCATATTGAAAGCAGAATTGTTCTTGTTGTGAAACCAGTGGACTGAATAGCAAGACTCGAGCAGCTAAATTGTGCAATGTGTTGGGTGAATTCATCATGCCATGTGACATTTAGTGTTTGCTGTATAAGCATCTTTTGTGTTTGTGTAAATCATATGCTAGAAAGTGCTTTTCTTTATAACACCCTTCTGCTATACACAGGTCAAAGTATTGCTGTCTGTATTCACTGTGGTTAATTCAACTGCAATCAGCACTGTATAGTGTTAATGGTTATAGCATGGGGAAAGAGCTAAAGTGAATGGAAAGGGTGATGTTTTCAGAAAGCAGTGTGCGTACTGGTGCATGTTGCACCACAGCATAGGGCTTTCATGCCCAGAAAAATGGAAATTGCATGATTTGGCTTAGAAAAATCATTGATTTAATCTCAATAATCTTTTTGAAGTTGTGTTAGCAGAGATATTTCTCTTGCTCAGGATGCTGAAGAACCCCAGGAGTCGGGTGGAGTGTCAGGAGACCCTTGGCTGACTATCTTGTGCTGGAAACCCCTTTTCTGTCCAAATTCGTATGAGCTCCAGCAGGGAAGTCGGATACCAGTCCCAGCATCCACAATGGCGTATTTATGTTACGCAGTTTTGTGAGCCGGATCTGTTGTTCTTCTTAAGAGGATTATAAACGTCTTCTGCGAGAGATGTCTCATGCAGGGCAAATTCAAAGAAAATGACTCCCTATCCCCACCATCTGCTGAAGTACATTAATACTGTGCGTCAGTGCCTTGATCTTTTTCATGCTCTACATTCAGATGAGACCCCTGATGAGTGTGTAAGGGCTTCGTTCAGTCTGTGTCAGTGGGGTGTTCATGGAGGGAGAGAGTGTTCTCAGGCTGCTGGCAGCATCTTGGCCATTGATTGACGGTAGTCTTGTGGGATCAGTTTTGAGAAACAGTTATGTAAGAATTGCGTATTGTTTAAAACAGTGTTGAAGAAGCTGTTTTTGCCTTTCTCTTAAACAAGTCCCACGTAAGCTGTCAGTATGTTACCATGACTGTACAAGCCCCCCTTTGCATTGACTGTCTTTACCTGTCACTGCCCTGTCGTGAACTAAAAAAAACACATAACTTATTTGTCCAACGCACACAGACATGACTCATAAATGCAGATCAATCTTGGCATTGTTTGACTTTTTCTTGAGGTGCGGCGCAAAAAAAACTTCTTTTTAAGACAAGCGCTCGCAGTCTCCTTATTGTCGTGAGACCTGTGAAGCCTGCTAGGGCAAGCCCTCTCCAGCGGGGGCGCTGTGGTGATGCTGCGCCTCTCCTGTCCCGGCAGGCAGACTCCCGCGAGCGATGCTGTCCAGGCTGCGGCTGGCCGCCAGGCCCTGCGTGTGCGCGAGCCGGGCCGTCCACACCAAGGAGAAAGGGAAGCCCCTCATGCTCAACCCCAGGACTAACAAGGTGCGTGCTCGCTGGCGCGGCGAAGAGCTGCCCACTCTCCACACCTCTCTCTGCGCACAGTGATTTGTCATTTTCGGTCTGCCCACAGAGAAAAACGAAATCCTGTGTTTTGTTGGCATCATTTGGATGCACAACTATACTCGTAGCTTACAGGCATTGATCGGCATCATCAGGTTAATGCCAGAACACTATAGCTTCTGAAGATGCTAGTGAACTTGATTTACTTGATTTCGACCTCAGTCAATCGGCCCTTGTCACCACTTCCAGCAGACACTTTTCTGTGAACAGACCAGAAAGAAACCATGATGCAGACTTTTTTTGCCGTTTAGTGCAGCCTAGTCTGATTGCTTCCATGTGGTGCTGGATCTGGTTCTCTTAACAGTATTAGCAGTAATGGAAAGGACTACCACTAGAGAGTCTTTCCCATCAAAGCATACCAGAGATTCCTCTTAAAGTCACCCTCTATTGGTTGGAAAATACTGTATTCCAGCAGAGAAACTACGACCCATCCAAAAGTTAAAGAAACAGGTCTGCTGTTTTCTTTTATCAGCTCAAACATGTGAAAACGTAGGTCTAAGTTGAAACCATATGGAAGAAACTGTCATGTCCATACAAACTCGTGCACTCTTTGTGTACTTGTTCGCAGTGGATTTTTGCCGTAACATGACAAATCCAAAATTAGTTTAATTTGGATTACTTGTATACAATGTCTGCAAATATTCCGGAATTTACATATTTCCTATTGTTTGTAATCTATTGTACTGAATTTCAGTGCTGCAGAATACTTGTAAATAACATGTAGGGACTTTTTTCATTTTTTAAAAATGGTGATTTATCTGGCATGTTGAAAAATATGTAGGCGAGCTTGATATTTTTATTTTGTGTAAATAAACATTCTCTTACAGCTTGATTTTATGTAACATTTGGTAATGTTTAGTGGGAAATTCACAAGAGGAACTTGTAGTGTTGTTCATCTCGCCTGAAACACAATAACCGGACTAACCTGGAAAACTGTATAGATTACCATTTTGTGTTCCGGCAGCTGCTGACAGAGCTCTTATCTCTGTGTTGGTGATGAGTCATTGTGTGAAACTGTACTGTATTTAGCTTGTGTTATCTCTTCCTGATAACAGTTGCAGTGGTAACATGTGACTCACGCCAGTCCCCTCCGCAGTTTGAACTGTTCTATCCAAAGATTCTAAGTGGGCAGTTTAGTGAGCGTTATCACACACAAAAGCACTTATAAGTCAGTCAGTTTGGGTACAGTCTACTGATTAAACATCATTATTAGCATTTCTCCGCTTGTGTGTGGACACTGTAGGCAGAGCTATTTGGACAGTCATCTCTCAACCACAAATGCAAAATGAGATCATACTTGGTGTGTTGAGTTTGATCTGTTCTTCCTTCCTCCTTCCTCCCACTCTCCACTCTCTAGTCTAGCTCTAGGTCATGCTAGGTCATGCACTATCTGAGGTATCGGGCAGTTGTGTGATTTGCAATAATTATCCTGCTCCTGTTCGTACAGGGCTGCCCCCAGGACCAGTGTTATTCTGGAGCAAAGCAATCAATTAATAATGAGTCATGTTTTAATTTCCATCCGGGATTCGGACGTTTTTCATTTTTACTAATTGAAATTAGCTCTGTGGAGCATGATCAAGGAAAAGCGATGGCACAGAATATCAGTCCTGATCCAGTAACTTGTGGTAGTGTTAATTAGGTTTCATGGTATAGTTCCCAGTAGATCATTTTGAAAGAAGTGAAACAAGTGGAGCAGGGTCATTTCTGCTTTTTATTCGACATTAAGTAAAAGGCACGTCTGGTTAAGAGAGTTTGAAAGCCCTAGTGACAAGGTACAACCTCGGCTACTGTGATACGTTTGTATCCACAGCTAGCTGGGTACGGGGACAAAAGCTATCAGGAAAGCCCCCAAGTGTCACCGAAAAAATGTGAAGGCCTTAGCGCCAGAAATTGAAAAATGAAATGTTTTTTAAGGAGACTGGAGTGTGAACGTTTAGGACTTGTTTGTTTTGTATGGGATTTAGCCACGGGAACAAGGTGTGAGACCTGAGCATTATCTGGCCTGTATTTTCTCCTTCAGTCTACAAGAGAACAGTTTTCAGCAGAGAGCAGAAGGCACGGCTTTCACCTGTCTGCTGCAGTTTCTGCTGGGGTGGGCGCTGGTTTTTGCTGCTTGTTGAAGTGTGGTCTGTTTTGCAGGGAATGGCGTTCACATTGCAAGAGAGGCAGATCCTGGGCCTGCAGGGCCTTCTCCCTCCCAAGATCGAAACCCAGGACATCCAGGCAATGCGCTTCAAGAGGAACCTGGAGAAAATGACCGACCCTTTAGAGAAGTGAGCCCGAGCTGTGATTCAAAGAAACCATAACATCTGAACAATTTTACCCCAGTCCAGCTGCACTTTGGACTAGAACTATAGAGCTTTCTGGTCTGACATGTGTACTGGTCCTGAATGTCATGCCCACTGGACCCATGATATACCCATGATATTATAATCAAAGTATCTCAGTTCTTAAAAAGACTTTCTGCAAATACGTTGATCTGAATTTTATTTGGTTTGTTGCCCTTCACAGCAAATTGGCACAGAGCATTTTCACAAAATAAGCAAAGCCCAGATCCGAGTCATACTGGCTGATCGGACCAGAGCTCAACCTGGTTTCTATAGAGTTAAGTGGACTAGAGAGCACATGACCCCTCTGGATGGGAGGCTGGTCCAACTTGGGGATCACCCCCGAGCAATACTGGTCCCCTAGTAACAGGGGTAAAGGATCTCTTTTCAACATACAACAGGTCCACAGTGGGGACTCGAACCCACATGCCGCCACAAGGCCAGTGAAACAATCCACATCAGAGACCTGAACAACTACACTACACCACCACCCTTTCATAAAATATCAGCAATATTAAATAATCTAAGATGATAACTTAAGCGTTCTATCAACAGTGCAGTTTAGTTTTAAGGTTTATGTAAAGTAGGAAAATATCAATCATATCAATAGTTAATGAAATCTAGAGTTTAGAGAAAAAATGTTATGTCATATCATAGCCTTGTTTTGCTGCCTCAGTTGGTTTTATTGTTGTTCATGCCTGTTTTTAGAGCAGAGCTGTGCAGGTAATAGCTTGAGCCCAGTTGTGTGTGTGTTTGTGCACAGATACATCTACGTGATGGGGATCCAGGAGAGGAACGAGAGGCTGTTCTACCGCATCCTGCAGGAGGAGATTGAGAAGCTCATGCCCATAGTCTACACCCCCACTGTAGGCCTGGCGTGTTCACAGTACGGGCACATCTTCCGCAGACCCAAGTAAGACACTGCTGCCCACCATTTATACTCTTGTAAATATGCATGTACTGTATGAGTTTAATGTTTCTTTGTGTTTTTGCAAAATGTATAGTCTTTTGAGGAAGAATGATTTGCTTTATAAACTGTGACCACGTACAAATAGACTGATATTTACTGCTGGAATTATATTTGTCAGCAGATCTCCAGCACGAGGACTGGGGGTTTAGCCAGGTTATTAGGAAGAGGGTGTACGAGATGAACTGGCAGAGAGAATCCCCAAGTGGCAATGTGTTGTACAGCAACAGAAAATATGCGTAAACATGGGCAAGAGAATCAACTGTTGAGCAAGCTTATAGCTACAGTTATGAGTGAGAACTTGAACCTGTTTGTTTTTAAATTGGGAATTCTGCATTCTCAGGGGAGTAGTTGGAAGTCATCAAACATTTCCATCTGGGATGGAAAGTTCCTATTTGTAAGAATCGGAACTGATAGACATGGGGTAGATTAGAAATATCAGCACCAATGACTTTCTGACAGTCTGACAATACTCCACAGATTCAGATTCCCAAATGCAGCAGATCAGGGAAAAAACAGAATCTGTTGCTCTTTTTTGAGACTAGAATCATTTTGCCTCAAAATGTGCAGTCTAGAATAGTCACTTATATGTATATTTACCAGCCATGTCCAACGATTATCTCCTGATAGTCAACCTTTGAGTGGGAGTCTAGGGGTTCTTTCTGAAAATAATTGCCATGTCTTTTGTTTTAAAGACATTCAACTCCAAATAGTTTATTACACACCAAGTGGCAAACTCCTCTACAACTGTTCCTTGGCCCCATTCGTCTGTTTGCAGCAGACTAACAGTAACAGAGTTGTCTGTAAATTTAATTATGTCTTTTGATTGGTGGTAATTTAGTCATTTGTATACAGGACGAAAAGTAAGGGAGACAATACAGTGGTTCCTTGGGGGAACCAGTTGAAGAATCCACTTGTTAGACAAAGCATTATTAATTCTTACCTTTTAGGTTCCGTCTGTAAGGAAATCTGTAACCCAGCTGACAAGATTAAGATAAAAACTTTAATTAGACAATAGCTTGGTTGCCAGTAATTGCAATTGAATGCATTCAAATGCTGAAGAGAAATCTAGAAATTCTAGAAATGACAACTTTTCACATCTGTTCAAAAGACTGAGGCAGGAGTGATCACTGTCACCTGTCTTTCCATTACAGATAAAGGACAAACAACCAGTACTCCAATCAACAAATGACTTGATTATTGTTCGGAATAATTAATTGATTTTTTGTTTTTAATTATCAAACTGAATCAGGTCACAGTGATGTCAAAGGGGTGTCACATCATTAGAAACTGAAAAACTAAAGCCCATGTTATTATATATATAATTTCATTAACTGGTCTTTTTAAATGTTTGACAGGGGCTTGTTTATTTCCATATTGGACAGAGGCCATATCAAGTCTGTCATGGACAACTGGCCAGAGCCTGATGTAAAGGTAAGGTGGACTAAATCTACACAGCAAACCGTTAACTGTTCACCTGTTACACACTCCAGATACAAGCTGGAGTGGGGTGTCCAGGGGTTCCCCTGTATGATCCAGCTGGAACAGGGTGTCCTAGTTTACATGACAGAGATTCTTCTAAATCTTTTTCACAATAGAAGAATAAACCATGACAGCGCACCGCACGCCTGTCAGTGCTGTAATATTTTCATTCCACACTGTTGTGCGTACAAACTTTGGACCTCTCCTGTGAGCGCGTGACTCCCACTGTGTCTCGCCCGTGTCTGTTGTGCCAGGCGGTGGTGGTGACTGACGGAGAACGGATTCTGGGTCTCGGGGACCTGGGGGTATACGGGATGGGCATCCCGGTAGGGAAGCTGTGCCTGTACACGGCCTGTGCTGGCATCAAACCCGAGAAGTGCCTTCCAGTCTGCATCGATGTGGGCACCGACAATCCCGTGAGTTTCCCTGAATGGCAGCGGAGATGGGGCACCAGGCCACGCAGTCTGTAACCCCCGACACAGGCTTTTGTCACAGGAACACACACACCCTCCACAACTCGGTTCATTTACACAAAGCAGAATTTCTTTTCGATGGTATCCTTCTGCCTGCACACTCTTAAACTGAACTTCCCATATTGATTTATTCCCATACTGTTGTAGCACACTGTCACAACACTGTTTATTTCTAGTTTTATAATAAACTGAGAGCACTTCTCATTTCCAGGGAGTTTTGTATTATTTTGTCATTTGATCTGTGTTAAGTATATCATGGGTAAAATAGATATTTTTGTAAGAGGGAGAATACAAGAAGTCCTCAAACCTAGTCCTTGAGAGCTCAAGTCCAGTCAAACCTATAGACTTCCAGCCATCCTTTAATCCTGCTTATTAATTATTTAGAAAATCACATCTAATTTACTGATCAATTATGCAAGTAATTCGTTCATTTAAAAGAACTGTGGTCCTGAAGAAAGGAAGGGTAGGGTGAGCTGAGCCGTCCTCACAGCAGCTCTGCACGGCTGACTGAATTACTGGGCTCCAAACCAGGATGTGAATTTTTCTTGGGCTCTCATTGAAGGTGCTCCATCACCTTGCATTGCCAGCACTGTCCAAGCTGAAGAAGATAATGCAGAGGGTGGCCTGAATCTTTTAAACTAGGAGGTTTCTCTTTTCTTTGTTGTTACTGCAGACACTGTTGAAGGATCCCTTTTACATGGGCCTGTACCAGAAACGGGACCGCTCCCAGCTCTACGACGACCTCATCGACGAGTTCATGGAGGCAGTGGTGAATAAGTAAGAACCTAACGCTTCTCTCTGCAGCAGCACTGAGCTGTGGGCAGTGACATGTGAGATCTTAAGATGACAAATTCCTTCCTGCAGCTCGCAAAAGAGCATTACAACCCCGTATCGTGAATCCTGAAAGGCTTTAATTGCAGGGTTACAGGTCTGTCATGTCAGCAGGTTGCTGTGAAGTTAATACATTCTAATTACACTAATACTTCAGTATAAGTATGTGCTGTTTTTATGTAATCTGCACTGCAAGACAATCATTTTGCCTAACAGAGCGTGAAGGGATTTTCCTCCAGCAGTTAACTGACATACTGCAGTTATGAAAGCTAATTTTTCAAATTAAGGATTTTTTATATTTCACATATGGTCTTCAGCTTTGCCCTCTGGTAAGACGTACGGTATCATATTGCAAAAATATGTGATATGATATCTTTATACAGGCTCATTGGTCTTTCAACACAACAGTTGCCTGGACAACTGTTTAATAATGCTATTCTTCAGGTATGGACAAAACACCCTCATTCAGTTTGAAGACTTTGGGAACCATAATGCATTCAGATTCCTGCGCAAGTACAGGGAGAAGTATTGCACCTTCAATGATGACATTCAAGGTGAGTTAAGTGATGAGCGAATGTACCCCTGAATGTGCAGTATGCAGGACCCAGTCAGGCATGGTTTCTCTGTATTAAGCAGTCATAATAAATGAGGAGTCCAATGGGAGGAGTTCAGCAAGGCTTAAGCAGTGGTCTTTTGAAATAATGTCATCTGGAGCCCCGAATTTGTTTGGCAGTGCCTATCTGTCTGACCAGGATGAATCTGAAATGAATGGAAAGTAGTATAGTTACTGCACTTCAGACTTGCACTTCAACTTCCTGTCCTTTCTTGAGTCTAACACTGTTTTCAGAAATTTACAAGCACAGTATGTCAGCGCTCACTGCAAACTCTTCACTACAACCTCAAATGGTGGACATTTCGGTTTTAAATAAGCTGTGACTTGGCCATTTTGTGTAACAGTAACAAGGCAAAGGCAGCTTGTTGTAGATTTGAGTTTTTCCACTGCAAAACCAAGCAAAGAGTTTTTTATGTAAAAACATAAACAATAACATAACAATACAAAAACAATTGAATAATTGCTTTCATAACAAGGGTATTAAATATTAGGTCTGCACAAAATTCCATGGTTTCAGTTGGATGCCAAAACTGACTGAAAGGCATATTACGAAGCTTGTCTTGTGTGACTGAGAGGAGAGGTGTTTACCAAATATTTGTTTCCTTCGGATGTGGGCGAGTAGGAGTGTGTGCGATGTGAAAGGTTTTGCTAACAGCTGTGAACAAGCTGAGAAATGCTCCTGATCCAAAATCTAGCAGATCGTTACCACCACTGGACCCATGTACCAGTTTTAGAAACCCTGCTGGGTTCGGTCTCTCCGGGGCTGGAGTGGTGCACCTGTGCTGATGAGCGAAGGGAAGCTCTTAGGTCCAGTCCCTGATGATTTGCAGTGAGTGTTCATGCAGCTGTGTGAGATGTTTTTGGTGTCCCTGTCCTCTTGCAGGTACAGCCTCAGTGGCGCTGGCCGGACTGCTGGCAGCACAGCGGGTGATTGGGAAGCCCATCACCGAGCACCGAGTTCTCTTCCTGGGTGCAGGAGAGGTAAGGTCTTGTGACCCACCCTCCTGTCCATGGACTGTTCCTCTGTGTCCTTTTGATCAATGCAATTATTTTTTTCAGATTGTATTTTGTAACATTCTGGTCATAATGTAATCAGGCAGTTGCATACAGCAGTCGGTGATCACTATTAACATGCCACAACAGCGTTTTCTGCATTTGGAAACTGAGGGCTCAAAAGGGGTGCCCAGGGCTGCCAGCAGTCCTAACCTTCAGCTCAGCAGGGATATGAGTGAGCCGACTTCTAAGGGCCTTTAACTCATTGTCACTAATAGTGACAATTGTTCACCTGTATTCCTTCCCAATGCAGAGTAGAAAGTGTGGTCACCTGTCAGTGACAGTGGTAATCTTGGACCATTTAAATCAGGGGTGGGGAACCTTTTTTCTGCCAAAGGCCATTTGGATATTTATAACATCATTCGCGGGTCATACAATATTATCAATTTAAAATTAGCCTGCTATATTTGGTCAAACATTTAATTAACTCACCCCTAATGTGATGGCTAGAACTGCCTCTCTTTGGTGAGGCGTGTGATGTTAGCTGGTATTGATGATGTTGCTACTTGCAACTGCTTTTCCAGGTTTGCGTCGGTCAGTCTGGAGCGCAGTCGATCAAACAGCCACTCCCTGACAGGTTTTCCCTTCATCTCCATGAACTGCTTGACTTCATCCCGCAGTTCGTAAAACACAGTGTGTTAACACTTTCACAACGTATACACTCCCAAACTGCCTGGCACTGACTGTCCTCTGAGTCACCGCAATACCAGGCAGATGGGCCGCGGGCAGCTGACGAGAAGCATGCGTGTCTGTCCCGTCATGTTATCACGATATCACATTAAAAATTTTCATATTAGTCGATATTGATAATTATCCCGATAAATGTCAAATCATTATTTCTTTCAAGTTTAAAGGCTGATTTTTTCTCCTGAGTGAAAGTTGAAGAAACCAGACAGTTAATTGGTAAATTAAACAACTCTTTATTTTAAGAACACAATACTTGCCAAACAGCAGAAACATTAAACAAATCTGTTAGCTGCCTGGTCTGCAACACACACGCGCACTTGCACAGTATTTTGTGCGCATGCGCAAACATGCAAACAGAAACATATATATCGAACTTTTGTTAAAATTATATAGAGGAAAATTATATCGCGATAATTATCGTTATCGAATTATCACCCATCTCTACACCTGCGGTTGCCTTGGCAGGGCAAGACCAAATGATTTCGCGGGCCTTATACGGCCTGCGGGCCGGACGTTCCCCACCCCTGATTTAAATGAATGGATATTAGTAGTCTGAAAACCGAGTTTTGCGCACTTAAGAGAAATGAGTGATGACTTCTTCATTTTTAGAACTCTAAAAAGCATTTGTTCATTGATCTTTCATATTTGACTTCTAGTTTTTTTTTCTTGTGAGTAATTATACATAACCATATCATTTAGTGGCTCATGAGGAGTGTCAACATGTGGTCTTCTGGTCTTCATTGCAGCTAAGCGTTGCTTAATTAAGTGTCTGTTGCTTAATTAAAAAACATTAACTTACTCTCCAGGTCTCGGCTCACTGACCTTTTTTAAGGCTGGCTGAAAAATGAGCAGGACTGTGGTTCTTTATGAGCACAGATGGGCACCCCGATGAGATGGAAAATGATAGGTAAGTGTTTGGACAAATCTGAGTCTGGAGTGGTTTCTGATCAGCTCTGTTTTTTCAGGCTGCTCTGGGAATCGCTAACCTGATTGTCATGGCCATGATGGAGGCAGGGGTGTCACAAGCAGAAGCCAGAAAGAAAATCTGGATGTTTGACAAATATGGCCTATTGGTGCAGGTGAGATACAGCAGAGGAGGTCTGGGAGGCTGAGCCCATCTGTTTGAAGATCTAGTGGAAAGGTGCAGATGATGTACAACTAGCATTAACTAGAAGTGATTTATGCCTTCTCAGATCATGAGGGGGCCCTGTAAATTGTCTGGTTACTCATATCCCTTTGTAGGACCGGCCAGAAATAACGGACGGTAACCAGGAGGCCTTTGTACACCAGAGTCCTGGAGAAACAGTCAAGAGCTTTCTTGATGCTGTTAACGTCCTCAAACCTACGGCCATAATCGGTAAGGAGAACACCCTCAGCTCAGGTCGTTTCTTTCCACAGTGGGCAAGTGACTCAGTGTGTCCCAGAAGGAGTTAGGGATGCTGGGAAAATGATTCTTCTGTGCTCAGTTGCCCCAAGGCGTTGTGGTCATTTGATCATTGGAGGCTAAATCAGCTTATCCTATTATCTATTTCCTGTATAACCCCTACATGATCCCAGGGAGCTGCCTTTTAAACCGCAGCTTTCTCTAGCATTGCGCTGGAGGACTGTCAATGGAGTCGTTTTCTTCCACCCAGTTGATTGATTGTCGTTCTCTTTCTTTAGGAGTGGCAGGTGCAGGCAAGCTTTTCACCAATGAAGTCCTCAAGGCCATGGCCTCTCTCAATGAGCGCCCCATAATATTTGCTCTCAGCAACCCCACAACTAAGGCAGAGTGCACTGCTGAGGAGGCCTACACTGTAACAGAGGTACTGTGCTGCCTTTTACTTTTCGCTCCGTGTGAGAGGCACTGTACCACCTTAAACTTGTTGCATACTGTGAGAGAAGTACTGTAACGCCTTTAACTTGTCGCTCACTGTGAAAGACGCAATGTTCTGCCTTTAACTTGACACAGACTGCGAGAGGTACCATATCACTTTTAACTTGTCGCATACTGTGAGAGAAGTACTGTACCATCTTTACTGTATTAAGTCTCCTCATCGCAGTGCTCTGAAGCTCTCATTGTCTCTCTGTCACCAGGGCCGCTGTCTGTTTGCCAGTGGCAGCCCTTTTGGAACTGTGACTCTGAGCGACGGACGCGTGTTCACGCCAGGACAGGGGAACAACGCCTACATATTCCCAGGTAAAACAACCACACAATAATGACAGTTTAGACCACAGTGCCTTTCCTTCTGTCCTGGACAGGACTGAGAAAATGGACCTAAAGATGAGTATTGCTGCAGTTTGTCTGTACTGATTTTCTTATTTCATTATTTTTTTTTTCCAATTTTATATTTTGTTTCATAACTGTTAGTGTTCCTCGTGGTAAGCTGCTCTTTACAAATACATTTCCATCCAAAGTTTTGTCTTCTATCCAGAGTGTTCTTTTTTCTGTTAGTAATCGGAATTTGTTTTGTTAACTGACATTATTTCTACTCAAGACTGCTCAGGTCCTGCACCTATGTATAAGTTCCTGTAGGTCGTAAACTCACAAAATTGTAATCTAATCATTTTTAGACATCTTTGATAAAAAGCTTCAAACTTGTACCTGCTCACTCAGTGTCTCAGCAATTTCATTTAACATGGTTTAAAATGCAGCTCTTTTATTGTATGAACCCATTACATAATACATCTCAAATCGTTTCAAGGTTATTCGTGTATGTGACTCCTTAAATGCTCTTAACTAATACAAGGAATACTTCGTATTTATAGCTGTCTTGTACTGACTCTTTTTAGGTGTAGCCCTGGCTGTGATTCTCAGCGGAGTACGTCACATCAGTGACACGGTCTTCTTGGTAGCTGCTAAGGTTTGTTTCTTTAATCTGTTGCTCTGTGCCTTGATCCATAACTGAATATCCGAAACAGAAGAAAGGAGAGCTTTGGATCAACCGCCATCAGTCAGTCCCACGAGAGTGGGGTGTACTCTCAAGACATAAAGGCAGTGACTGTCTGTTCGTAGGCCCTTGCAGAGCAGCTGACTGATGTGGAGATGAGCCAGGGAAGACTGTACCCGCAGCTGTCCAACATTAGAGAGGTGTCCATTCGTATTGCTGTTAAGGTAAGAGACTGTGCTGTCAGGAGGAAATCCCTCTTTCGCTGGTTGTACTTTTCCACACTGGGGAAGCAGATCAAGTCTTCTTCAGTGTTGTCTGTGCAACAAGTAATCGTACTGGAAATAAAAACAAAAAAATGGTTATCAAAGAGGAGACCAGTTGGCTCATGTTTTCCATTTGTTAGTAACTTCAAGACCTAAGAATTGAATCTGTCCCTTTCTTAAAGGATTCTTCAACCCCATGACTAAGGATGACTCCATTCTGTGTCTCTAAGCTTTGTACTTGTGTCCCCAGGTCCTTGTGCTGAGTGCCTTTTAGGAATCTGGAAGTCTCCTTGTAATCTCCTTTGTTTCAGACCAAAAAGTTGATTAAGTTGTCTGTTTGGTAGAAATGTTTTGTTTTACTTCTCCCTTGCCGGTTCTGCATTACAATGAAGTCTATATTCTAAGCCCTGCAAACACAGAGCTCAATGTCGTGAGTTCTGGGACACAAACGTTGACCAAACCTGCCCCTCGTGATCACATGAGTGCGGACTTGCATTTGCAAAACTGTAATTGGCTGCTCTGCAGGGTAGATGCAAAACCATAAGGCTACGGCTTACTTACAAATCACTCAACACAGTCCCCCGGACCACAACTGTTTTTTACAAGCAATACAGTATCTGAAAACGCTTAGACTCTGGGCTGTTCTGACCCTTTGCTTTTCTCCATGTTTTGTCAGGTGGTAGAGTACCTGTACGCCAATGGTGTGGCGTTCCACTATCCTGAGCCCCTGGATAAGGATGGCTACATCAGGTCCAAGGTGTGGAACACCGAGTACGACTCCTTCCTGCCCGATATTTATGAATGGCCAGAGTCCGCTGCCAAGCCTCCAAAGATAGTCTAATAGCAGCGCGGTATCACGCCAGCTGAGAAGTTAGTACAGCCCCCTAGGTCAGCTCCTCGTTCAGTGCTCCCACATCTTACTCCCTTTTAGTGCTTATTTGTAACATCTGAGCAAGTTCTTTTCAGAATCTTATGCCTACTGAACGTAGTGACCCCTGAAGGTGTCTGAGAACATTAGAGTGAGAACCAGAACCAAACTGTCATCTTCATTCTTAACTTTCTGTTCACACTCCAAACCAGCCATCCACTCCTGGCTGTGATCTGTCAGAACACGCCGGTTTCCTTTGATAAGATGCAAACACAGCCCTTTTCAGTCTTGACTACGTCACGCACTTTGAAACGCATTGAAAGCACAAAAAACTCCAAATGAAAATGGCCTAGGAATGGCCTAGGGTCTGTTTTTCTTTCCTTATTTGTCTTATTTCCATACCCTCAAAATATTCAGGGGATTAACATTTATAACCTGCACTCCATGATTATATTGTTGCGGTTTTGGTTCAGTGAAGGGAGCTTCACACAGATACACTGCTAGAGAGTTTGTGGCTCACTCCCGGGAGCTTAGAAACAAACATTTAACACCACATCCTGGGACTCGTTGCCAGTGAGGTTGGGTGTTTTTTCTGTCTTCTGTCATTGTTGTCAGGCGGTTATTGATCGATTATTGTATCAGTGGATAATTTTTAGCAAACCATATCTGCAGAATCCAAAGGAATGGATTTTAATTTCCCAGCTGTGTCTTTAACCAGCTGAGGCCTGCAGATGGCAGCATTGACAAGGAGCATGAGCACTTTCTTGGCGGCATGTCACAAGTTGAATCTAGGTGTTTCCGGCTCTTCTGCAGAGCTTACAGCATTCCAGTCTTTGCTTTGAAGCACTGTGCGAGACCAGGTGTACAAGAATCAAATCTTTGGCCTCCCATTACCATCCCAGCACTTAATGACGAGTTCCCGTTGGGACAAAATAAAAACAGGGCTGGTAGTTTGCTGGTGGCAGGAGCATTGAAGTGTTGATTCAGTTGAGTTAATCAGCTTCTGCATCTAAATACAAGTGGGGTTTTCATGTCTGAAACTGAACAGTTACTGGAAACACGCATCATCATATGCGCTTGTTAGTTCCTAAACTAAGGACTATGAAGCAGTGATAGTGGTGGAGAATACATGATTTACTAAACCACATAATTTATAGTATTTTCATGGTGCTATCCAAGTCACAACAGCAGTATGAGCATCACAACCCCCTACTGAGGTGGACCATTTTAACTGTGAAAGGGTGTCTACTTTCTTGAGATAATTGCATAGCAAGAGTTATACTGAAAAAGATTTTCCAGTTATGTTCAATTACTTTTTTTAAATTTCATATTACAACATGTTTACACTTTTACAAAAGGCCAGTTCAGGATTATACTCTTGAGATAATCACCCCAACATATTCAATGCCAAAGAAAAGCTTTTTATACAGGTACAGTGGTGTGCTGAGAGAACCTAAATTTAGAGGTTTTTTAAATTAAAGATCTGTTTCATTTTTTAAACTATTATTGACTTGTGTTGATGTATAATTTCACTGAAGTTAATCAAATGTTGATGAAAATGTGAGTTGTTTGCACACTCTCTAAAACATTAATTCTGAACCCTTGTATATGCTGTGTTTTTATCAGTGCCACTAACATGCAAATCCCTCTTTTGAACTTTCAGTCTCAAAATATGAAAAACAATATTTCCCTTTTCCACTAGATATCTTAAAACATGGCTTATGGGTTATTAAAACCTGATTTTGTCAAGTGTATTTTGGGGGGGTTAAAGAGATTTTTATTTTTTATTAAAAGGGAAACATTTTTTCATAACATCTGCTCATAAATCTAATAAAAAATATTTAGAGCTGTTGATCTCAATTCTTAATTGACCATCTACTTGTGGTCATGGAATCTGATGCACCTTTTCCTCCCAAGTGCCTGCTGGGATTTTCTGCTTTCCTTCCTTGGGAAGTTTCTGCAGCCTTGTACTGCAGATCTTTATCCCCACATGGGCTGGGCAGTTGTTGAAGGCTCTGCAGCTTTGTCTTGACGCACATCAGCAAAAGGGCCAATACTAATATACACTCCAGTTTTCTCCAACCCCGGTCCTGGAGCCCCAGTCCAGTTGGTCTTCTAGGTCACCTGTTTCAAAAGATTGCTAACACCTACAAGATATTGATGAATCAAACAAACCATCTCTTCATTTAAGAGAACCTTGAGGGCTGAACAGCACATAGATATTAATCCTAAATCATCTCCAAATTGCTTAATTTAACAAACCACCTGTTTTGTTGATCAGAAAGTAAATGTTCCAGATCTTTAGAAATTGGTGACCAACAGAGCCTGCTGGATTTGAACTCTCCAGGAGCAGGATTGGAGACCCCTCTGCTAAACCTTTTCCTTACTGTACTTTTATGTTTACAAAATACCGCAGACATAACAATTTCAGTTCCACACGTTCCGTCCCCTTTCGTGTGCACTGTTGATTATTTAAAAAATGATTCAATATTTTTCTTAAGGGTGTACAGATTTTCTATGGCAGTAGTCTTCTCAGATCCAAGCACGGGCGGTACTTCTAAGCAGTGAACCTAGTTCCCAGTCCTGATCCTGGGGTCTCACACATTCTGGTTTTCATTTAAGCTGAGATGTAGCTTTAAATGAGTCCTTAACTGAACCAACAAGGTGCTTGGTTAAAACCTTTACAAGTTTGTTTTTCCCCCCAATCAAAGGTGGGAGATTTTAAATTACTTAAAGTCAATAGTTAAAATGCAACCTCAAGCATTTTGTAGGTACTAAAAACATTTTTTAATTAAATCTATTAATTGTTCTATTGAGGGTTCAATTATTTAAGTCACCAGGTGGAACAAAACCCAGCAGGTATGGGTGTCTCCAGAACCAGAACTGGGATCCCTTAAATTAGATGGTTTTAATTCTTGATGGTTAATGTAGGATGAGGAATTTGACTTTTGTTTAGTTACATAGTTAGGTACCATTTATATTAGTAGTGTTGACCAATTTGTATGTATTTTGCTCCCAGAACTATTTGCCTTTAAACGTCTCCCATGTCAACCCTCGTAAAAAAACAAAACAATTGTTTTAGTAGCTGGATTAGATCTCGTCTCGCATAACGTGATGCCTTGTCCTTTGCTCCAGGATGTTCATTGTTCTGTATCAGCTAATTAGATAGATACTTTACTGTCCACAGCTATGGAAATTTGTATTTGGCTTCTCCCACAGAAGTGCAAAGCATACAATTTAAACTGTGCCCATTTAATACAAAATCTGTATTGTCTCATTCCATTTTTTCTTTGATAATATTGTTTCAATTTTAATCTCAAATTAAAGACACATCCCTCTAGGAGAAGCAGTTAAAAGGCTAGAAGGGTAAAACATATTCTGCTAACATTGAATAAATGGGGATTTCAACTTGTTTAGTCATCAGATAACAAACCAAGTAAGAGTTGATTAAGTGGACATAATTAAGAAATTGTAATTACAGCTTTAAAACCAGTCAGAGGATGGCAATACCTACAGTATGTGAAACGAGCAGTCCTAGTTAGTTTTCCAGCTAAACCATGTTCATTTATATGGTTTATAATCTTTTGCTGGATATGCAGTACTTTTTTGAATTTTTTGCTTTCAAGGAGTGTCGATATTTAGTTAAGATGTGTTTACTGAAATACCCTGAACAAAATTATGATTGGAACTACAGTATAACCTTGTAACTCTTGTAATTCTTCAAATATCTATAAAATGTATTGGTTTAAAGTTGCTTGTTTTGGGAACTTTATTTTTTATGGTCTATTGCCTTTGGTTTGAAACTGTTGTGCAGCAGGATTGTTCCTGTGCTTGAGCTGCCCTACGCGTGTATTGTCAAAATGCTAAATAAAGGGTTTATTTTTCTTAGTGTGTGTCTCCTGACTTGATGTATTATTTTCCTTGACTACACCCTGGACAAGGTTTGTCCATCACAGGACACAGACACATGCACAATGAGAGATAATTAGATACCAATTGACTTGGAAAGTGTGTGTGTAGGAGGACAGAGGGAACCAGATCACCAAAAGAAAACCCACATGAACATAGGGTGAACATGCAAACTCCACACAGAAGGACCAACATCAAGAATTGAACCCAGTACCAGAGTTTCCTGGGGTATAGTAGTGCTGGCTGCAGCACCACTCTCTATACCTGATGGTATAGAAGCAGGTGGCAGTTTTGTTTTATAGTTTTGCATCATATAATCTTTGATATAGTATAGAGCCTGCTTAAGAGGTACCAAGCCTTGTCATAAACATTTCATTGTTTAATAAATATCCACTCAATGTTAATATTTCAACAGTTCTTTGACCTTGTTACTGTGATTTGCTTTTCAGTGCTGGTGTAAATGATTAGTTCCTCTCTTTTGTTTGAGTATACAGTAGATGAGTAACAGGATGTTTTGATGCAATCCTCTTACCATTGTATAAGGCTCATGACAAGCACCCATAAGTATGTGTGACTCAGTTTTGTTTTTGCACTGCTAGTCAAAATAATGATAACTTCACTCTAAGTTTATAAAGCAGTACATACAATAGAATATAGTGCACCCTAGAAAATGTGATGCTATTACTGTAATTCCAAACTCATCCATCACAATCCTATGTGTAAAATGGAGAGAAGTAACTTTCTGAATATGTCTTGCTTGTGGTCAAAATTGATATCATCCTGCAAGATGATACTGGAACAAAATAACAGATTTTGAATACCACCTGAGCCTTGATTTCTGTTCTTTGGAGGGTAGTCTGACTTGTTGTGTCTGGTAATGAGGTCAGTTTTGTTAACGTGGCACTGATAGCAGCTATGAAATGGATCACTCAGTGCTGGAAATGTGATATGGCGAGGGGATTATCTATCTGGCCTTTGGGATATCTCCTCTGTTATAGCTTGAACAAGCTGTGTTTGATCAGGTATGGGGAAGATTCAATATCTTAATTCCTCTACTTAACTATCATGTAGTTGCAGGTTAAAGGTCAGTTGGCGTTCCTTGTCTTTTTAACTCTTTTTTGCCAATGTGTGCCCAGTAAACCAAGGCACCTCCTTCAATTAGTGTTTTTCACATTATGATTGTTTTTGGTTATGATTTTGATCCAAACCGACTTGTATCTGTAGTCATTTATCCAGGTGGATGCTGCATATTGGTGGTGGTGGAGGGGAGTCCCCATTACCTGTAAAGCGCTTTGAGTGGAGTGTTCAGAAAAGAGCTATATAAGTGTAAGCAATTATTATTATTATTATTATTATTTACACAGCTGGCCTTTATCTGAAGCATTCTGAGGAAAGAGCATTTCTCTGTGACGCTTGAACTCACAAAAGTCCAATTACAGGTCCAGAGCCCTAACCTCTGCTGCACTGATGTTCTGCTTGGGTTACTGTGTTGCGTGTGTACCATGCCTTTAAAGCTTTTAAAATTAACGAACAGCCCATCAAAAAACAACAGTGGGGGCAGGGGTCGCCTAGGTATTTGACCAAATAAAATGTTATGCAGTAGGCTTTAAATCTGATTCTGGAGGGCTGGAATGTGTGTTTTAGCTCTCCTTAAAGCACCTGGAGAGAAAAGCAGAGAGAAGTTCTTGAACTGGTCCAATTCAGCCAATTATGAGCTGATTTGATTTGGTTGGGTTGGAGCAGTGGTTCTGTGGCTAAGGACCTGTGCCTGTGGCTGGGAGGTTGCTGGTTCAAATCCCATGGCTGGCAGAGGAATCCTACTCCGTTGGGCCCCTGAGCAAGGCCCTTAACCCCAACTGCTCAAGGCGCGCCGTATAAATGGCTGGCCCTGTCTGTGTGTCTATGTGTCTCATGGAGAGTAAGCTGGGGCATGCGAAAAGACAAATTTCTAATACAAGAAATTGTATAGGGCTAATAAAGTGATGTTATGTTATTTGTTTTGTTACAAGTCCAGCTGGATGGAGACTGAAACCCCTGCATGTAGGCAAAAATCAGAATGAAGAACTGCTTTCGAGAGCTTATTATCCACCTGAATAAGAAGGAGGACTACAGAGTGCAAAGGTTAGCAATCATCACAGTTGCAAATAATAATATTAACATCACTTTATTAACCCTTTACAATTTCTTGCATTATGAATTGTATACTCTTTAGGACCTCTGTCACCCAACTTTAATAGTGTGGTACCATGTGGTTCCATAAATAAGTGGAATTGGGTATTTGTGGTATCTTATAATTTTCTTTCCCTTGAGAATACGGGAAGAGGACAAACTAAATGTGAATAAAATTTGAAATGATGCCCTTGAGTGCTGAATAAAAATCACGAGATGAGATGATACACTTTACATCACAAATGTACAGCAGCGTTCTCTAATCTTGTCCCTATAAAGTCAGCAAACAGAACTTTATTGCGGTCTCTTCTCAGTTTCCTAAATATTTTCTGACTTAAACGCTCTTAATTCAGCAACCTGTTCACAGATACATATAGGAACGTCAAGTTGTGAACTGCATCTCCCACAATCCGCCGGCACAGCACGCGCCTGTGCCGCTGGCTCTCTGGGAATCCGCAGGGATTTGTGGGAAGTATAGTCAAGCAAGTATTGCCGGAGTAGGGTAGAGGTTCAGTGTGCTTTCTGTTGACATAGTTCCAGTGGGCTCGGAGCCAGAAATCACGCCGCTGTCAGTTCCACGCACACTGTTTTCCATCATGAGGTAGTGGGGGTCTGGGTATTTTATTTCTCTTTTCTTCTCCCCATCGGGTTACTCGCAAAAAATAAATATTGGTATTCAGTACGATATGTCAATGGACTTGACGTTTCTGGGGACTGGATCTGCCTACCCCTCGCCTCACCGCGGAGCCTCGGCACTGGTCCTCCGCACGGATGGGGACTGCTGGCTGTTCGACTGCGGGGAAGGGACGCAGACGCAGCTCATGAAGAGCCAGCTGAAGGCTGGTGAGTTTGGCTGTACGGCGGCGTCTGACAAAACCAAAAAAGGAGCAAAACTTTTTTCTCTCTCTGTCTTTAGCAGTTGCGCTGTGTGGTGACACGGAGAGGTTGGTTCATCAGGCAAGCTAGCAAGCAGCCGGCGGCTGTACTCGCCCGCTCGGAGCTTGCCAGGCCGGCCTGACGGTGACGTCACGTCGACGTCACGCAGTTTGCGTGGGAGGAAAGCCGGCCGGCTGTTCTGTTTCTGGGCTGGAGCCGAGCGTGTGTCGGTCTCACGCGCGGTTGATCACGTGTTGCATCTCCAGTTCTTGAATGTAGGGATTAGAGCGAACACCCGGCCAGAGATACAATAGTAGGAGACGGGGAAGATAAACAGAACTGTCTCTGGGAGGGAGGCAGGAGCTTACATTTAAATTAAAGGAGCTACTATCGTTAACCGTTTAGAGAGAAAATAAGCAGGCGAGTCTGGTACTTTAACACGAGTATGAATTAGTAGTGATGGTGTTTTTTTTTAAATGCGGCTTTTATTAAACCATTTTGCCCTTCACAATACGTTATGACAGAGTATAACAGTTCATTCTGCTAATACCACATTGTGATATCAAATGAGCCACTGTTTGTCCCGGAGGGCCGGGATGTCTGCAGGTTCTCCAGGTCTCTTTAAAGCGTTAAACCAGTAGCCAGCTGGTTTTCCTTGTTAAGAGCTGAGTTGGAATGAGAACATCCAGACCCACCAGCACTCCTGGGCTGGGATTGGAGTCCCCTGGTGATTACGAATGGGCAGAGCTGTAATGCCCATATCTCTCCCCCTGTCTGATGTTCGCAGGCAGGATTACGAAGGTGTTCATCACCCATCTCCATGGCGACCACCTGTTCGGCCTGCCAGGCCTGCTGTGCACCATCAGCCTCCACAGCTGCCCCGCTCCTGCCAAGCCCCCCCCGCCGGTGGAAGTCTACGGCCCACAGGGGCTGCGCAAGTTCCTGCGCGTCGCCCTCACGCTCTCGGGCTCCCAGCTGATGTTCCCCTACGTGGTGCACGAGCTGGTGCCCGGGGACGACCAGTGCCCCCCGGAGGGGCTGCCGGACGGCTTGGAGCCGGTCCACGATGACGATGACGACGACGGCGGCGGGCGGCTGCACCCCCAGGAGGTGCTGGGCCGAACCTTGCAGCTGGACCCGGAACAGGGCTGCTACACGCTCCTCGAAAGCCCGCAGTTCGTCGTCAGGGCCTTCCGGCTCTTCCACCGCCTCCCGTCCTTCGGCTTCATGGTGGAGGAGCGGTCGCGGCCCGGCAAGCTGAACGTGCAGCTGCTGAAGGAGCTGGGTAACGAGCGAGGGAGGGAGGGAGGGAGCGGCGCTGTGCCGGGCCTGGGCGTTGTGTGTGCGCGCGGCTCTTCGCTGCAGTTAGAAGGATCTGTTTTCCGCAGACTTGATTAGCTCCCCGTGGCTCTGCGAGGTGGGAGTCCTCTAGACGCCACGGTTTGCGAGCAGACAGCTGGTCTTTCAGGCGCGCTGCCGTCCTGTCGAAATCCACATCTACTGTCTGTCGAAGGTGTTGAGTAGAACATGACCAAACCCCACCCCACCCCAACTCTCTGGCCTTTCATTGTGCGGCGCATAGCTGGAGAGTTGCTGGGGTGTGGCCCCCGTACCAAAACTGCTGAAGTGGAGCAGTTTGTCAGAGCCCCAAACGGTACCCAAACGGGAACAACCAAATTCCATTCCATTGTTTCCATTCCTCCTGGTGGGGCAAGTGGCAAGTTTATTGTAGTACCTAATTTTTGTCATGTCAATTGGAAAAGCTCTCGTTATATTATGATCTTGTATGGGATCAAATGATTGTATGATCTGATTTTTTTTTTCTTACGTTCAAAGGAATTTGTGATCAGGCAATCAACAGTGATTCTAAAGTGTGATGTTTTGATGTGTCAGAACTGAGTTTCCAGCAGGGCTGTTTATTGTGAAACAAAATCCCCTTAATTTGTGGCAAGGGGTTGTAGAATGAATATTAAATGTAGGACCCCATAATGAACGAGTACAGTTGGAAGTGCATCACAATAGTACATGCTTTTTAAATGGCCAACACAAACACATTTTTTGGGGGTAACCAGAATGTGCAGGAATATCAGTTAACCTGCTCTTTTTTTAATATCTGTATAGGAGTAAAGCCAGGACCCATTTGTGGGAGGTTAAAAAACGGAGAATCTGTAACGCTGGAAAACGGAGTCGTGGTTTCCCCAGAGGACGTGCTGGAGGAAGCTGTCCCGGGCCGGAAGGTGTGCATCCTGGGGGATTGCTGCAGCCTTGTGGGCGACGCGGGGCGCAGGCTGTGCCACGGAGCTGACGTCCTGGTCCACGAGGCCACCCTGGAGGACAGCCTGAGAGACAAGGCCTGGGAGCACGGGCACAGCACGCCCAGCATGGCCGCCGAGCTGGCAGAGGCATGCCAAGTCAAGCAGCTGGTACTCTACCACTTCAGCCAGAGGTACAAACCCCAGAGCCTCCTCAAGGAAAAGGAAGACGACAACGTTCTGGAGCTCAAGAGGCAGGCCGAAGCAGCTCTGAACGGCAGGGAAGTTATCCTTGCCGAGGACTTCTTAACGATACCTATTCCCAGCAAAAGATGCAATTAGTTTTTTTGATAAATAGAATTGTTTTTATCTGCTGAAGTGTCATGGCTATTTTTGTATGTGACGACATTGACTTGAGGTGTAAAACCTTATGACCCCCTAATTTTAAATGGCTTTGGTTGGAATCATTTTTATTCAAGTTTTCTTATAGATAATTGTCAGGCATTTTAGAAATATAATGCCAGAGAAAATGGTTTGATGCCATAAAGTGACTGAGGTCCTGGTGTCCTGCTCCTTCTTTGGAGACAACTTGACAGTACAATCACCACCGGCTGGAAAGCAGGCTTGCTCTGTGCTCGGTATGTCGGCATGGCTCATCAGACCCTGTCCTACAGATGCTAGAGTGGGAGCACCATGCGATTCCGCTTAATTATTTTGAGGGTGGTTATTTTAGTATGGTGGGATGGGGCACTTATTTTGTATTTAAAAGTGGATCTATTTCATACAATAAAAGTTTAATTGATCGTACTCTAAACCTGAATCTGATTTCAGTGGAGGTTAAACTGGGTCTTATCTGTTCTAATAAGTGCTACTTTTCTTGTTCCTTCAGTGCTCGTGTTTATCAGGTCCAATGCTGCTGCTCCTTTCTCTCTTTATGATGAAATGGCTGACCAAGCTCACCTTGGTAATGCAAAGGGTCTTCAAGACGTTATCTAGCTTGAAGCTGACAGTTAAGGTCTTCCCCCATTAATGTTAAATGGAAGTGTAACTGCAAAGCGATGGTGTTTCGCGGTGAAAAGCTGAAATGAATGTGGGTGAACCAATGTGGTGTGTGTGGGCCTGCTTTGAAACCTTTTTTATTTTAAAAATAAAAACGGTTCAGCTTAAACTGTTTGAAATGGATTTTGCCAGTGGCTGCCCTGGTGAGAACAAGGCTCCTTTTAGTGTGGAATGCCATGTAGCCTTCACCCACATTAGTGACTCACGGTGTTGTTCACCGGCAGCAGAAACAACCAAGACAATATGAGCGTCTGAGATGGGAGAGCCTGAGGCAAAATGAGAGCTTCTTCCAGAGACACAGCAAGAAGATGTGGTGGATTAGTATAATTATATGCTTTGAAACAGTCAGCCATAAACTGAGTATATAAAGCATCTTAATCCCCCTCTGCTGCCCTAGTGGCCTCTTAGCCTAGATACACTGTTCAAACTGTGAGCCAAGCTCTGATTCAGTTAAAAGAGTGAGTACAGATGTCTTATAATAATAATAATAAACTTTATTTTATATTTTATATTTTAAACTTCTAAAATATCTCAGGCACTTCTCTCAACAAGCAACCTAGTAACGACACAATCTAAATTTTTGTGTTTGAAAATCAATGGCTCACAAATCTGTAAAGGAAAGAACTTGAAATGCGTGACCCAAATACTCTTAAGAGTTTTTGTAACAGCGCTATTGGTAGCTTTAGTGAGAATTTCAGTGGGAACTGAACTTAGCTCAAAAAGAGAAGCACTCCATTCCTCTTGTGGGAGGCATTCATGCAGTATTTCCTTGACATGAGTTTTCTCAAAGCATCATGATTTGGCCTATAAGTATGAGAAGTATGGAAATACTCCTTCAGAATGTGTAAAAAAACATTGCACATGAATTCTTTCCATAACATGCATGTACATGATAAGAGATACATTTGATATCTGTTTTTCTCACCTGGTGTAAAGATATGAGGAGTTACCGTCTGTATGGAATTATGTTAGTTTTTCATTTTGTCCTAAGACATGAACTGTAAAACCAAGTTAATTTCTTTTTCTCTATCTTTACTAAATGCATCAGTTTTCTTTAAATGCTTTTAATCACTGTTTTCCTCTTTGTTCAGTTATTACTGTGAAAAAAATACTACTGCCAAGTCAGCATTTTTGTCTTATTATTTTATGAGATCCTTTAGAATCAAAATATTTGCAATACTACAGTGGTATGGCCATGTAATGAGAAGAGATCAAGACCTAATAAAAGACGAAGTAACAGAGAGTATTGAGGGAAAGAGGCCACGAGGAAGGCCAAGAATAAGCTGGCTTGACTCAGTGAAAGAAGATAACGGTAAGGCGGATATTGATGTAGATGCCTGGAGAGACAGGATACGATGGAGGAGGCTAGTGGGCGAGGCAATGGACTGGCTTGGGTTCGAGATGCCACCTCAGTAAAGTGAGTATAATCATTTTTATGCTATTACACTCTGATAGTCAGGAAACCCTTGTCTTCTGACTATATGGCAGCAGAAGGCAGAATTTCAAACATTATGTGGCTTTAGTGAAAAGCAGCATTGTGGAAGAAAGGAACAAGTAATAGGTTTATTCCATGCTGAAAAGAGAAGAAAGAAAACGCCTTTGGGTGTGAGAAAAGAAAATCTCATTGTGGAAGAAATCCTTATTTTCTGCACTGGTGCAGTAACTTGCAAAATCTCTAGATTGCCAGTCACTTAAGGTAAGACTTTTAGGCAAAAAAACAGTAAAAAATAGTGGAAAATTTGCACCCTTTCTTTGTAGTTCAGCTCCATTTTTAGATGGTCCAAACAAGGTACTGTTTCACTTACTCAACATAAGTACACAAAGCTATTTTGGACCTTGACACATCAACATTCTTTTATCATGTATCAAATATATACCTATATAATTCATTTTATATAATCTCATCTCTGATACAATTGCCAAACAGAGGTTCAAAACTGGTTTGCAAACATTGTACCAGGAGGATATGCAAAAAGACGGAGATCCTACTCTGGACAGCCTAAACTGCAAGCTAAACTTTTCAAGGTGTCTTTTTGCAGCAGTGAAAAAGAAACTCATGGCTGGTACTGAGCATGAAGTTTTAGGATTCAATATAGGGTGGGTGATTACATTATTAAATTGACACATTACTGACTTGCTTTTGATAATATGGGTTAAGTAGTCAACAGAATCTTACAGTGAAAAGATCCACATTTAAATCAAAGAATGTTAAAAGTGAATGATATGTTAGCACATTTAGAATACTGTGTTCGATTTTGCAGTAATCGGTTCAGAAAAAGAAAACTGCTTCTTGGAAAGACTTCATAGAGTGATGACTAGGATCATTCCTGACTGAAAGCATGTCTCTCTCTGACAGATCAAAGTAGCAGAGTCTCTTCAGTCTTGATAAGAAGAGGTCAGGGTGGGATTGACCCGAGTATTTGAGGTCTTGAAGTGTACTGATAAAGTCACTTCCTGTGGTTTACTTCAAACTCAGCATTAACTGTAAGTCAAGCTTTAGAATAAAAACCGCTGGACTTTTAATGACATCTACAGTATATCTCACTGCTGCTGAAGGGGCCAAACTGCCAACTAGATCCTAGTCCCTAGGATCTTCCAAGAAAAGGCTGCTTTCAGTTTCATTAAACAGAAAAAAACATTGAAACAAAAAAATGGGTGAGCTTTAATGAAGTGAATGCCAGTGCATTTGTCTGTCAAAGACTTCAAGAAACATTCTGAAAATGGTCTAATTTAGAAGATAATTTGGTTGGTGGTTTCTTTCACTACTCAGATTCGAACAAAAATCTCCAGGCCCTGGGAAGAACCTGGAATTCAGCAAGTCCTTGAGAGCAATGAGACCCCAAATCCGAGGCACTGAATCCCTTGATATTTCATTGCCCACTATATATGACTTACTGTCAGGTTAGTCAACATCAGAGGCAGTGTTGGGTGAGAAAGGTGCACGCAGACGACAGATTTGAGGAACCCATTTAAGAAATGTTTTGATGAAAACAAAATGATGGCATGGCTAAATACAGGTGCTCAAGACTGCATGTAGTGCTACAATATAAATAACAGAAACAATTGACAGTCCTGCACTGTAACTAGAAGAATTTATCACGCAACCTAAGGCCTAGTGTTAAAATTTGTGTAGTTATAAAATTACATTCACTCATCTGATTAAATCTAAATAAAAGATTCACATTTATTTAATAAAAGCGGAATGTCAGCACTCTAGTGTGATGCAAGAATGTTGCTTATCATGCAGGATCTACTTCTGACAATTATCCTTACCTGCTGTTTTTATTTTTAGATATTTTTACATCACGCAGGTATGTGAAACATCGCGAAGTAAGAAGCACGCATAACACGCAGTGCCCACTCATGTTGTGTCTATGTGTGTTTTTGCACATTGCCCATACAGTAGCTCGCTCCAAGAAAGGGAGCGACTGTTACGCGCCATGGCCCGGGTATCGGCGTGAAGTCACATCTCCTTTCTGCTGGGTCCTGAGTGGGCGCAGATGGTGCCAAACAGCGCTGGAACTGCGCACACACGCCAGGCCGCTCCCCGCCGCCCAGTGCGCAGGCGCCGTGCGCCATGTTGATACAGCAGCACCAGCGGCGGAGGCGGTCGGATGGAGGCTCCGTGTGAGAGGGGTGGATTTGTTTTTTTATTTTGTTGCTCGCTGTCCCGTTGAAAGGCGCACGACGATTCCTAAACCCCCGGTGATACCGGATCCCGCTTCCCCTTGGAAAGGTGAGGGACTGGGCCGGAGCGGCCCGCAGACCGGCGGGGAAGAGGAGTATGGGGAGGGGTGGTGGAAGAAAGGCGAGCAGGGCGCTCCGCCGGCGGGGAAAGTAAAAGTTTGTGTTTTTGTTCTCGGCACTGGCGGGCCGGGGCTAGAGGGAGAAGGGTTTGGAGGCACAACAGCGTCCGCGGAGGGGCCGCCGTGTGCCGGCTGCGTTGCGCGGCCCTCGCTGCTGTGAGCCGAGGCGGCTCGGGGGTGTTTTCGGGGTAGCGGGGTCGGGCTGTGCCGAGGCGCTGCTTCTGCCCGCTGGGGCGGCGGGGTGTCGCACCGAATAGCGTCCGGCTGCACACGGCCGCCTGCGGGAAACGGGACTCGCTGTCAGGGTGTTGGAGAGCTGGGGTTGAGCTCCGGGAGTGTGTTGTTTTTTGGGGGGGATTGGAGAGGGTGGCGTCTTAGTCTGTTTGACTCAACACACCTCTCAGTCGGTAAGATCGCTCCACACACTTGCGCTTTTCTCTGCAGCTGCGCTCCTGAAAAGCGGGCGTCCCGGCTTCGGATTTGTGCACGGTGTCGAGGAGATACCCCGCTCGCGTTTGCCGAGTTTAGGGGTTGTATTTTCCCTGCCAGCCGGTTTAAATGGGGGAAGTAATATTGTGCATTCTCGTAGCTGCTGTTTCTCTGGGTACAGCTTTTCCCACGCACGGTGCGCTGTGGTCCGCGTTCACTCGCGGGATCAGACCGTTTCCAAGAGTTCGAGGTCCAGAAGGTTGTTCCTGTACTGCTGTCGGTTAAAAATCGATAATCTCTTATTATTTAATCAACAGTTGAATTGCGCGTTCGGTGCAGTTTAGGGAAAGGTGCCCAGTTAATGCAGGATCTTCTCGAGAGTGACATCTTTCCAGACGTACCTCTGTTGTGCTTCCAAATCGTGTAGTGGACTACCGGCCGGCGGTAAAGTTTGACGTGCTGTACAATTCAGGATGTTTCATAGCGCTACGCGTGTCCCAGAATAACCTAGAGCGAATGACTGGCCCTGCTGGGGTCGTCCAACCCTTGGACTCCGAGTCCCAGCGCATTTTGTGTTAACCCTTGGGTGACAAACGAGGTGTCGTAGCCTTGGTTCAAATCATTTGTAAGAGACACCAAGACATTTCAGCCCGTTTCCACACTCTCCCCCAAGTGGCTTCGAAGCCTGTCTAGTGACCTGAAGGGTTGCTTCACTGAGCTCATTTACTTAAAGAGGACAAATTCAGCACACTTTCCAAGCCTCAAGTGGGACGAAGTTGGGAGCTTTGGAGAGGACTCCTTGGGCAGGCAAGTCCTGCTTGCTTCTTCGTGCCCTGCTGTTAGGAATCAACGTTATGACTCCTGTTTTCTAGCATTACGAGCCCTTTCACGTTCTACAAGCCAGTGACGTATGCATATAAGCCAGCAGGCGCTGAATATTTCGTGCCACTTCGTTTGCCTTCATTTAACATTGTCTGCACTTAACACTCTTCAGCTGTAATGGTGAAGTGCATCTTTTTTTTAACTAGTTTTTAACATCTTTTTTTAGTAGTTAATTCTTGTCAATTTTCTGTAATTTACTGGCCAACACTTTACATCATAAAGGAAGTGTTTAAATGTGTCGCCCCGTGTACCCATGATGTTTTTGTTTTTTAGTAACTTGCTGTCCGGTGGCTTTTGTAGGACGTTCATCCTTCTGTTTTGTTAAACCTTCAGTATTTCTCCTCAGAGCAGGATTTGTTGAACGTCTGCAGTCCCTGCCTGTGCATATCTGCCCACACTGCTTGTTTATATGCCTTTCTGGAAGGTCTTGGGTAGAAATTGTGGGACGGGTGTGTAAATCTTTTTTCAAGGGCAGATTTGGGAAGAATCTGCGGGCTGGAAACTGGAGTTTTGATCTTTGTGCATACGTGAATGGGGCAGGGTCTTCGTGGCATGATTTGTCAACATCGGGTGAACTTAGTCTTCTGGTTACTACCTGGAATTTCTGTTTTTATTTTCATTGATTTAATTGTAGTGTATGTTTTTTTTAGTTATGGTTTTACAGTTTTTTTATCTTATTTTGTACTTGCTATCAAGGCATGGTTTCAGCATTTTCCTTAGTCATCGCTGTGGTTACATTAATTCTATTCCTGATCCTTGGTAATGAATGAGAACTTTTTAGAGTAGAATTTTTTCTCTGAGTTTTGTGGTAAAGAATATTGTGCCACAGACGTGTTAACCAATGTGACTGATGGAAAATGTACAGTCCTTCTGTTTTTCATGGTCAAAAATGTAATTATGTAGTTCAATTAAATAGGACAATACAGTGATACTTGGAGCCTATTGAAATATAGTACAAGGCAAAGTAACAATTCTAGCAGATGAACAGTAAGATGTAGAAAAAAAACTGCTCCTGGTTTATGAAACATTCTTTTTGGTCTTTTGTAGCACTGCTCATGTGCATGTGCTGAGCATAGGAACTCTGACTTGACTCTCCGTGTGTCAGAGTTCTGTTTGGGTCTTGTAGTGAAGAGAAGTATCTTACTTTTGCTTCAGTGTAACTGTGTTTTTTATTTTGTCAAACTGTGGCATTAAGCAATATCCTTCTGCCACGTGTTTCTGTTTACCAGCTCCTCTGTGTGTGAACGAGCGAGGATGAGGCGGCCTGTGCTAAGCACAGTGATTCATCCTTGACTCAGTGACTTCCTCTGTGTATTAATACCCAGTTGGGTTGTTCACCTCCAGTAGTAGAGGGCATTAATAATTGTCGATTCTCCGTCAGTGCAGCTTATCACTGTGACCTCAAGCACAAAGCGACTAATTTGTGAATTACTCAGATCCATTTATTTTTTGCTTTTATCCAGAGTGACGTAGATATATGCACCATGTATCACAGCTGGGATTTTTCTGGAACAGTAAGTGTGAAGTACTGAAGTACCTTGATCTGGGGGTACACCAGTAGTATCTCACCTCGGGGTTTGAAAGCACAGCCTTGCAGTTACGAGTCCAGAGCCCTACCAGTTGAGCCACACTGCTGCTCTTGTTTGAGCTGGGCCATGCGTCTGGGTTCTTGTCACAGCAGTCTGCTGGTGGTGCAGCTCAGATCTGAACTCTGGTAGCCCGGTCTCGAAAGTCATGGTGTGGATCAGTCCTTGGAGTATTTTGTGTTCAGGCCCCCGACTTGACATTTTATTCATCTTTGAAAATGGTACTTTACCATAGATACTTTATATTTGTGTTTTATATGGATTCCGGCATTGCTAGGGGATAAACCTAATAATTCTATTGTCCCATGCAGTGTAAGTTATTATACACTGCTCTGTACTGCTGAAATCTGCATAAGCACCATGGAGGTCTTTGACCTTTCCTTAAGGCCCGTACCAGTAATGTTTTGACTATTTCGCAAAACCTGACATTTATATTGTTTTTTTTTTTCATGTGTATGAGTATATTAACTTAACCAAAGACCTTTGCTGCACAGATGCTTGTCTGTTAATGCTTATTTTTTGCTAATGCAGAATTCATCCTCTTTGTCTTTATTTCTTGGTGTTTGATATAGCAGTGGAGTTTCTCAGAAGTCCCCTGAAAGGTTCTGTTTTCTGAAAGCCAAGCCAGCAGCCCCTTTTGAGCTATTCAGGATTGCAGATCAGCCCCATGCTCCTGTGCGGTCGCTTGTGAAGTTGTCGCTTAACTACTCCACGGGCTTCCAGGAAATTCAGAAAAGAGCGCTATTGTTTGTGTGTTTGCCAAGAAATGTAAAAAAAATGTTTTGAGGACTGATAGACCAGGCATGGCTTTAATTTGTTTTCTTCATGAAAGGCACAAAGGGAATGATCATCTTAAGCACTTGGCTAGCAGCTTCAAGAAATATCATCAGTGCTCTCGGTATTGCAACATCGTGACTATATTGCTATTAAGAAAAAAAAGTCTGTAACGTAAAACAATGAATTGTGCCAAACTTTTTTTCTTTTCATCGTTTTTCAAATGTGCACTAAGAAAAGTAGGGCCCCCAGTACACGCAAAGGACTCCTTCCTAAACAGCTGAAAGTGCCGTAAATCTGAGTTAAGCAAGAACATTAGAAATCTTAGGGTCTAGCTGAAACCATCGTAATAAATGTAAAAATATAGGCTTAGACTTAGACTGCTTACATGCAGGCTTTGCTCAGTTACAGGTCTGCCAGCCTTTCTTTTGTTCTGCATCGTTTTATGTAATTTCTTCTAGGATGTTATTGCAGTTGGAGTTATTTTTGTCGACATCTAGATATCTTAACTGTATAAGAATTGAAATACATAACCAAAGCACTTATTAGAAGCAAATTGGGAAAACTAAATCTTTATTAATCACACATTAATATTTGTTCCTTCCTACATCTAAAGAGGTGTTTGGGTCTGATTAGCTACAGAATCAGCACATTTGTACAGCCTGGCAAGAACGGAAGAAGGTTGCGGATGAAAGGGAACCATTGAGCCCATCTAGCCAGTTGACTGGAGGGTCTCCTCCAGCTGTTTCTTGAAAGAAGCCTGGGAGTCGGCTTCAGCAGTGTGGCGGGAGGCTCTGATTCAGATTCCTGCCACCCTTGTTCCACAAACCATGGCCTGGCTTTGAACATTGCTGACCAGGCCTGTCTTTCTACAGGTGCTGGTCAAACTATTCCTATAGTTTTGCTGTAGGGGACACGTCTTTGGCCTCAGTAACTCTCAAAGAGACAGCTTTTCCCTATATTTCTTCCTGAAGGTTGAATTTTGGAACAGTGACGTGGGTACGGCTTGGACACTATCAGGCTGCGGTGGTCTTGAGATCTGTAGACGTAGTATCAAAATACTGATCCATTTTTATTTCCTGCTTCAGCTTTTAGCAATTCTTGGAACAAAACTGATATGTTTGAAATCTTCACTTGTCCGTTTGTTTTGGGAAGGGACTTTGTAATATCATAATGTGATCACGGCATTTTGGGGTTTTTCCAAAATTCGGCTGAAGAGTGTTTAAAAACAATTTTTTTCAGTTGATATGAGGAAACGGGGTTCTGAAGAGCCGTTTTTGTTGCTCCGTGTTGCAGAACTGTTTAAGGTCAAAAACACCCCCTTCCTTTGCCAATTCAATTCTTTTTTTCCCTCCTTTTCCAGGAGACTTCAGAACAGCACGGGTTGCTCTACCGAGTCGGGAGCGCCGTGTTTCTTTTAGAAAAGCCTTCCCCTGTTGCCTGTTGCCTGTGGTGTGCAGGAGGGTATAGAGTGTGTGCCTCCGTGCACTGGACACTCAGGCTGTTGAGCCTTCCCTCCCCCGGCCTCCTCCGTGACTGGGAGGAGATTTGGAGTTTGTGTTGCGGAGCAGGGAGCAGCGGAGCGCAAGGATGTCCATCACCAACACGCCGACGAGCAACGACGCCTGCCTGAGCATCGTGCACAGCCTGATGTGCCACCGGCAGGGCGGGGAGAGCGAGACCTTCGCCAAGCGCGCCATCGAGAGCCTGGTCAAGAAGCTGAAGGAGAAGAAGGACGAGCTGGACTCCCTCATCACCGCCATCACCACCAACGGGGCTCACCCCAGCAAGTGCGTGACCATCCAGAGGACGCTGGACGGCCGGCTGCAGGTACGAGGGTGTTGAATTTGCAGTAGGGTAAGAAAAAGGTGGTGTGCGAATGTGGAGCTGTGGACTGCGGTGCAGCAATGTTGGTGAATAATATTAATAATCATAATTGCTTACACTTATACAGCGCTTTTCTGGACACTCCACTCAAAGCGCTTTACAGGTAATGGGGACTCCCCTCCACCACCACCAATGTGCAGCCCCACCTGGATGATGCGACGGCAGCCATAGTGCGCCAGAACGCTCACCACACATCAGCTATTAGTGGGGAGGAGAGCAGAGTAATGAAGCCAATTCATAGATGGGGATTATTAGGAGGCCATGATTGGTAAGGGCCAAGGGGAATTTTGGCCAGGACGCTGGGGTTACACCCCTACTCTTTTCTGGGATTTTAAGTGACCACAGAGAGTCAGGACCTCAGTTTTACGTCTCATCCGAAGGACGGCGCCTGTTTACAGTATAGTGTCCCCGTCACTATACTGGGGCATTAGGACATTATCCGAATGGGAAGATCATTGCACTAGTTTAGGCGTATGGTAACTAAAAACCCTGTATGTCATCACCTGGAGGTTTTAAGCTGATTTTGTAAAACACTGCTTCCTTTACAATATTCATTGTCAAGGAATCAGATTGTAAAGAGACAGGCTTTAAATCCTGTGTCGCCAATGTCAGCCTATTGATAACATGCCCTTAAGTTGTTGCCTAGTTACACATTCAATTTATGTAACTAAAAAAAATCAGATCGCGAAGAAGTGACTGAAAACTGTGATGTCATAGACGGCTTTTGAGTTGCTTGATATTCCGAGCACATTTCTTCCTTCTGCTTTTTTGGTGATAAGGGTAACACCAAGGCCGACATCTAGCAAAAGCAGTCAGGGGTGTGAAGTGTAGAGAAAAACAGAGAGCCTCATCAGATAAGTACATGTTACCGATTTATACTTTGCATGTCAGCAGTGTGAGGTTGACTCAGTATCACGCCTTATAGCCATCATAATATTACATTAAGGTCTGGTTGCTTAAAAAAATAATTAAGTACTGGCTTTGCTAAAAATGGAAGTCATTTTCAAGCGTGCAAATAATGCGATTTCCACACCTGTTTGGGCAGTGTGCTGGATTGAGAACTTTTTATAAACTTGATTGTGGCAGTGAGGACTTTTCCACTGAATGTTTGAGTACTGCACATGGCAATAAAACCAAACTTCTCCTACCTTTACCCTGGCATGTGCACTCTTCTGATCCTCTCGTGAGTTGGTACCCATCCTTCTGTGGTTTCAGCCTGGTCCTCAGCTTTGTTTTGCTTGCGAGGGTGACTGTTCCTAAAAAGAGCCTGAGCCCCTGAGGAGCCCATTCAGCACTCAGTGATGGGGGCACAGGAGTCCTTATTCACATTAAGGGCGCTCCACAGAGCACCTGCTTTCTTCTCTGCACCCTTCTTGTCGGTTGTCGTTGAGACATTTTTGTTGTCTGAACCTATTTTAACTTGGAAAATGTGGTTACTTTGTATGGCTCACAACAGCTGATGCAAAAGTAATACTATAGACTCGCTCAAAGTGAATGTCATCCACTAGGCATCAAGTCATAAATACAGCCTGCAGTGTTCAAGCGATGTCAACTATTATTATTTAGATTATGTGTACTGTACTGTTAAGTCTTAAGTCAGATTTTGTAAACGTCTGCCTTTTAGTAGCATTGTATGACTTTAACGTATGGTATTGTAGGTGCATTATTATTTTGCATTGTTCTGTAAATTGTAATAGCCTTGCTCCTCTGTTTAGTCTGACTTATTAATTGTTTTCAAAAAGTGAAGGTTAACAAGGAATTTTTAGATCATGCCTTATTTTTGGCTTTTTTGACGCCAAAAATATTACGCTTTTTTTCACTTCATGTCCATATTGTGAGGACAGTGAAAAATAAAACCTTTTTTTAAAGTCTCAGATTCTAAGCTGGAAGTAATATTTTATCAGTCAGGAGGCATGAAAACGCCACTCGGGTTAATAAATTAACTTCGGATTGTGGAAAAAAAATGACTTTCATTCTCATTTCGTTATTTCCTTCGTATGGGCTCCTCTTCCTGATGTGAATGGGGTTCGCTCCCACTCTCAAGGCATCCTGGGTTCGAATCTGGGTAGGACGGTTTGAAGTGTCACATGCCCGCCGTGCAGCGGTGACCTCATTGTGGCTGGGCCTTGTGTCCTCGCAGGGTGAACAAGAGCAAGGAGGCATGTGGGTGACAGGGGCTTGACGTTGGGGGGTTTTAGAGCGAGTTTAGGGTTTGCTGCTTCCAGTTTGATAAAAACTATCTGCTGTTTAAGAAGTAGAGATAAGTGCAGAAGTAGGCATTGGATAAAGGTGGACTCCTCGCCAAAGTTTTTTCCAGTTTTTGGGAGATTATAGATAATTTTATGTAAAGACGTACAGCAGAGATGATACAGACCAATAATAGCTCCAAATGTAGCATATGTACATTTAGAAACATTTAGAGATCAAGAGAAATTTTAAAAGGTTATTAATTATATCTAATGGTGTTCACGGTGCATGTCTGATCTGCTGGAGGATTTGAATTTTGGCATGAGATGGAGAGTCACACATTTCAAGCTGTTCCTGCACATTTGTCATATGCTGTGTGGGAAGATCCAGTACAATTATTGCACAAATGTTTACGTACTTTTGCCGAGAGGACCAGAACTCTAAAATCACCTCCCCTCCAGAGTCACTTGCATTTGGATGTTGACTTGCTGAAATTTGCGTAAGCAGAAGGATGATGGGAATGCACATGTATTGGCTAAATTCAGCGTGTGTCTCGCATAATACAGTCAGTGGGGATGTTTCTGAACAAAAGTAGAAAAATAGTTTACATTCACGTACGTACCCTTACAATCCCAGTGTCACATTTAACACGAGCTGGCGTAATAAAGTTTGGAGATGGACTACTTTATGTGAAACGGAAGACTTGTTTGCAAGGAAACAGACCTTGCCATCTTGTCATCATCCAGACTAGCCAAAGCAAAAAATTAAGAAATTGGTCCCGAGCGTTTTGTGTTCTTTTTTATAATAAGAACATTCAGATACATGTTAAAACACTGGTTGTAGAGACTAGGGAGGGATATAATAATACTTGTCAGTTTTTACGCAAGAATGTAAGAGAGGTTACCAGAAAGAGGAGGCCATTCAGCCCATCTGGCTTTTCTAGATCTTGCAAGAAGCCAGTTGGCTTCAGCCACATGGCTGGGTAGCTTCTTTCACCCTCCCTCAGACCTTGCTGTGATAATTAAATTTGACTTTTTGCTTTGTTTCTAAGCACTGTGTCTGTCCACTACGCTTGTAGGTGGCAGGACGCAAAGGGTTCCCCCATGTTATTTATGCTCGTCTCTGGAGGTGGCCGGACCTTCACAAGAATGAACTGAAACACGTGAAATACTGCCAGTTTGCCTTCGACCTCAAGTGCGACAGCGTCTGTGTGAACCCTTACCACTACGAGCGGGTCGTCTCGCCGGGAATAGGTAAGACGTCTTATGGTGTGACCGAAGTGGAGGTCACTGGTGGGTTAGTTTGGTTAGTGTGTCGGCTCTCTCGTTTGTGAAGCCTGGACTTTCGAGACTTGAAAACGTAGAACTACTTCTTCCTTGCTTGGAGCTCTGTGGGATAGTTGTTTCTAGGGGAGACAGATGACCAGACAACCTGCTAGAACATCTGTAGCTTCAAATGGCACTGCCTGCTGTCTGTCCGTTGTGTGGCTGAAGGGATGATGTGCAGAGGAGACAGTGCACACTAACGGGTACACTGGAGAAGCTTTATTTGGAACTTCACTTCCTTTGAAGGGAATTGCAGGAATTCATTATGGTTTGAAATGTTGTGTATTATTTGGAGTCTTGTTGATTTCATTATGATGAGAAAGTCGAACTCAGGGCTTTCTGTTCTGGAATATTGCTTCTAAGATTCACAAGATGATTAAAGACCATTTAAGGAAATAACAGTCTAATATTAAAATGCAAATGGTGATGGGTCAGTATTAGAAGAATGGGAGAAGGAGGGAGAACAAAAGGACAAGTTTTCATTCTGCAGTCCAGCACAGTCCATTCAATACATGAAAATTGAACAAGAATCTTATATATTTAAGTTTCTGCCAGAGCAACTGAGCGTAGCATGGCAAGACTACCAGGAACCAGACTATTCTAGCTGCTCTACCCCATCAGAAACCTTTATAAATCATTCTGTTTCTATCCACAGACCTGTCCGGATTGACGTTAACAAGCTCCGGTAAGTTTGCATTTCTGATTTTTTTTAATATTAAACTTCCTTATTTGTGAATCCATGGGCTTCAAAATATTCCCAAAGGGAGCTGATATCCTTGTTCACGTTAGGTTCAGTTTTGGTTTCAGTTAGTATTTGTATTTTTCCCACACAGTATACATATGCAAAGTATGTGACTTGTTGCCTTGGATATTTGTGTCCTGTTATTTTGAATCTGAAAATAGGTGCTAATTACAGTTTAGCGAATGTGTTGTATGCTCAGAAGCATGTTACTTTCCTAACATTCTCGGCCTTGTGCCATTCTTGGACTTGTCTTTCAACTTGCATTTATATTTAAATTTGAATTGCCTTGGAAAACACAAAGTGCAAGTGTATCAGATATCATTGCAGGAAAAGAGGAGAGGACACTCATATCATTAAATTAGAATACATTTTTGTTCTAAATTATACATGTGGTACAAAGCTGGCTCTCCTCAAGAGCTTATGTACACAGCTGGCTGTTTCTTTCATTTTCAATAAGTTATAGGTGTTGCAACTTCACGAGGTCCTTGTTGAGCACATGCCAGTAGCTCCTTCCAGTTTTGTAGCAAACTCTTCTCCTAAAACTCAAAGGTTTTGTTAACCAGATATTGAAGAGTTTGTCTGATTTCCGCTGTCCTGCTCAGGAAAGAGTTATGCTTGCTATAGTTGTAAATGGTGGATTTGTTTCGCTCCTCACCTTGATGATGTCTGAATTCTTCTCATTGGCCTGACGCAGCAGAAGGCATGGCTAACGTGCTGTGACTCCTTTTTCATTCCCGGCCCGTCTCAGCTCCCCCAGGGCTGATGGTGAAAGACGAGTTCCACGACTATGTGGACCAGCAATCTCTGCCGAGCGTGGAGGGGCCCTCTATTCAGACCATCCAGCACCCCCCGAGCAGCCGGTCAGCCAACGAGACCTACAGCACGCCGGCCATGTTGCCCCCCTCCGACTCCAGCAGCTCCAGCGCCTCCACCTTCCCCAACATCGCCGTTGGGCCCGCAAGTAAGTCAGACTCCCCTGCCACTCGGAGCTTCACCTTAGTCCTCTTTCACGTCAAGCCAAACATAGAAAACCAAGCACAAGACTTCATGAAAAGATTGGCAGGCCTTTAAAAAGCCCAGTTAGGATTGTACTCTACCTCAGGAAGGTCATGGGGAGGAAATGCGTATTGCAGGGTTCACAGCATCTATTTAGGATGTTGCATGTTGCAAACAGCATTCTAAGCTAAAGGAATCCGTTGGTATTTTTGTGGTTACGGAATCAAGATTGCACTGGTTGAAGGCATTGCGGGGGGGAACATTCCTGGTCCAGTGAAAGTCAGTCTCGGTGGTTTTCTGATGAGGTGTAGTACTGAGGGTGTAGCAACACTTCGGAGTATCATCTGTCATGTCAACATATCAATTAGTTGCGTCCTACAGCAAAACAATTGTGGTTTCTAAATATATTTTAGTAAAGAATCAGTAGATTGATAGTTATATTTGGGCATGCAAGGAATCTAGGAAAAAAGAGACCATGTGAAATCTCTTTCATTTATGCATGCTGGAAACTCCTCATTCAGTAATGTGTATTTAGTGTCAATAGGAATCTTCTCTGGGACAGCAGTTTCACAAATTCACATTAGACTGGAGAATCCCCCAGGCAAGAGTCAATGGCTCTTGGGAGGCAGTGCTTTGCTCCTATCTTTATTATTGGAATGTGCCTGTTTGTGTTGTCAGGCCAGTCCAGTAGCATGCTGCCAGGGAGTCACAGTGATGGTCTTCTCCAGATTGCTTCAGGCACCCCGCAGGGATCACAGCAGAACGGATTTCCTCCACAGCCTGCTACTTACCACCACAGTAAGCACTGAAGCCAAGCACATTTGACTTATGGGAATACTGATCTCTGGGCTGAGCAGTAGGTTGGGAGCTGGTGGATGTGTGTGTTATCTTAATGAGGGATTATTAGGGCTCTGTGTGGATGAGTGGTACATCCATGAAATGACAGGTTGCCCTTGTAGTTTATCTTGCCCTTGCAAACATTTAAGTGCCAGTGATTGACTTTGTCTGCCTCACATAACCTTTGAGAAGGCTATGCTTCATCACATGAGCTTTAATTGCCAGTTAACCTTCTTAAATGTCACAGCTCAATGTAGCTGTCTTTAAGGTTGTCTTTAATTGTGTTCTGATTCAATTGTTTCCGTTTTTGAAGAGTGGTATCTTGCAGAATCCTCAAATTGCCTCTGTTTTTTATCATGCTGGATTATTGGTTCAGGTTTTGAGCAACTTGAAACTGAACTGCTAAATTCAGTGAAGAACCAGCATAGATATTATACTCTATAAAAGCGAGCTACAATGCAATTCCTGCTTATAGTTTCTGGATTGCTTTTTTTCTTAGTTTTTTAGCACTGGTTGTTCTATGTTAGTGAATGTGCTTACAGCCTTCTTGCATATTATTTGGAATACTGCAGCCCCTCAGAAGGGCAAATAGGATGGTTCTATGATGGTGGAGTAAAAATAAGACTGAAATTAAAAGCTTGAAGTAGAGTTCACAAAATCGGGAGCCTTATTTTTTTGCAGCAAGCTGTTGTTGTAGTTGTTTACTGGGGAAGAAGTGGCCACCTTGCTTGGCAGAACTTTGGAGTGCCTTGACGTGAACAGAGCAGAAGCAAGCACCTTTTGAACTTTTCTGTGTGCCGTAATGATAACTGTCCTCTGTAGACACGACTTCAACTTGGACAAGAAACAGTACCTATACACCCAGCATGCCACACCATCAGAACGGACACCTGCAGCACCACCCCCCCATCACCCATCCCGGCCATTACTGTAAGTAGCCACAGGCAGAGAAGGCCTCCAGGCCTGGGTCTGAGAAGTGTCTCTGCTCAGCACTCGAGGTGCAGAGATGAAATCTTTTTGTCTCTTGGAAGTTGTACGTTTATAGATAAATGGTACAATGGGGACCTAAGCAGGCAAAGTTCTGTTATAGTTGCCCTTTGAATCTCAGTAATGAGCATTTAGTTTTCGTACTAGAGTCGTGATCACAGGTATCCTAAGCAACCAGGCATTTTCATTCCTTTTTCTTCTTAATCCAGTATCATCATCAGTCATTGTGATTAACCATTGCTGTTAGTTAAAAAGTGGGCTTCAACATCTGAATACAAAAAAGGTTCACAAAACCATGTAGCAGAACGTCTTGTTGCTGAATATGAGCGCGCAGTTGTTTGACTTTTAAGTTGTTTCCCCCGAATGCTAACGCAAGTTTACATGGATAATTGTCTTGGGATTTTCATTGAAAGTTGCCCTGCTGTCACAATCGGGTAAATCCCTAAAGGCATTTATTCTCCAAAACGTATTTTATTCCTCTTTTACGGCAGGCTAAAATTTGGACCTTTAATTTGAAGTGTTGCTGATTGATCTTGGTTTGATGTCTCATCACTAAATTATACATGGGGCCTCTTTCTTTCTCTCTCTCTCTCTCTCCTAGGGCAAGTGCACAATGAGATTGCATTCCAGCCGCCAATTTCAAACCACCCAGGTTAGTGCCTATGGCTTTGCTGGGGCTTTTTGGTGTTATTGCTTAGAAATCAAGAGGTTCTAAATCTCTGCACGTCTGCATTTGATCAAGAAGTGGAACTGATTATTTACCCATATAGAGGCAGAGCATTGTCATAATGAAAGGCACTCCTAAGTGAAAGCTCTAAAAGTGGAAAGAACAGCTTGCTGGAAGGGGCTTCTTTAGAGAACATGCCAGTTAAGAGAGGAATATGATTTGCCCGGAGACCACTATTTCCAAGCTTTAAATCCATGCTGGAAGATGAAGTATGCAAAATGATTTTTTTAATTAACATGGTATCCTTGGTATTGCGGTTAGATTCTTATTTTTTTATTTGTTTTGACTGAAATAGTTTTAGGGAGACTTCTACAGACCATGATGGCCTTGGCTTACTGTTGGAAAGCAATATTACTGATAGCGCTACAAGGTTTTCATCATGGATTTTTTTATTGACTAAGTGAAGTGATTTACATTTCAACCCAGTATAACCTTGAGCCCATCTATACAGAAGGACCTTTTAGAATAATTGCTTGCATCAAATGTCTATTGGCTGTTCACACCATGTCATGATATTATTCTAATTAAGCAGAGGTGACGTTGTGAACAGTACATACCAGGATGTTCTCAGTAGTCTTGCACACAGTGATAGGCCACAGTGAACACCAAGAAAAGTCTGCTTATTTGAAATGCCCTGTTTTTCAGAGCAAATTAGAATTTTCTCTTACTTGGAAAAACTTGGACGTTTTTTTTGTCAGTTCTGGAAGGAACGCTACAGGTGGTGGGAAAATAGTGTGACTTAAAATATTACTGTAAAAGTTGTAAATAAGCATGTACTTTGCATGTTGCATGTGTATATTTTGCATACCAGCAGACTTGGCTATGTGTCAAGGATGGTGTGCTCAGAAGCAGGGGTGCTCAAATTGAATTTATTAAATTGAGTCTGAGGTTTCAAAGAAAAGATGAGAGATGCACAGATAATTGACTCACCTGATGCAGGTGTATACAGGTAATTCCCAGGACAGAGTTTTTCAGGGATGAGAATGCCCTGCCCTAGAAACACTAGTTTACCTGTTGCTTTAAAGACCACTTTTCTATTCACAGTTTAATAAATGGATAAGAGCTTCACATTGGCCACTTTGTACATACAATTAAGAACAGTGGTTTTGATAGCGCTATATATTGCCAACATTTTAATGAACGCAAAGTTGGTTTTCAGTGTTATTCACTGAAGGGTGCTTTTAACGTGTTTCGTAATTGACCTAATAAATATACAGCAATCCTTTGTAAATGGTCAGGTAAAAATACATGCAAATACTCAAATCAAGCTTTTATTTATCGTTTGCCTTCATTCTTATACTTTGGTTTTAATTGTGTGAAGTTGTTCAGCACACCTCAGTTAGCCTTTTGTGTCATTGCAGTGCTGAAGATGTTTTTACTTAAACAGCATTTTTGAAATAAATAATGGTTAATATCTCACAGTGTATCATTATGTAAGTATGTGACAGCTGGTAAAGAGCAAGCAGTCTACGTTAGTGTTAGATTGGCTACAAAACTTAACTTAAGATGATGGAATTGTACCAGAATATTCAATGATACCAGTTGCCAGCTTTGGCAAACCACCATAAAGTTGAAATTGTGTTTACTCTGGGTTTCAGTGCGGATGTCTTTATTCATGTGCTGTCTGCTGTCTGGTTGTGGTTGACAGCGCCGGAGTACTGGTGCTCCATTGCCTACTTCGAGATGGACGTCCAGGTGGGAGAGACCTTCAAGGTGCCGTCGAACTGCCCCATTGTGACCGTGGATGGCTATGTGGACCCCTCCGGTGGGGATCGCTTCTGCTTGGGGCAGCTGTCCAATGTGCACAGGACAGAGGCCATTGAGAGAGCCAGGTATGAAAAGGTGTTTTTTGGGGGGGGGGGGGGTGCCCCCTTTGCCCATGGCTACAGAACCTCCTGCTCAGCACTGAGGCAGCAAAGATGGAAAACGAGAGGGGGCTATTTGACGTTTTTTAGTCGTTGGACTAATTTGGTTTCTACTGTTTGGTTCAGTTAAGGGTCTTGCCAGCTTGTTCCAGACCTCTGCAACCCTTTGAATGAAGAACTGCCTCCTGTTCCCAGTTTGCTGTGCACTTCATTGTAGTGTCCTCTTGTCTTTTAGTTTGTGTTTCACTATTGAAACCTTTGTTGTTGATTTTGAAAAAGTCCAAAGTTTGCTTTTGCCAGTGCCTTACAGGATTTTCAATACTTGCATCAAGCATTTGGAATAGGGCACCAAAACTGAGATTGGTGAATGTTTTTCTGTCTGCCTCTCCCAGTATAGTCATGCAAGAACATAGGTGACTGATCTAGGCTTTTAAACCTGAGGGGGGTATTACAGCACATCTATGCTCCTGTGGAAGTAAGCATCGAGAAGATGCTCCCTTAGCTGTGAAACTGTATTGTGGGGCATGTAGTAGCGCACGTGTCTGAGCAAGAACTGTTCCTCTCCTCTGGCACAGGCTGCACATTGGGAAGGGGGTCCAGCTGGAGTGCAAGGGGGAAGGGGATGTGTGGGTGCGCTGCCTGAGCGACCACGCCGTCTTCGTGCAGAGTTACTATCTGGACCGGGAGGCTGGACGGGCTCCGGGGGACGCCGTGCACAAGATCTACCCCAGCGCCTACATCAAGGTGGGAAGAGAGTGGTCCACCTGTCAGGGCATAAGGGTTTAATACTGATGAAGTGTTACAACAGATTAACATCATTTTTACGGTTATTACACGATTGTGTTTCATTCCCTTAGTTTTCGACGCTTTTCCTAATGAGAAAATGGAAACTGCGAGAAGCAGTCCCATAACAGCAGAGCATGACCCATGTTATAATTGATACATGAAACCGAGTGTTAAGTCCATACAAATAAAGAAAGCACATACAGATCAGTGCAGAATACATCTTCGTTGACAGCAACGGAGTTTAGATCACTATTGAAAAAGCGTAAGATTATGGTGTGTATTTTCTTTTAGAATGCTGTTGGGGAAGATTAGCTGCATTCAAAGATGGCCGCTTTTCTGCCGTTTTTAAAGTACCCCAGCCGTGCTGTCTCCTCATTGCTGTCAGCTCAGGATTCGACAGTCTGGCAGTCTTTGAACGTTATGAACAGAGTGACTGAAGAGCTCTTTTTATTGTTTTTGCCGTGGCTGCCCTCTCTCGACCCCGGATTCTGCTGCAGGTGTTTGACTTGCGCCAGTGCCACCGGCAGATGCAGCAGCAGGCCGCCACGGCTCAGGCTGCGGCGGCAGCGCAGGCCGCCGCGGTGGCGGGGAACATCCCCGGGCCCGGCTCCGTGGGAGGCATCGCGCCGGCCATCAGTAAGTCTTCACTTGAGCATCTGTTTCCTGTTAAAGCCAGAATGAGGTGGGGCTGTGTCTCCTGCAGTGCTTGTGCTGATGCATGTTTCATAGTCTTGCCATACGCGGAACTCTTGAGTTCTTTTTCAAGGAAGTTCTGAACCTGCCTCTTTTTGGGGTGTAATATTGACATTGAGTATGTCTGTTATCTAGTTTTGAGTTAACGGCGAATATAGTATTGATTGTGGATGTTGTATGGGCCCACTTCACTTGATTTCTAGAATTTCACTTCAGGAGGAGGTAAAATTACCACCTTTTGGGGGCATGTTAGATAGGTCAGTCTGAGAGAGTCTTCTTATGAACATCTAAAATATGCAACCTCACAGTATTGTGTGTATGTACACACTATATAAAGAGTATTTCCACAGTATAAAGAGTATGTACACTTTCCCCATACTCTGGTGTCTTTGTGGTATCCTTCTCTCAGGACACCTGCTGGTACACCCACATCACTTCTGTCAGCAGCTTGATTTTCCTTAAATGCCATCCATACAAGTCCTGACTGGATCCTGTCTTAGTCGGCTCTTCAGTTCTGAGGAGCTCAAATCCTCAAATTTAGCTCTGGCTAAATCCCGTTATTAGCTCTGGCTGGAACAGAACCTGCGTGTGCTTTTTGGAAGATGATTTTGTACTGGATTACCGATCAGCGTCTCCCCCTCTTTCCCCTCCATTCCCACCGCCTGCAGGCCTGTCTGCTGCCGCCGGAATCGGCGTCGATGACCTCCGGCGGCTATGTATCCTCCGGATGAGCTTTGTCAAGGGCTGGGGCCCAGACTACCCTCGGCAGAGCATCAAGGAGACCCCGTGCTGGATCGAGATCCACCTGCACCGCGCCCTGCAGCTGCTGGACGAGGTCTTGCACACCATGCCCATTGCGGACCCCCAGCCCCTGGACTGAGGCCACTCCCTGCACCCTTGAACTAGGAGGCTCCCCCCCTGGTGTGAAAACACTTCTCTTGTTTCCGTAGAGGACTCGGTGACATTCTACACCCTTTCTCCCATGGCTCGGTATATTCTTTAAAAGCTGCTCCCTGAAGCTGTAGCCCCTGAAACGGTATTCTTTAGTTCGCAGCACCTACATTTCCCGTTCTAGCATGGCTTGTTGAACTGGGCCCCCGTGATGTAGTTTGTCCCTCTTTTCTTCCTCCATTGCAGTCTGAAGCGCAGGGGCTTGTGCCGTGCAAACGCTCCCCAGTCTGCAAGTCATGAGTGTGAGAGGAGGAGAATCTGCACATTGGTGGTGGTGGAGGGGAGTCCCCATTACCTGTAAAGCGCTTTGAGTGGAGTGTCCAGAAAAGCGCTATATAAGTGTAAGCAATTATTATTATTATTATTATCTGCAGCTGAGCAGGAGAGTTGCAGCAGAGGCCTTTCAGTCAGACCAGTGGTTTTATTTTATTTTTTTAGAAAAGGGGCAGGGGAACATAAAAAAATCAAGTTTATTTTTCCATGTGGCATTTCTGAAGATTTTTTTTTTTATTTGACTCAGAATAACTGCTATTTTAGCACTTTATTTTTTTTCTCCTGTTTTCCATTAGAGTAGTTTCAGCTATATTTCTATAAAAAAGGTTGTGCTAGTGTACCTTTTAAGCTGTGGGCCTCCCAGGTTTGTTTAGCCATAGTAAAGCTATGCACATCATCTGTTCCGCAGATTCACTTTGTGCACGCAGACACCTGTGTGGGCGTGCACACACGCACCTAAAGAGTAGAAAGTAGCAACGGTAGTCATTGTTCTCCAGCACAAAGCATAAATGTTCACTTTCAACACTAAAGACGTATATATTTTTTGGCTTCTCTTTTGTTGGTATTCTTTGATTATATTCTCAGGCTAAGTTCAGTGGTAATGTGCAGTGCTGCATCTCCTAGATCAAAAGTGCAGAGTGCAGATCAGCTTCCCATTCAAACAATGGATATATATATATAATTCGTAGTAGTTGCACAGTAGCTCTGCATCTTACAATGCATGTACTTGTTGGGGTTAAGATGTGAGGAGACAGTGTTATTCGTTACTGTGCTATACCAGAGCCCTTTTGGCCTTTCTGTAAGGACAAGATGCCAGACGGGTGAGTCCTCAAAGAAAAAGATCTCGGAACAGTTTGTGACTAGGCCCACATTGCACTTTTTTTTTTTTTTGCATGGTCAACGAGTCGTCGCTTTGCTTGCCATTTTTGTGGCGAGGCCTGTGGAATCCCAAAGCCGTGCTTTAAATTCTCACTCCACCAAGCTGATGTTAAAAAGTAGGCACAGTTGTAGCAGGTTTAAGGATGAATACCCCCTGACCCATATACATAGTAAGTTAGGCTTTGTGCTAGAATAGAAAACCTTTTTTTCTATTGTTTTGCTTGTTTGAGTCTTTTTCCTTTAGCTATGTTGAAGTGTGTAATGCTCCTCTTGTAATAAAGTCCCAACATGACGTTTTTCTTCCCCTCCTAAGTCAAACTTTTCAAATGTAAATAGTTTTCTGAATTTGAAAAAAAACGGGAAGTACAATATGGGGTTGTTGTTTATAAACATCTATGTAAACTGGGTGTCACCAGTAAAGGAACATCTGGAAATGTCATTGACAAGGCCCCTAAGGAAGAAAAGGCCTGAGCAATTGATGTAATGTATATGAAAACTGACAGACCTCTTCAGATGAAAATGAACAAGCCCCCCTCAGAGCTGTACATACTTTAGGAATTGTGCTACAATTTTATTAGTGTCACTAAAAGATGATTCATGTATATCATTTTTTTAACCTAAACTTAAGTGATTGTTTTTACTGCAGAGCTTTCACATAATAGGCAAACGCAATCTAAGACGTTCATTCACACATCTTCAGTCTCCTGTTGTATATTTATGCTGTTTATAGTCGCTTATCTCATGCACGTCTTATTTTGAACTTACTCATGTTTAGTCTGACTCTGTGTGAAGGGTCACTGTTATGGTCACCTTTTACCCTTGTGCCCTAATGGTCTTTCACTTTGCTTTTTTCTGGCATAAAGTTTCCTTTTGAAACAAAAATGTTCTAACCCATTTTCCTGTGTACATAACACTCTTCTCCTGTCACTGTGGTTTCGTGCCCATTTCTATGCCTAGTTGACCGTTTTTCCATGTGAACAAAGGTTTTTGACCTGCAGCTCTGGCTGTCTTACCACTTTTTTATGGCTTCCTTTAAAACGCAGTCAAAATCTGAATTGCGGTAGGAAGAGATTAGGATAAGCAGATTCTGGCTTGGTCCAGATTTGCATGTGGCTCTGGTCTCAGTCCAGGTTCTGAAAGATTGCTGAGGTCTTCTGACGGGGGGGGGTCCCTGCAAGGTTACTAACATGTTTTTGTGTCAGCGGCATTGTGTATGATTATCTTATCTTCGATTTTAAAGATGTCTTTACAAATCTGAAAGCCAGTGTATATATTCCCAATTGATCAGTTTTGGGAGAGGTGCTGTAAGTAAAAGGGACATGTGACTAGTGTGTCCATGCTCATGTTCCTGATCTATTAAATATTTAAAATGTAAAGTCCCTGATCAGAAAAGTCTCCACTGAAAAAGATTAGTGTCCTGTGATTGTAGTTTTAAAATATCCACTACAGTAATTCAGGACAGCAGGGTAGGAATTTGTTTTACATTTTTCTTTAACATTTAAAGTTATTTCTGAGTAGAATGCCATTGAAGACAACATGTTGATTTGAAGTCAGAGTTTAAGTAAATGCACATTTGGTTACATACAGAACACTTTTTAACCCTGGTGTTTTCAGTTATGTATTAATCATTTGGAGTGCTATTAGAATAGGACAGGAAAAGTAACTTTTTCTTGAGTTCTTTTGGCAAGGCACAATATAACTACAGTATATTTATATACTCCCGATTTCTTTATCAAATGCTTTTGGAGTTATGTTAGGAAGTAACTGGATGTTGGCACTTAGTTTTTTTAAATTGTATTTCTTATACAAAAACATAACAGTGAAACTTTTGAAAACCAGAATAATTCCGTTTAGAATGTCAACTTTTCCCCATTTTCTTTTTATTAAAGATTAATTTAAGCAATGATCTCTATGTATGTGGTTCCTCATTGTTTTTGTCCTCCAATAAAAGCTTGCCATTTCCTATTGTGTTTGAAAACTTGGCAATTAATAACTTTCAGGTATAAATGAACTCTGGAGTGCTACAGCATATCATCAGAGGAAGAACGTTCATAATTTCTTTCCCACTTGGAATTCCAGGGAGTATGGTGGGGCACTTCGTCAAGGTACTGAAGACTTACGTAAATATGCAGACACATCGGTGCAGCTTGGATGACTGTCCCAAAATGTTTAGGTTTTGAAAAACTGGTCTTCCACTGACAAGAAAAAAAACTACAGCATCATCCTTTTGAAAGTAGCTTACTGAGGACAATTGGTGTGCTTTAATATTTTTTATTTTGGATGTAAAAAGGATGCATCTAATTTTTTTGTAGAGTAGAAATGTTACCCTGGGCTTTTTTTTGTCACAAAGTGTGAAAGATTAATTAGGCATCCTGACTTTGCCTATTCCACCTCACAAGTACTCAAGTGAGCTAATTTGCTGAATGAGAAGCTGAATCACAGCTTTCTGAATTAGTTGACTATTTGTTAATGGAAATTAGGCTTTAATTATGAGCTTATCATTAGGTCTCATACAGTATGTTTAAATACCCGTTTAAATCTGCAAGGAGTGGTTGAATGATCAAAATATACAACTTTGAACCATGGACCATCCGAATCTTACCCAAGTCTGAAGAGAAATGGCAGGTCCTTTCTGTGATGTTCAGAAATAAAATTTACTTTAGATTTAAATACATGATGCACAGACAGGATATTTTTATGATCATCAGGGAGCTATTGAACTAGAGGAAGTGAAATTTCATCATTAACATCTTTCAGACAAGTTAGGTAAGCAATCAAAAAAGTAAATGTTTGGTTTTACAATGAAAATGTGATTTAATACAGAGTGATGGGCAGCATGGTGGGGCAGTGCTGGGGTTCCTGGGTTAAATTCCTGGGACACTATCTGCATGGAGCTTGTACATTTCCCCACATTTGTGTGGTTTTCATTCCACAGACAGGATATTCCACAAGATTAATTGTTTTCTAGGAAAACTGTCCCTGGTGCGAGTGTGCATGCCTGTATCGATGTGGCCCTGTGATGGACATGTGTCCTGCCGTGTGTGTGTGTGTGTGTGTGTTGCTTACCTGTAACCCTGTACTGGATAAACAGCTAGAAACTGATAAATGGATCTCTGCTCAAAGAAAAAAGAATGGCCCTGAAAGAAAGATCTTTAATATCGGCCTTAGTATGTTTGTAGTAGTGGCATCACGGATGAAGCAGTAGCATAGTTAAATGCATCTCCTATTTAAGGAAATCATTGTATCACTTCTGACCCAGTTCTGTACTGGACACCAAAGCATATCTAGCACCACCTATTGGCTAGCCACTGAACTGCACACAGCCTGAGAAGTCCCATCAGCACCTTTCTCAAGCACTGTCTGCTGGTTTTCATTCCAGGTGACCTCTACCTCGCTAATATTAACAGATGACTTAATCTGTCTGTGTTTAGACTTGTATTTAACTTATTTCTTTGGTAAGTCCTGAGTGTCATGGCATACTTTAAAAAGTACTTTCCAATAAAACTACACAGCATCTCCTTATCTTGAGTGGATCACTTGATGAACAGACACATGAGAGTAACACTATCAGACTTCACCAAAAAAGTTTTCCCCCCCTTTTGAATAAGGCCTTTGTTACATTTCATGCAACACTTGAATAAAGGCAGTCTTGAAACTCAAATAAGAGTTGATACCAATTACAAATCTCATCTGAATACTTAAGAGCTGAAAGCAGATATGCTCCAGCCAGAAAACTCAACTCAATTAACCATCGAACGGCGAACAGAGCTGGAGTGAAAACTTGATGGCAATCCTTCCAAGACCAGGACTAAGAACCACTACTTTAACCTGTAAGACATCCTCCAGGGTGGATTAAATAAGGACTGAGCATATTAAAAAGAACATTTAAGGAGGCCACTTGGCATCTCCCCTGTTACAAAACTTCACCAAAGACCCACATTCAAGAATGGGGCTTGGCAATTTTCCAGTGACCCACAACCCCCTTTTTTACAGAAATTAATGGCTGCTTGAAAATGGGATGAGAAAGAAAATTCAAGGAGGAAAGTCCCATCTTTTAAAAAAAAAAAAATACAAAAAAAAATGACTCAGATAATATATATTCTGCATAACGCCAGATAAGCCACAGAGAAAAGTTATGAGGTCTGGTATAAGGATTTAAAATCCCAACAGAGTTTGACAAGGCTCCTTGGGGCTACAGTACCCAAGGCTACCTGAGGAATGGCTTCCTTGCATAGACCCCAGTATCTGTCAAGGACTGGTCAATAAATACATACTGAGCTCGGTACAACCACCACCAATAAAACACAAACTCTTTTTTAAAATGAAACCGTCTTTATTAAGTAACTTTTAATATCAGAAAAATAAAACTCTTATAATTCTCTTTACAGCAAATATATAATATCAGTGCTTTGGCCACATAAGTTAAAGGCCCTTTATCATAAAATATATGTTTTTTAAACTTTACTCAATATATTGGATTTATACTCCCTATGACTGCCCTACATATACATAACAAAAGTGTAGTAAAATTAGCAAATACTAAACTATAGGTACAGTATTTCATTCTTACGTTTGTGGTTTACAGAAAAAGTACACGCCCCTAATGTGTTAGTTCCTTGGCTTTTTTAGTTGCAGTGTACAATGCAATACAATACAAAATACATGCTTTGTGAACATTCGTTCTTAACCTACAAGACGGCAGCTGAGCCTTAGATTTCAATACTGACAAACTATACTACAAGCATTTAGCTTTAAAGTTATGCATTACGTCATAATGTGCCATCAAGGCAAGTCTCATACTGGAAATAAAAATAAAAACTTATTTGTAAACCTTTTATATGAAATGTAACTTCAAGTGGAAATAAAAAATAAAATTCTCTATATATACCTGTTTAATTATAATACACGACAGGAGTCAATGTTAACCTTGATGGTCTGAGCACAACCTGCTTTTCTAGGGGAAAGAGTTGAACACATTTGGCAGGAAAATCCACTAGACTGCATTGCTGTGATCACTGCAGCAAAGAACACGAGCTTTTAAAGTACAGATCACGCACACGCTGCATGGTGGAGACAATCTGGGGCTTAACAGTTTTCCCCACGTATGAGAATGAACACTCGTCTTACCATGTAAGGAGAAATGGATAGAGTTGGGAATTCTGGAAAGGTGTCGAGGATCGGGTTACAGAAAACCCCTGTGGATCAACAGAGGCCAGAGGATCGATTTGCAAAGGTCAGGACTCGGAAGAAAACCCCGATGGGCCCCCCTATAAAAGTTTTGTTCGTCCAGCTTAAGAAAACCTCACAATGTTTAGTGTGCTACATGTCCACTACTGAACACGGTCCACCAGGGGCAACCCAACAGGACAGGCAGAGATCCCTGCAAGAACACCGAATCAGAAAACGTAAGTTGTAACTTTAGTGTCAATTCCCACAACAAGTTGTAATCTTTACATGAACTAATACATGCAAAAAAATAAACAGAACACTAACTTCAAAAGGAACTGGTGTGAATAGTCCGAGTTGGGGCAGCCAAACTGTCCCTACCCAGGAATACTTTGGCACTGTAGGACAAGCCATGTCTGCACATTTCTAGGGAAGCTGAGAAGAGCACAACGGATAAAAGCACCTGGTTTTAAAGAATAGTGGGCCTGCCAAGACACCCCCCACATTTACACATTAGCCCAGAAACCAAGGAGAGCGAGGCCACCTACCAGGAGATATGGCAAGAGGCAGAACTGCTTTTGAAAATGAAACTTCAACCCGTTTCATCTGCAAAAACAGGAACGAAGAAAACAAGCAGGCGGCTTCAGACTCCGTGGAAGGCTTCTCTAGGGCCAGGTCATATTCACATCACAGCCCAAGACCTGCAGGGCTCATAGTGACTTCAGGATTGCATCTCAAGCCTCCACATAAATTACCTGATCAGGTTACTGTGCTGAAGACTTTTTCTGTAGATGATAAATAACGGTAATTAAAACATATCTGTACAATCTGTAGGACTGCAGCCACAGCAGAGCTGGTTGATTACTTTGATATCCAGTGCTATAGGGTTTATACAACTGCTCTTTTGGTTTGAAAAAGAAAATACTTAGGTTTATATGTAAAATTATTCTAAACATACAGGGCAACATTTAATTTAATTCTTGCTCCCCCGCCTGTTCGAACAAGTAAACTTTAAATGGTGAGAAATAAAAACATGGAATGTTTTTAGCCTCTTCAGTGATACCCCCCATTAGTGCAAACCAGTGATTGTGTGCAATGACCAGTAGTCCCTCCTCTGCCAACAGAGGCAGGCAGACTGTGCCCTGCCAGCCAAGGTTAAGTTGATCCTTGTCTCTAATTGTACAAATACAGTCCCCAAGACCGCTGCATTAGGATCTGTATTTCAGGAATACCTTCTGCGTGAACTGATCGCAAGCTTTAAACTGTTAGCAGTAGGCTTAGGCACAAGTTGTTGTAAACTGGAACTAAAAGTGTGGCAGTAGTCAGAGGCAGTTAAAAGGTGTTCAGGCATCCAGTTCGGAGTTCTGTGTCTCACTGCTGCAGGGAAAACGGCTCCACTTGGACGACTGGACTAGGGAGCTTTTACACTGAAAAACATTTACATAGGTTTCCTATTGCAACTGGCATCATTTTAGTTCCCAGTGGGCTTAGTACCTCATTTTAGTCTAAAAAGGCAGACATCATATTTCATCTCAATGGAAAGTAGACATTAGCAGCTATCAGTTGGGGAGAAAGTATTGATGACATGACCAACAACTTAAGCCTAAATCCTAATTGTTTTTTTTAACAGTCATTCGAAGTGACACATAAATAAGGAGACCGGAGGGCGATTTGTAATGATACCAACCGATCCCAACACAGCTACAGGCACACACACCAAGCCAGCCTGCGTGCCTGCCCGGGCCTTCACATGTTCAGGAGCCTGATGGCCTGTGTGACAGGCACCTGGCAAACTGGGCACACCGGTTTGCTCTTCTCACAGATGCTGTTGGCGCACTCCATGCAGAAGAGGTTGTGGCCACAGGGCACCAGGGCGGCGATCACCTCGCTCTCCATGCACTTGATGCAGTCCTGCCTGCCCCGGTACAGCCCCGCCGAACTGGCCGAGTCCGGCGGCGAGCTGGAGGTGGTGCTGTCGCTGGAAGAGGAGAAGGCCGGGAGGTACATCTGGCACTTGGAGCTCTGGGTGCTGAGGGGATCGCTCTGCACCCGGCGGGCCAGCGGGTGCTCCAGGCTGTCCGGGAAGGTGGGCGACAGGCGGGGGGTGCTGGGCTGGCTCTCCCGTCGCTGGCTCCTCCCGTCAAACAGGGCGGTGCCCTGCTCAAAGGGGCTCCAGATGACCTGCTGGGGCGTCATCACGACGGGGTCGAAGCCAGGAGACTCCATCCCGCCCAAGTCCTCGGAGCCCAGGGGCAGGAGGGCCTCCCCGAACCAGAAGCTGCCCCCACCGCCGTTGAAGGGGCTGGTGGGGCTGAAGTCGGCCATGCGGCTGCCGCCGCCCCCGTAGTAGGAATCGGTGGAGCCGCTGCCCAGGGAGCTGGAGCTGTCGTTGCGGTAGTTGGAGGTGATCCGCGTGCCACGGGCCCCCCCGCCAGGGGGGGCGGGGTTGGAGTGCAGCCAGGAGCTGCAGCCGCCATCGAAGCTCACGTCCGTGCCGTTGTAGTGGAAGTCGTTCTCCTCGCCCGTCATCTCCACGTAGCTGCCGGTGCGCAGGGCGATGTGCGCCTCGATCTCCTCCCGGGCCCGGTCCACGTTCTCCGGCATGCCCGTCACCTCGAACACGGGCTCCTTGTCCCGGCTGGGCGTCACGATGTAGGTGTGCGTCTGCTGCTGGATGCGCTTGATGGTGGCGCCCTTGGGCCCCACCACGAGCCCCACCACCCTGTAGGGCACCCGCACCTGGATGGTGGTCTGGCCCGGCAGGTTAGGGGCGCCGGGCAGCCCTCCCGACAGGGGCCCGGCTTTGTTCCGGGACGCCCGGATCAGAGAGAAGTGCTCGGCGGCCGACAGGATCTCCCTCTTGGCCATAGCTACATCTTCCTTGCGCCCCGTCACCACGAACACCGGCTGCTCCCCGCGCACCGGGGTCTTGATGTAGGTGTTGGTCTTGGCTCGCAGCGCCTTGATCTTGCACCCTGAGAGAGAACAGCAACATGAATTAAGAGCATGGCCACCTCTGCAGGTGAACAGCGCCAAGCACAGACCGTGACACCGAAGAAGGGAGCTTAAGGATTTTATGTAAAATGAAGTAATGAGTTCATGTTCTTAAAAGATGAACTTGTACTTGTTATTCAAGGGGAACCGCAGTCCCATTTTCTGAGACTGCCTAGTAACAAAATAAACGCATCGACATAAATCGAAAAACGTTACAAATTAGGCACAAAATCGTGAACTTTGTGAAAGTACTGCAAGTCACCATGAAGTCACAAAACCCCTGGTCTCAATACTCTCACGAGTGCGAGTTCGCGAGAATTGTGACATGAAGTGGTCCTTCCTGCTCACTAGTCACTAATGAAATGCGATGTACGATCGAATAAATCCAGGTCATGCGGTAGATATTTCACTACAGAAAATTTCCAATGGAATGTGCTTGCAGAGTTAACCAGTTCCATTTATCTGCAAAACCAAGATCTTGAAGTCGAGCAATATTTCTATTGGACTAAAAGAGGTGCATTAAGAAGCCCGCGTCTTTACAATGTCATAGGGCTGCTTCACATCACCAGATGTTTTGATGCCTCATTCTGAGGGCAATAAGGTCATTTCCTTGCCATGTGTAACTCCAACTTTCCAGTCTAAACTCTGTGTGAATCCGTACTGCTGGTCCTGGGGTTTCAGCTTCTTAACTTTTAGCGATATCGAAAACTAACAGCCCTTCAAGGTCAGGTGGCTAAAATCATAGTGTTTGCTAAACAGCCCTTGTGAGCTATGCATTCAGCAGACAGCTCAGTGTACCTAAGCATCATTTAGCAGAATCCCAGGACTGTTCAAAATATTACGGTAAATCATTAAAGTTACAAAAAAAAAAACAATTTCAGTGGGCTTCCTAACTGAAAGCCATTATCCAACTCCCGGAAACCGTTACCCTACAGCCCCCAAATACCGAAAAGGTGAGAACGTCGTGGTGGAACACTCCGCTTCACCCTAACAATGTGGAAACACGAGCAGGTTTTAGTTCACTGCTCATTCCACTTCGCGACAACCTGAACCCCCCCCCCCCCTCTCTCCAGTTTGTAAACAAGACATGACATCGACGTCGCCGCAGTTTCGGGTCAAATGTCTCGGCAGTTCCGGCTGCGCAGACTCGCGTACTGTTGAACACCCTGCCCCCCACTCTCGGCTTCACAGAGGCGAAGCAACTTTCTGTCGACTTCCAAGAGACCCCCTCAGAGGCTGTACACACACGGGCAAGAGCGAACAGGGCTCTGCCGGCCACGTTGTGGCGAGGAAGTTGGCCGCCTCTCCCCCCTCCCCAAACCCCAGGAGCTCTCCCTCTCCCGATCCGGGCCGAGCGCAACGCAAGACAAAGCCGCCAGTGGAAAAGTGTGATCGTTGTCGATTAAAAAAAAACATTCAAATAATGGCGACCCACCCCCCGAAAAAGAGCCCTTCACGCCAATATTGTGTGGAAATAAACAAAAGAGGGCAGGGTCGACCAACGAGCTTAGGCTTCAAGACACCTTGCCGTTCCGTCTACAGACATGAGCGTTTCTGTAGGACGGGACGGTAGCCAGCACTGGGGGGGGGGAGAGGAGGGGGGCACGATCGTTAGTTGACCGGCCGGTCGCGATTTAGAAAACCCGATTTCCCGACGTGCGGCGCAGCGCTCACCCTGCCTGCCGACGATCTCCGCGACGTGCTCGGAGCTGGGCACCTCCACGCACTCCGTGGTGTTGACGCTTCTCCTCCGCAAGAGCGAGGACGGCGGCTCGGCCTCGAACCCGGCTTCCCCGTACCCCGGCGGCAGGATCATCATCATCCCGGGCACCGCGTGAGGCTGGGGGTCCTCCAGCTCCCCACCGTACAGCATTACCGTCTCGGGGGCCTCCAAGCCCGGGAGCATAACCGAGCCCAGCCCGGCGACCTGGGCCTGCGAGAGGAGAGCGCTGGAGTCGCTCTCGTCTAGGACCTCTTCCTCCTCTTCTTCTCCCTCCTCCTCTTCTTCCTCCGCCGGCTGGTGGCGCGACAGGGGCTGCAGATCCAGCACGGCGCCCAGTAAGCCGAAAGAGGCGGCCGGGTGCAGCGGGGCCTCCTGCGGTTCCGAGCGGCTCTGCGGGCCGTGATCATCGAGGCCTACGTCGGCAAACCTTTCCACCACCAGCGGCGGGAGCTCGGACTCTGTCTCCTCGGTAACCAGCAAAGATGTGCTGCTGGGCATGGCGAAACTATCTTCGGGGTTTTGTTTGTTTAAAAAAATATTAAAATAAAGCAAAAAAAATAAAATTTTATTTACAGAATTTCTCCCTATTTGACGGTAACAGTAGTCTTAAAAAGCGCCCGCGCCGGTTGAAGTGGGAATCAATGTGTTCCGGGAGCCTTTTTTATTGTTTCTTTTGTTTCATCGCCCAGCCGCAAGCTGCTACGCCCCGGTTTGAACAGCCTCGGCCTGCCATTGGTTCTTTCAGCACCTGGGCCCGGGCTTCCCCGCCGCTGATTGGCTAATTACTCTGTCCAAGGCCGGATGGAATTGGTGATACACGACAACAATTAGAAACGCCCTACTTTGGGCAAGAGAATCCGGTAGAGTCATGTGCCTTCCGAACTGTTTCTGCCCAAAACATTTCATTGTGGACCATAAGGTGTGACGAGCAAAAAAATGTTTGTATATAAATGAAGTTCGAAATATACTTCAGTGAAATTGTTACTATATAGAACGAAACATAATGCAGATTATGTATTTAATTATGTATATATACACCCCGCCTACTGTATGTTAAAAATGTGAATCTGACAAGAGTGCTTAATAGCCACCTGCATTAGTTACAAAAGATTTTCGGGATAACAACACAAGGTGTATGAGGTCTGTGGACTTAGATTTACCAGTGATGCCCAAGTTATTGACAAATGGAGCAGGGCCGAATTTTGGAACCAGTTACAGTGACAGCTAACCTGGTAAACCATTAACATTTCAGTTTGCATCGTGTTCTTTATATGCAAACCGCGATTATGTATTATTTCAGGAGACAAGAACAAGTATTCTTGTTGCCGATAGTTTGTGCGCCAGGACTGCGCTTTAGTGTCTTAATTACAGACACACGTCACATGTCATATGTCAGAGTTCAACGCACTTATGTAAGGTACCTTGGCTAAGAGTCATGATTGCATTTTATCAACACGTAACGTGCATACTTAAAGGGAGGTTTAAAATGGACAAAAAAATCTTTAGTGACAAACAATTAACTTAAATTCACCCACAGAACACCTGATTCCATAATGTATTGTCCTCTAAAGATCAAATGATGTTCTTTTTATTCACGATAAAATATTTTGTATTAGTAGGAAGACAATGTAATGGAATTCCAATATCTAACACTTCACACCTGTAATTGTGAAGTCTACTGAACAGGAAATAATCGTGAAAAAGTATACTCTTGGGACTAGAATGAAGAAAAATTAACAGCCCCAAGTCCTTGTTCATCTTTTGTTTAGTTGTTCTAATTATCCGCACCTGAACAGATACCTCACTGAAAGAAGAACCAGCTCGCTCGAAGGCGAAATTTGTTGCGGTGTGCAGAACTATAAGTAACGCGATGCTCAACTGTGCCTCCTTCTGGCCAAAAAGAGCATAACACTTTTTAATCATTCGTTTGGTGTTGAAGGAATGAAATCACTTGCATTAAAAATATTAAACGGCTAAAGCATGACGATATCTTACAACAAGTGAGAAAGCTGCATATTACGGGAAACGGGCTAGGCGAGACGGAGCCTATCAGCGAAGCACAGCGTTCACTGAGGGGGCTATGCACTGGACAGTCCATCGGATGACTCACAGACAGGGACAATTTACAGACACCCTTACCTGCTGCTGAAATTCTTATTCTGAGGTCATTTACAGTCACGACTGAACGAGTTCCCGGGATTCAAGTTACTTGCAGCAGAATATTCAAGATGAGCTAAATGACTTGTCTTCAATTACTCCCCTGTACAGTCTTTTGTAATTCAGGGAGGAAAAAATAACCCATTCAACCATTTTCTAACCGCTTCATCCGATACAGGGTTGCGCTGGTACCGCAGTCTATCCCCGCAAGTAATACGCCCAAGGGAGGAGGACACTCTGGACGAGAAGCCAGTCCACTGCAGTGCAGAAAAAAAATAATCTTTTGTCGGAGACAGTGAAGTTATCAGGTATCAGCCCGAGTAAGTCTTGTGATTCAGGTTTGTTCCACCTTATCTCCAGGACATTTTGGTATCGAGTTCTGCCAAGTCTTCCTCCGTATCTCGGCTCGAGAGTCCTTCCTTATTGCACTCCTAAACGGCTGCTTCCCCTTACTGGCTCTGAACACGACGCTTTTCGGCAAAGGTGATCATGGCATCTTTGCTTAAAAAGGAGCAACCGGCCTACAAAGTCAGACACAACAATCTTCCGCGAGTACGGAATTGGCCAAATCTTCATGCAAAATAAGTAAGGCTCACTTGTGGAGCATAAACACTGCAGAATCAATTTTCTGTTTAGTCAGGATTATTTAGTTTTTTTTTTAATCTGGGAAATGCCACTAACACAGTTGTTGTAAATGGTCGCAGAAATAAACCCTTGCATCTGAAAGCGCAGATTTTTATTTCCGAGTACAGTTTACTTTCTTGTTCTTCAAAAAGGCACCGTGAACACTCAGCACTACCTGATGTAGGAAAGAGCGGAAAAAGGAAATCCCTGCCCACCTGTTCACCCCTGCACCTGCTCCCAGATGAAAGAAAAATAAAAGAAGAGGTGTCCAGGAGACAGTCCCTGGCACAACGAGACCTGCCAGTTCCTGCCCACTGTTTCACGTGCACAGTCCCTGGGAACCGTAGTTATTCTACAGTGGGGCCGAGCAACAGGGCACACCTAGACCCTGCAATCCTGCTGCTGGATGAGGACTCGAACCCGGGCCTCCACAGTGCCAGCGGCAGGCCTGGCCGGCTGCTCGGACTGCAGCTCGGATGTGCCGTATGTTACGTTTTTGTTATGTCTGTTATTATTTCAATATTACCGCTACTGCACAAAGATCAAAGATTTTACAATTATGCAAGGAGCGTGTAGTTGTCAAAAATACATATTTGTCGTGCATTCATCTATGTGTTAGGCAGTGCCGTCGAAATCTTGTGAGCAGTGTCATAGTACTTCTGAAGAGTACTGCCTACATAGTAGAAACTGACAAGGGAGACAAAATGCTTCCTCTTATCGACAGAAGCTACGTGTTTGCTATAAAAAGAGGCAACAGAACGTCTTCTGCGTTGCTCTCGAGATCCATAATTTATGTGTATGTTACATAAATCTAAATAAATAAGGCGACACTTTCTGTAGCTGGGCGAAAGTGCGCCGGAGCACGTGCGAGCCTGCCTGTGCGAGCAGGAGAGAGTCAGGACAGTGACAGTCAGACCTCTGTCCACCCCTCCGCCGTGTCCAGCAGGGACTGCCAGTTCTGTCAAGCAGGTTTGCCGGTGCATGTTACACAGTTTTTTAAATGAACGTAGTTGTAAGATTTATATTATCGTGCACTCCTATAATAATAATAATAATAATAATAATAATAATAATAATAATAATAATAATAATCAATGAGAGCTCACATGTGATTTAAGTGTTCAATGATTATGACGGGAGCTGTTACCGCAGTCTTATGACTAACAGATTCTTGCAGAGCTCAGAGGATGAAAGCCGTGGGCTCCGGTTTCTGTAGCCCACCCAACCTGTAGTCGCCTCTGTCGCTGAAGATGCCTAACCGGTTGTAGGAAGGAGGCGATTAAACGTCACATGGCTCTCAGTCTCCCTCGGCCTCCCGACACGGAAGAGGAGGAGAAGGAGAGACTCCACGTCATTGAGGTGCTGTAATACCGACATTCACTGGAAAATACATTACAGGACCTACAAATAACTGCCATTTCCATGCCTGCCTCGACAGACCTGGGTATGGATTATTCTCGCGTTTGGATTTAACATTGGGGATTATCGCAAACAGTGGGAAATCGCTTCGCACACCAATAAACGGGGCAAAAGGATTTTACTGAACCAAAGGTAACATTTTTTATTTTCCTATCCTGTCAGTGAATAGACACAGCGGTCTGCAGGTACAAGGCAGACTGGTGCAGTCTTGATTTAGTTATATCGTGGCAGTTTTGATATTTTCTTATTTTGCACAGCCAGGCCTTGGCAATTAATTACGGTGTGTGAAATGCATTGTTGGAGCGCTCCGGGCTGTTATCCGTGTGTGATTGGAGAGAACGGCGCAGTGACATTGGCACTCGGGCGGATAAGAAGAGGCTATCGGCTACTTGAATGCACATTTTATAAGGCTAGGTGTGCTACTACTGTGGACTACTGTAGAGGGGATTTTATAGTTCATTAATATGATAACTATAGTTAAATCGCCTGGAGCCACCTATTATGCAAATTGTGCAATTTATAATTACTTGAAAGGGCTTTCTTGTCGTACGGACAGCTCTTTAGTGCTTTATCTGATAGAGATACGTAAAGTGTAGTATCCTTTTGGCACATCGATATTGCGATTAATATGGCAAAAGCACCGTATTGATGGAAAACATTAAAACAGTTAATACATTGGATACATTACCCCTTTCAAAGTGATGAGCAGACTATGTGCTTCTGCGTACGCTGTACCTATGACGGTCTACAGAAAGTTTTGGAACGGTAAAATAAATCAGGACGAGTGCTAGTATATATATTTCTTATTATTATTCGAATATCATAGTCTCATATCATTCAGGTCTCACTTGCGGGTTCTTAAATTAGCTGTCAGCCTTTTCATTTGAATGAACAGCTCTTTTAATAACCGCAAAAACACGGTAGCCATTGTTTTTACAGAAAGAAGAAATAATGACAACAACACTCCACAGCACAAGTACTGACTGTAGTTTACAGATTTTTAAAATCATGTTTTCTGAAATATAGGCTGCCGATGGCTTTACAGGTATGCCGACAGTGTTCGAATTTGAGCGCTTGATTCAAGCACAAATCTCGACGTTTGTCGCGTTTTCAGTAGATTTTAACAAACGCGAAGAACAGCACCCAGCTGTCGTTTTGTTTAAAGGACGTTCTATTAGTACCAAGTGATGGGTTTCTGTATCGCTTTAATGATTATTTTTTTTGTTAATCCAGATCTTGACAACCAAACGGATTTGGAAACGATAATGAAACGCACATGAGTTTTTCGATAGAAAGGGGAACTTCTTTGTACCTTTTAAAACTTGTAAATTGTACTACAGTGTTTAAAAGATATGTATTGCATTGAGCATTCTGGTCACATTTCAGCACCACAGAGTGGCTGTGGGTCCCACAACAGTTACTTTATCACGAGCCCCTCATCTGATAGGCGTTCTTCAGCAGGGCGTCATATTCAGCTTGGGCAGCCTTCAGTGAAAATCGGCACATTGTTTCAAAAACCATCCCCTGCTCGCCCTTTATTTCTGTTCCCCCACTGTTTGAGAACATCACTGCTCAAGAGTGGACATGACCAATAGGAGGATCTTGTTTGGTTTCTGGCAGCTTGAAAGAGCCCCTTTTTCCAGAGAAGCTAGAGAAACATACTGTAGATGTGTTTGTTCAACACACGTTCCACATTTTCTGTGCCTCCTGTGTTCATGCCTTAACACACTGCTACTTTTCTAGAAACTTGGGTCCATGGTTCATTGTTTATTTGTGCTTGAAGTAATCCTTATAGTTTACAGTGTCTCTACTATTCAGAACTTCGGCTGTTTAAATAGTGTTGGTTTGCAGTGTCCTTTGATCAAGGCTGAAGAGATTCTGGCTTCTAATCTTGTCTGGAATACCTTTAAGGCCAGTGACAAGTTGTGTTACTCTTTTATGTACTCTTTAAAGAATGGAAATAATGTTTTGTTTTTAATAAAACTGTATACATTAGTATCAGTTCAGGTGGGTAGCTGCGTCAGCATGCATAGGCAGCATAGGAACAAGTAATAGGTTTATTCCATGCTGAAAAAAAGAAGAAAGAAAACACAACGTTTCGGCCGTGGAGCCTTTTTCAGGTTACATTAGTAACATATGGTTACATATGTAACCTTCAGGATACATTAGTATCAGTCTGGTTTCGCCGGGCTTGGACTCAGGCCCCTCTATATTTACAAGGCCTGTAAGTTTCCTTCATCATTGCTGTGATTCTCTGAACATAAATTCAGTCATGCTACATTTTATCTCCGTGACCCTAGTTTACAGTGCCTTGCGAAAGTATTCGGCCCCCTTGAACTTTTCAACCTTTTGCCACATTTCAGGCTTCAAACATAAAGATATAAATTTTTTATTTTATGTGAAGAATCACCAACAAGTGGGACACAATTGTGAAGTGGAACGAAATCTATTGGATTTTTTAAACTTTTTTAACTAATAAAAAATGAAAAGTGGGGCGTGCAAAATTATTCGGCCCCCTTGCGTTAATACTTTGTAGAGCCACCTTTTGCTGCGATTACAGCTGCAAGTCGCTTGGGGTATGTCTCTATCAGTTTTGCACATCGAGAGACTGAAATTCTTGCCCATTCTTCCTTGCAAAACAGCTCGAGCTCAGTGAGGTTGGATGGAGAGCGTTTGTGAACAGCAGTTTTCAGCTCTTTCCACAGATTCTCGATTGGATTCAGGTCTGGACTTTGACTTGGCCATTCAAACACCTGGATACGTTTATTTGTGAACCATTCCTTTGTAGATTTTGCTGTATGTTTGGGATCATTGTCTTGTTGGAAGTTAAATCTCCGTCCCAGTTTCAGGTCTTTTGCAGACTCCAACAGGTTTTCATCCAGAATGGTCCTGTATTTGGCTGCATCCATCTTCCCCTCAATTTTAACCATCTTCCCTGTCCCTGCTGAAGAAAAGCAGGCCCAAACCATGATGCTGCCACCACCATGTTTGACAGTGGGGATGGTGTGTTGAGGGTGATGAGCTGTGTTGCTTTTACGCCAAACATATCGTTTTGCATTGTGGCCAAAAAGTTCGATTTTGGTTTCATCTGACCAGAGCACCTTCTTCCACATGTTTGGGGTGTCTCCCAGGTGGCTTGTGGCAAACTTTAGACGAGACTTTTTATGGATATCTTTGAGAAATGGCTTTCTTCTTGCCACTCTTCCATAAAGGCCAGATTTGTGCAGTGTAAGACTGATTGTTGTCCTATGGACAGACTCTCCCACCTCAGCTGTAGTTCTCTGCAGTTCATCCAGAGTGATCATGGGCCTCTTGGCTGCATCTCTGATCAGTCTTCTCCTTGTCTGAGCTGAAAGTTTAGAGGGACGGCCAGGTCTTGGTAGATTTGCAGTGGTCTGATACTCCTTCCATTTCAAGATGATCGCTTGCACAGTGCTCCTTGGGATGTTTGAAGCTTGGGAAATCTTTTTGTATCCAAATCCGGCTTTAAACTTCTCCACAACAGTATTACGGACCTGCCTGGTGTGTTCCTTGGTCTTCATGATGCTCTCTGCGCTTTCAACAGAACCTTGAGACTATCACAGAGCAGGTGCATTTATACAGAGACTTGATTACACACAGGTGGATTCTATTTATCACCATCAGTCATTTAGGACAACATTGGATCATTCAGAGATCCTCGCTGAACTTCTGGAGTGAGTTTGCTGCACTGAAAGTAAAGGGGCCGAATAATTTTGCACGCCCCACTTTTCATTTTTTTATTAGTTAAAAAAGTTTAAAAAATCCAATAGATTTCGTTCCACTTCACAATTGTGTCCCACTTGTTGGTGATTCTTCACATAAAATAAAAAAATTATATCTTTATGTTTGAAGCCTGAAATGTGGCAAAAGGTTGAAAAGTTCAAGGGGGCCGAATACTTTCGCAAGGCACTGTATATACGAAAATAGCACAGGTGAAAAATGAGAGGGACCACAGAGGTAGAGAGCTTTGTGCTTCCAAAACAGACACTTGCCACTCTTTGTGTACAGAAGCAGTTCCTATTCTTCGACACAAATGAAATGCATTGTGGCCCTGTACCCATGTTGCACTCTTGAGACTGCAGAAGGCTTTTGGTATATTGATATTGTATGGCCCCTGAAGAGATGTAAAACCAAAACACAACATTCTAAGGAATATCTGACTCCATTTTATGAAGGAAGCTGGCTTTATGCTTAATTTATTTTTATTGGTTGCACTGAATTCCACATTATTCTTTTGGTTAGGTGATTCCATTCATGTTTTGGTAATGCAGATTTTCTGGAGCCCTTTATATGTGCTTGCCTTTTTAATGCTCAAAACAGACCTCTTACTTTAGATAGGGGGCACAGTACTGTACAAAGGAAAATTGATTTAACATAATAGTAATTGGTATCACAAAATAAAACACTGAAAGTTCATTACAGCTGATTTGTGTAAACATACTGTATGTGGGTGTATCTAGCGATCAGGACTGACAAATGGTACAGAGCTGTGTTTAAATGAAATCTGTTATTGAATGTATATTGACAGGAAAAACATCTAAACATATCACACGTGAGAATAACAGAAGACAAATGACCTTGATCTGTCTGGTCCGTTGGCAAAGCAAAACACACACAGATGGGGTTTGTTGACCCTTAAAACACATTTAAATAATTTGCACACTTGATTTGGTCTTTAGCTGACTGGAACCCCTAACAAGTCTCTCAAAGTTGATTGTTTATTTCTGTTTGTGATACTTGCACTTTTATTAGCTAACTGAAGAGGTATATATTTAGGTTTTTTCTTGCCAAGAAGATTCAAATTAGCCTTAACAGGCAGATTAAGGACTGTACAAAGCAGTGTGATACAAGTGTCTTCATGAGGATGCCTTCAGAAGGAAACATTATGTATTTGTTGTTCTCATATTTTAACTTAATAAAATGCAAAAGTGAAACAGAATATGAGTAAATCCTGACTTAAATGTATTTAAAGCTCAAGTTTAAATTACTAGCCTTTCACTTACAATTTCTTACTTCTTACACAACCCACAGTAAATGTTTATCACTACTGCTTAGGCTAGTTAACTTGTTATTTGTTCTAGCACTAATGCCTTCTGATAGGTGGCAGAGAAGAAATAACTAAGGGCAGTGTGAAGTTCCAGGTATGCCCATCCCTGCTGGGGGAGAGCATATGAGAACATAAGAGTCAACAACAGAAAAGGTACAAGACACCACAGAAAAACGCACTGTGTGGATTCCAGATCAGGAGAGGTGGGTGGACACACGGCCTGGTTTCCCAGGGATGACTTTATTCTTATTTCACCATCTCTGGAGAAGCACACTTTGTTTCAGCAGCGCGCCGGCTTTAGTCTGCGATGCTCCTTGGAGAGAGGCGTGAGTGACTCCCATTTCCTTCTCTCTGCTCGGCTCCAGCACAGTGGCCACGCATTCCAGCAGATGTCTAGAATACTTACAGACTGTGTCAGGTCAAGTCACATTTCAAGCTCAAACAAGGGCAGTAAATTAGGCAGGGTGGCAAATAGAGTTATGTGTATCTTAATTATCCAGTATTTGAAAACACTTAAAAAATCAGGGGTGTGTTTAACTAATGGTCTTTTAATGACAAGTAGCTCGACGGGTCGCCGTGTATCACCACACCCTGTCCTTAGGGTTCAAGGAGGAAACAAAACAGTAACACATTTCCTCGAAGATCGACAAGGCTAGAGAGAAAAAGTTTCAAAGGGGGACCTGGCGGGGACCACTGCGTTTGAGATGTCAGAGGGCCTTCTCTTGCTGCAGGGGATCATGGACACTTTTGAAAGTTTTAATAATGAGTCAGAAAACAGTATTAGCCTCTTAGCATTTACCACGTAAAGGAGAGTGCTCCTCTTATTTGGAAATAAAAATCTGTAAAATAGGAAAAGAGGAAACAGTTAAACCTGAATGGGCAGGAAGGACAGTTGGAACCCCAAAAAGAACAACAATAATGGTCACCTAGAGATGAAGAAAACTCACCAGATTTCCTTGCAGCATAGACAACAGTGATTTCAGAGTCAGCGGCCTCCTGCAATAGTGGAGCTCCAAGCCAAACCGCCTTTGCTGAAAATCCGAGAGATTAGCAGACATTGCACATGGAAGTGTTTAGATTTCCAGACAAGTGCCTGTCACCTTGAGGACCTTTCTAAATTGAGCCCAGGACAGTTAATACAGCTCAGTGGGAGCTGTTGAGTGATGCCATGCAAAAACCAAAGAAGAGCAGAGAGATAACCATCATGTTCAGAGTCGAGTGCTGCAGTAGACTTTAATTGATCCAAATGCACTTAGAGGTATCTGGACATGTCCAAGCCAAACCAGTGCATCAAAAAATTCTGTAGCATTAGATAGCTAAAACTCAGTTTCCTGAAGAAGAAAAAAAACCCAGAGTTTCTGCTCCTTTTACTAAAGAGTCCGCACACGAGAGCTATGGTGAGGGACAGATGAGAATATAACAAGAATATGACAAAGGAACTGATTCCGGAAGGACAAGGCCAATCTGAACAGTGCGTTTGTTGTCTCTGAGCTTGTGTTCTCTGAGGCACTATGGTCAAAGAAAGCACAAGACCGGCATGTGAGGGCATGAAGTGAAATTTTGGAAATGTAGAAGTCGCGGATCAGTTTCAGTCGGATCACATTTCGATCCACCCTGGGTAGAAGCAGACAGGGTAGAATTTCATAGTTTAAGAAAGCAAAGGCCTCAAACATGCTGTCAAAAAATGCCCAAATTATTAGGCAAAGAAAGAAGCCTTTCAGCTGAAGGCTTTAAGCTGAAGGAATCATATTTTATGCAACTTTTTTGCTGACAAAGTGCTGAAGAGATGCAAATGTTCTTTAGATTCCAAGGGCGGTCATGTTAAATATTAGCATTAAAAGATTCTCACACATAACTTTAGTTTTTACTAGTGTGTTTGAATGAATAAATGCAGATGAAACTTAGATGATTTTGTGCTGACAAATATTACATCGTAAAATACATTATACACTTCATGCTTTATAAAAAACAATTACATTTTGTTTAAACTTTCTGGCAAACAGTTTGGTATTAGATTTGTGTAGTTTTCGCCTTTGTGTTGTATTTTTGTTGCCATCTGGTGGCTGCAGCCGAAGAATACCATTATACTGCAGTTTGGAATCAAAACTGCACGGTGGATGTTGTTTTGAAAAAGTATCACGAAAATGCAGCAAGCAATCTGATTACAGTTACCCACTTTTAAGAAGATCAAAGCGGGTAATTTGTGCTGGCGGAGGTTTTTTACAGATGGCTAGTGGTGTTATTGTTTTTTTTTATATAAATGCAGTGTTTTTAAAACAATATCTGTGCCTGGGTTATGCTTTTTACCCCACAGTGAATACAGGAATAATTTTATTAGTTGATGAAACAACCCTGAATGGAGAATTTTTTTAGGAAAGGCTGGTGAGCAGCTGTAACCATGAAATGTCAGTCAATATCAGTTGAGGGTGTTCACTAATATTTAATTCTACTTCATTTGTATTTTCATTTTAATTTTTTAAATTGTTGTTGGATCTACCTTCAGCAGTCTGCTGAAAGGTCTGCTTACCGATCTCTGAGAGATGCACATCTCAATCCTAAGAGCAGCTGCAGCAGCACCCCTGTGCTCTTTGTTCCTGTGACACTTCAGCGTCTCCTCTAGTACTGAGATTATTTCATCTGGTCGGGGTTTTCTCTACTTATCTGATTAAGGGATGTGATTACATTTCTGTTTGATGGACACGGACTCTACATTCTCATTCATTATTTTCCCATGTACTTGTTCTTTAAATTAATTAATGCTTATCTTAGGCAGGCATGAGGTGTTCTCAAGTATAGTGTGTAATTTATGTATACTACCAGTAATAATAAAACTATTGCTTTGGTATTCAAGAAGAATATGTGCCATTAGATAATAATAGATAAATAACATAACGATACCGTATTAGAATTTAAGTGAATTCTTGCAGGTTGACAAATAATTTATTTGGTGCCAGTTAATAAGTAGTAGATTATGATTGTAGTAAAATCAAATCATGGTTGGTCTAGACTATGATAACTGAATTTATAACAGGGATGTTTTTTGACTGTTGAAGATCATGTCTTGATGTTATCTTGTCTTATTACCTTAACATTTATAGTGCAAGCAGTACCAAGACACTAAAACTTTATTCAAAGCAGTTTTCTGCCATTGTTTGAGCATTTTTTGGCTTTGCTGCAGCTTCACAGTTTATCTTCTGCCAGTCTCCAGAGTTGGAGAAGTGCATCTCTCACCTGCCACATGAGCAAGGAGAGGGGTGAGTGACACATGAGCTACAGTCTCCTGGCCTGCCATCCTAGTAAACTGTGTTAAGCACTCTTAGATTAAATTTTTTAGTGAAGGGACACAAAACGTTTGTTTGCAACGTCTTTCTGCTAAGAAGAAAGGATTAGCATTTTCTTTGCATCATTACATTTTAATATTAAAGATTTCAGAATAAAAAATGTAATAAGATGTTGGTGCACCTAAATAAGAGGTCCTATTAGCAAGATAATTGTCTTACCTTGAAACAGGTAATTATCTATTTCTGACAGCTATGCTTAATTGTACAGTTTTACGCACAAATAAAGTGAAATCCCTGTCTTTGGGCTTTCCTCTTTGTGCTGTAGCTGCCACTCCAGTTTTGTCCAGGCCTTGTGGCAGCTCTTTTTTGAGAAAACAAGCACTGTGTGTTTTTTTGGCAATAAATGGACACATTCTTCTTCCATTAGGTTCTTTTGACTGTGTTGGCGTGTGTATTGATGAATCCTCTTCATGTGTTTGGAGACACAGAAACAGAGACACACATGAGAAAGTTGATCATTAACAACATCAACATCTATGCATTAATATTACAGCATAATCAGGCAAATTTTACTAATGAAGAACTCCAAGTGAGAATTACTTGGCATTGAAGTTGTTGTCAGTGAGAAATTAGAATAGCACAGATTTAAAATTCCCCTTTTTACTTCCTCATTTGGTGTTCTGGTTCTGTTTTAGCTCAAGAAATAGCATACAGGACAATTTTCAAAGCTTTTTTAGTTCACTACAAAACATTGACTAAATGTGCACATTTTCCTAACTTTGCTTAAATGATAAAACAACTATTTGCTTTGTTTTCCTTTTCTGCCTCCTACATTTTTTGCTTGGTTTGCACATGACATTTTGACCGTTTCTCTGAAGAAATCAGAAACAAATTGTGCTATAGATAAAAAAGCTCTGGAAATTCTTTTCACTTTGTTAGCTTTTTTAAAATCTTGGGCTTGCAGGTCTCCTTGGTCTCTATATTTTGCTCTTGATTTATTCATACCTGTTTTAAACACACTGTTTTGCTTAACTTTGAGCGTGTCCTGTCTATCTAAAATTCTGTTTATGAAATGTTATCAACCTTTCCTAGTTGTTCCATGAGTATTTTACCTGTTTTACCAATCTGTTCTTATTCACTTTGATCTCATTCCTTCATAGCCTTCTTCCCTGAAATTCCAATCATAAACCATCATTTCTGTCTGGAAGTTGTGAAATACACTTTAAATAATACCCTCAGTCACAGAGGTACAAAGACCGTCTGTCCTGCTCTCTGTGGCTTTGAGGTTTAAAAGCATTTGCTCAGATCTATTCCCTCCTCTTGCGACTACCTTAAAAGATTAACTAAGAGCAGGCTTTGGTACATTGACCTTTTTTAATCATTCAGCCAGTCTAGCCTGTTTGGTAGTTAGTAGCTAATTCATTGTAGGATCTCATCCAGGCTTTTATTGAGATGCTCCCACAACCATTTGGATGAAGAAGTGCCTGCTGTTCTTGGTTTTAAAAGCACTTTCACATAGTTTACACTTGTGTTCTCTGGTGTTTCACTGTGGACTCTGAAGAAGTCCACTGGGTTGACTTTGTCAGTGTCTTTGGGGATTGTGAATACTTGGGATTACTTTTATCTGGCTATTTGACTGTATAGCATAGCTTTAAAACATGTATATGATGGGTCAACATAAACACTCAAGTCTTCAAGTCTACACCCAAGTAGCCTCTTTAAGCTCAGTGTTTCCATGTTTGTGGCTGTAGTTAAGGTTTTTACTGCCTGTATTTAAATCTCTGCATATGCTACATTAAAAATTAAAGTCCTACATGATAATGCTATTATGATGTGTTTTGTGCTGTAGGCATTCCTGATGTTTATTGAAAAGACATTATTGTGTCTGGGTTTGGAGAGCTGTCAGGCCCTTAGAGTAATTGGTCTTGAGCTTGACCTTTACAGCTATGTTCATTCCAGTTTAACTTCTTAAACAACCCCCTTTTCATTTTGACTCTTTCCTGAGCATTCAGGACTGGGCAACATCTGACAGATGACAAGTACTGTAATATGGACAAGTGCAGGGTGTTGCAAGCAGGTAAAAAAACCCATAAACTATAGATAACATTTTGCCTGGAGCAGCTGCTTATTAGCAAGACTAAAGAGCTTATGTTGACACATCATACGAAATGTGGAGAGGCAATAAAAAAGGCAAACAACATTTGGTTTTTGTACATAATTGTAGATGTAGAATTTACATCAAGGGATGTAAAACCTGTTTAATATTCCAGTTAGACCTCATTTAGAATATTGTGTTCAATTCTGGTCATTGTTCTTCTGAAATCAATATTTAATCAAGAATTGGATATGAGTTGAAACTATTTGGAGGTGTTTTTCAAAAATGTACTGGACAAATTTCTGTACACAAAGGAATTCTGGAACAATCCACTCAGCTATTATTGTCAAAGCTGATAACATTGTTACTATCAAGAAATGGCTGGATAAAATCCTTTTATCATTTAGCTACTAACTAAAATCCAAGTGCCAGATCGGCCAAATTACCTCCTCTCATTTATAAACATCCTACTGTTATGAGGTTTTTTTTGGTTCTTTTTATGCGTAGCTCTGGGATATGATTTAGGCATTTACGCCTTTGGAACTTGATTTGTTGTTTCTCCTCTGAACAAACTTGACTGTTTCTGCTCCCCTTGCGTCTTCTCCTCCATGTGCATTTACCTGCTTCTGCCCTATGCGTAAGCTCTCTCCAAGCCTCTGTGCAGGAGGCCTCCGTGGCAGAAGGCATCCCGTAGACTGTTGAAGTGGAAGATTTATTTGTCGCTCCACGCTTTCAGCCACAGAGCTGTAGGCAGTGATGAGCGACTGGGAGTGTGGTCCATTGCTGGGTTTGAGCAGTTACTCACTGAGAACACCACGGTTTCTGCCATGGGCCTGAGCTAGCACCCAGGATCTCTGGGTATCTTCTGCAGGGAATGAGCTTGTGCAGTTTCACTCCTGCGCCGATATCCACCACCTCCGGCCTGGAAGCCGCTGTGCTATTGGAGTTTCTGAATACAAGCACTCTGCTGTTCTGGCTTGGCTTGTCAGCATTTTCCGAGCTTGGCTTATTTTATATCCCCTTCAGAAACTCCTTATTTTGATCAGTTAAGATTTCGCTGCTCCACTCACACAATCAGTGTTGTCTCATGTTTTGGAATGTAGCATGTGACCAGCCTCTGGAAAGCTGGGAAATTGCTTTTCATCGGGGGCCAGTGTATCTTCCATTGTTTGCAAAACCTTGTGAGACTTTATCTAAGCACGCTGGACAAATGGAATAAACCCGAGTTCTTTTCATTTCCTGAGCGGCATTGTGATATATTATTGTGTAGCCCAGGGCAGAACACCGACGTGGTGATCATCTCAATGGTCATGAGGATTAGGGTAGGCGGAGAGAGCTGCAGTAGCCGGGCGGATTATCCGTTTCATTCAGTGATAAAAATGCACAGATTAGTGCATTAATTTTCCATTCAGTTTATTATTTTGTCATTATTTTAATTTTGGTGAGCACATGACTCTGTAGACCTATATTAAACTATTCTATAAACTATTTCATAGGATTATTAAACTATTCATCACAGTTAGGTAAAAAAAAACAACAATGTTGCAGCAGTTTAAGTAAACTAACAGGACATTTCTCTTCTAGTGATTTTTTCATTGAATCTAAATTACTATTTTTCAGTGTCTAAAACAGATATTTTCCACAATTTTAACTTGTATAATTAGCTCAGTACATGTCCAGTCAAGTGCAGTAGAATCAGTATTTTCAGAATTTGGAAATTAAATGGTAAAATATGCTATAGATATTTATTGTACTTCCTTTTAATACAAATATGGATCAATGTGTACTAATGTTTCCATTTAATTATAATTCAAAATATTAGCTACCACAAAATTGCAAGCAAATAATTCTGCCAAAGGAGTATCGGCAGCAGGATGCAGGCAAGATGGCTTTGACATCCAGTCCCTCAATTTGATGGCTTCTGTCCATAGACGTTGTGCTACTTCTGTGGATGTGGTTGAGTACTGTTGTCATGGTGAAGAGAGAAACTATATCCACGTGACCACTAAAGAGGACCGCATTCAGAAATCTGCTACTGTGCAAATTTGACTAAATTTTCTTTCGGAATGTCAAATTTCCTGGTGAGGGTCACAGAAAGACAGGATATACCCTGGGCAAGACACCAGTCCATCATGGGACCCAAGGCATCACCACAGCCTGGAAAGGATAGCAGTGCATTACAGGGTACAAGGCAGAACTACACCCTGGACAGGACAACAGTCTATCACAGCACACAAGACAAGACCACACCCTGGACAGGACACCAGTCTATCACAGCACAAAGAGACAAGACGACACTCTGGACAGGATACCAGTCTATCACAGCACACAAGACAAGAGCACACCCTGGACAGGACACCAGTCAAATGAAGGACGTAAGACTGGACACCCTGGACAGGGCAGCAGTACATAGCAGGAACAAACATTCACACATACACAAGCACTCAGGGACACATTAGAGACAACAGTTAACTGAGCAACTTCTCCCAAGAGCTTGGAAACATCAGCGCTGTCACCTGACTGTCCTATCCATTTTGCTCTGACACAGAAAGATTTGGCAAATTAACCTGTCAGTATCGTTTCAGTAGCTTGTACTTCTTGGTACTTGGCTGAATTAAGATTTCCTTCAATCACACAAAGGTTTTTAGACCACAAGGAGCATTCTTTATGTTCACAGCCTGATGTTGTAAAGTTCTTAAGAAGCATCTCATGTATCTTTCCAGCTCTTGGAAGCAAATGTATCAGGGGAGCAAATGGCCTCTAAATCATCTGGTAATGAGACTGAACAGATGGGCTACCTTTTATTCAGGGGACCTGAATAACTAAATAATAATTGAGACAGACTTTTTCCTTGGAGGTTCATAACACTCTGCAATAATTTAGTTGTACAAATTTCATATTTCATTTTAGGCATGTAGCTCTAATATTGTTTGCCATTTTCAGTAAATGTTGCACAAGCCACAGAGTGTGTTTATCAGCACTGTTTTTTATATTAGTGGTTTGATGTCGCTTCGGAATGGGAACAATAGTGTATAAATCGTCATTGTTGTCAGTTTTAGAAAGATTTAAAACATTATTGCTTCATATGTCTTTTTCTTTTAATTTGATAATGTGACCTCTTGTTCACTGCTTATTCAATATTTGGTATATTTTATGTAGGAAAGCAAAATCCATTTTTGGCTCTTACTGTACACAAATTATTCTTTTGTATTCCTATTGTTGTCATTTTGGATCATTATCAATTAAAATATGTTGAGTATGCAACCTTTAGAACTGCTAATCTCATGAGTGCTTCCTATTTTGCTTAATTCTGTTCTTGTTTTTGATGGTGCCCAGTACATACTGTTGTCTCGGATATTTGCTTGTCTTTTGGGAGATGTGTCCTTGGCTCAGTGGCCTCTGGAGGTCTGAAGCTACGTAGTGAGCTGTATGTCAGTAGTTAAGCCTGCTTAGTACTTAATCATGAGCGTTGGCAGTGACAAGCTGTTTTTACTTTTCATGGCAAGTCATACCTTACATCATACTTACTGTACAAATGTTAACAGTAGACTGAAGCTGCATGAATGCAGTACCTTGTTGATAAGACATACAGTAAGAACATAAGCTATAAAGAGTGTTGGGAAAGTTCAAATTGACAAGACCTTAGTGCTAACATTAAAAGGACATCAGTGACAGTGCTCTATGTAAAGTCTGTATAGTTACAAAGTAAAGAAGTATATAAGATAAGATAAGGTCACTTTATTGCCCATATACAATTTCTTGCATTTATACGGCACCCCTGGTGCAGTTGGGGTTAAGGGCCTTGCCCAGGGACCCAACAGAGTAGGATTCCTCTGCGAGCCACAGGATTCGAACCGGCAACCTTCCAGCCACAGGCACAGATCCTTAGTCACAGAGCCACCACACCGCCCCGTATCACCTCTTAAAAGCTATTTCCCCAACTTCTTTTCATCTTCTGTGGATGTTATGTTAAAATTATATAATGCCCTAGTAAGACATTTTAGAATAGCATGTACAGTTCTGGTCACCACAAGAGAAGATCAGCTAGATAACTCCCTGGACTTAAAGGATCACCACCTCTGACAGGCTAAAAGAATGGAGTCTTTTTAATCTTGAACAGAGAAGTGGGCATCTGATGCAAGTATTCAAAATCCTCAAAGGCAATAAGAAAGGCAGCTCAGGAGACATCTACACAATGAACAGTGAAACAAGACCCAGAGGACACAAGTGGAAACTCCAGGGAAGTGCCTTTACAAATGAGAGCAGGAGGCACTTCTTTAAAACAAAGGGTTGTGGGAGTCTGGAATGAGCTACTCACCTATGTTGTCAAAGCCAGTACTTTCACCTCTTTTAGAAAAGGACTGAATGAGGTCCAGAAATGAATTAGTTACAAGCAACCATATAAGCTAGATGGCTTCCAAACCTTCTCATATTCTTTCATTCTTTCAGAACTGGGGTCCATTGAGGGCAGTTACTTTAGAGCCACAAAATCAATATTTTGCATAATAAAATGCTTCCTGGGGGAGGATAGTGACCTAGGTTCCTGCCTACTGTTTGATATTTCTTGCACTTTAAATCGCAGTTGCTATGATAATTGGCATCCTGACCAATATACCAGTACTGTAGGACTTCTTTAGCTGTTTTGTTTTTTCTGCTCTTTAGCCACTTAAATAAAAAGAAGCTGTGAGCTTTTTTCTTATCTAAAAGTGTGAACTGATAAATGGCCAGAATGAATGCATAGAAAGCACTAGTCAGAGTTACGATGTGATAGAGTTATTGACGGTGCTAAAGTCTCCCTGGAAAACAGCACAAAGCTCAAAGCTGACTTGGAGCTGCGCAGGCTAATAAATTGTCATTACCAGCCAGTGCTCGGTGCCTGTGTTATATTCCTCCACAGCAGCACTGAAGTATTTTTCAGTTCTCTGCTCATATTACTGATGGGCTGAGCTCACTCTAGATGTTTTATTACAGTACATGGTTATGGAGGGCTGTAATTTTGTGTGCCGTGAAGCAGGGAACGCCGGCAGTTCATGCCTTAACACACTGAACAACCACAGTGGTTGGTTTAATGCAGACAGGAACAATAATAATAATAATAATTGCTTACACTTATATAGCGCTTTTTCTGGACACTCAACTCAAAGCGCTTTACAGGTAATGGGGACTCCCCTCCACCACCACCAATGTGAAGCATCCACCTGGATGATGCGACTGCAGCCATAGTGCGCCAGAATGCTCACCACACATCAGCTGTCAGTGGGGAGGAGAGCAGAGTAATGAAGCCAATTCATAGATAGGGGTTATTAGGAGGCCATGGATAGTAAGGGCCAATGTGAAATTTGGCCAGGACGCCGGGGTTACACCCCTACTCTTTTCGAGAAACGCCCTGGGATTTTTAATGACCACAGAGAGTCAGGACCTCGGTTTTACATCTCATCCGAAGGACGGCGCCTGTTTACAGTATAGTGTCCCTGTCACTATACTGGGGCATTAGGACCCACATGGACCATAGGGTGAGCGCCCCCTGCTGGCCCCACTAACACCTCATAAGGAACGGCCCTATTTCTAAAATATCAGCTGTAAAAACCGTGCAGAAAGCTTGCATGCAGTTTAGCTGTTCCACATTCTGAAGCTGATGTCCCCCAAACACACATTTCCATTTGTACTGTATGCTGAGCATGGCTGTGACAATGTGGCTGTGGCAGCCCTGGGCTCTAAACCATGCAAATCTACTAACACTCTAAATGTGAGCTGGGACAGGTTCTGTCAGTGACGGAACTGCCAAAAACTGATTGGTTCCTCGATTGGTTGGGTAACTCACAAGTACACCCCTTTCTAAGAAACAAATGCTTAAAAAAGCATATTAACAACAGTGTTCTCCTCTCTTTTACAATATTCACTATTACTGTTGTTCTGCTTTGCAGCCTGTCTAAGGTGTTATGTGTGAACATGCTGCACTGTTTGTCCTGCTGAATGAAATGTCACGTGGTTCCACAAGCCTTGCTCTGCCCTGTTGCATCCTGTTTGTGAGTGTGTCAGGTTTGTCCTCCTGCCTTACAGAGCTATGCTAGGGAGTGTCTTGAAACCTAACGGCTGAGGCACTGCAGTCTGGTATCATTAGATCAAATCCATTATTGTCCCATTAAGGATACCATTATAGGATGATTTACAATCAACACCATCGTTTTCTAACTGCTTCCTCCAATTCATTGTCATGGGGGAGCCGGAAATATGATATACTATTTGTGTTTAATAAATAAACATAGAAAAAGAAACAGAAATATACAACGTCTTTATGTGTATAGCCAAAAAATGATGACTCAAATGTAGCCTGTAGCAAGAAAAGAGTTGTCTTGCTAGAGAAAAGTGTTTCTCTCAGTGTGTCTTGAGCCATTGAGAAACCATTAGTCTTTGGATTACAACAGTTGTGTCTGGGTCTGCCACACTAATAGCAGGCTGAGGACACAGCAATGAACCACAGCTTCTGGACCCCTTCAGAATGACTGTGAAGGACAGGATAGGCATATTATTGAATTACAGGCATATTACAGCAGCATATGGTGGAGGACAGCACTATACACCTTAGACCTCTGCTACTTGCTCTTTGTACAGTAAAGAGTTCACAACAGTAGGGTAACAAAGTAATGAGGAAAAAGGCTGTGTTAGATCTGTGTAAGCTACTGGATGTAATAGCCCTGGGGCCCTGCGATGGACCTGCAGCCCGTGCAGGAGGGGAGCTGTCCGATCTCCTTTCCACCTTGCTCCCTGTGACTCCTGCCAGGATGGAGTGGCTCTCGGATAATGGATGGATGGGTGCCAGTAGCACACCTGGCCCATGAGCTTTTGAGCGAAAGCCGAACTCCACGTCACCTTGCAAGCTGAGAAGAAGAACAGAAACCAAACCCGACACCACTCATCTGCTTCTGCAATAACTAAGCGTATTTATTAAAGACCGTGCTCAGTATTGGGCAGATTGAGGCCACAGCAGAGCTGCATGAAGTGCTGTTTGCTGGTGGTAATGCATTGACATTAATGTTATCACTAGAGTACTAGAGCAGGATTTGGTGCTTGATAAGATTATGGGGTCTGCAGCCCCTCATGTCTGAAGGAAACTTGTCCCATGGCTGGGTCGTGTTCCTGTCCCCACACAATAGTACTGGCCCAGTACTCACCAGCCTTCGCAAAGTACAGTAACTGAATTCCAGCAGTGCCAGAGTGCAGCAATACTTATTGTTAGAAATATTTTTACCCTGTAGTACCCATAGCTGTTGACTATAATATGTTTTTAGTTGTTCTTTAAAAGAATACAAGAAAAAAACTTGTTTTAAGTACAGAGGCAAGCACAGAGGAAGCACCTTTTCAGTGTTAATATACCGATCTGAAACTGACACAGAGTGCTCTGAATGACAATAGTAAAATAAGATTTGTGGGTGCAGTTAGGGAAGTCCTGAATTTAACATCCAGATTTGCAAAGAGCAAACTACACACTGTACAGTATGTTGCCAGCTGTTGGTATGCTGTGTCTGAGTGTAAAATAGGTGACTTTATATTTTCCGGACTATTTGTTTCATAGAGCATTTGCTTTGGCGCAAACTTTTGTCTGCACAGCAGTTGCTCAGGGAGGGAGTGGGAGGGGGCAGTTCCTCATAAACAACATTTCACTATCATTCTAGCAGTACATAAGAGGGGATGTTGTTCCAAGATATTTATCTACTGTTTTCCAGTGTGTGCCTTATGTATGCAATAAATCAGTGGTTTTAAAAGGCAGCACCAGCAACGCGTGTGCCTGAAAGGAGGAGCAATTGCTGGGGTTTGTTCTTTGCTGTGCTTGCTGCTCGACCCACAGTGACGTCTGTGTCCATCTGCTGCTGGACACCTCTTTGTGTGCTGGAAGCCTGATGCCAAGGAAGCAGCTAACAAAGCCTTTGGCATCAACCTCTTTCCAGACAAGAGCACTCTGGCCCAGACCAGACTGCAGGTTCAGAACACACTCTGCTGCCCGGTTTCGGCTTCAGTCAAAGTTGTACAGTGTGTCAGGTCTACATGAAACCTTAGAAGATTTTCTGGCAATAGTTGGTGTTCGTCTAGTGTTACAGTAAGTGTTTTTTTTTCCCAGATGGGTTACCAAGAGAGGCACTACCATTAAGCATTATAATTAATCTTTATAAGATTTATAAATCCAATCCAAAATAAGTAAAACCAAAAAAAGTAGTGGAGTTTATTTTAATATTGTAAAATATGGATCACTTGGTATAGTGGGAATAAAGGAGAGATCCTTAATCTTAATATTATTTAATCTTGATATCAATTATTTATTTAATCTTAATACTGTGCAAAGGAAATAGTTGTGACTTGTATGGAATGGTTTAAATGCATTGGAACGTTCTGCAGGTCTTTTGTGAATCATGGCTTATAGACACATCATAGCCAGCTTCCTTTGACTCTGATTTCAAGATATTTTAAGGGGCGTATGTGAAATAATATTAAAAATAACGTAGTTTGCTACCATATTCTGAATTATCAGGTGGAAGTGAGTAAAGCACATGGCTGCTGTCATAATTCACCAGGAAGAAGTGAACAATGTTATTTCGCTGAATGGACTGTGTGCAGGAAGTCCAGGACCGGCAGGATCTCTGTACGAGCCGCTGGAATCTGTGTAATCTGGAAGCCCTTCTCATCTTCAGTTTCCTTTCAGCTCGCTTGGTAATTGTTACACATCCTGTTCCACATGGAAAAATGCAAAAACAAAACCCTCCTTTATGCCAAGAAAGGGTTAAAAAATAGTGGCGGATATATTTGTCTTCAATAGGTTTGCATGCTGCCAATACCAGCTTACCAAAAGCAGACTGTGTGCATCTCTAGAAATATCTTGTAAAAAGCTCTGGTTTCACCTTAATGTTGTAACCATTAATCTTTTAATATAATCATCAGCCCTTTGTGCTATTCAGCTGAGGAATAACCTTCATAGTGCATCTCATACCTGGGAAAGATCGGTGGAAATTGCATCAGTGCCTTTTCCCTGAAGTTTCAGTAGCTGCAATGTTGAAATTTTGTACATACAGCAGGGAATAATAATGTAGCCCACCTACTGGCCTGTAGTTTGCCATAGATAATAGGTGACAAGACTTCTGTAGGTGCTACTTAACCAGGTAAACCTGGTTTAATCACGCCATTGACAAGAAGAAGCTTATCTGTAAGGAGTTGAGAGTGGAAAGTTGCAGCAATGTTGGAGAATCGTATTCGTGGCCATTTTTTAGTCTGATTTTAAGTGAACCTATTAAGTGTGTTTCAGCTATTTGGTTTAATATGGTCTAATATGTTCTTCCGTAACAGTTTATGAAATTGAGTAGAATCACATTTATCAAGCAGCTTACCTTCATAGAGGCCACATGCGATGCTACACTGACACTCAAGGTCAGTTATGACTATCGGTCTTTACAACGTGTAGGTGCATTTTTCATAGGTGCAATAATAATTGTCACCATAGAGGTCTTTGGGGTTGGATTAGAATTAGAGTTTGGGTTAGGGGTCATTATAAATACTTCAGTACCTGTCACTTCATTTTAAAAAAAATGGAGATGAAAAAAGGACTAGGTTATTACTATAGCATGGTATGGAGTCTCCATGAAGGTGTCATGGTAGCTGTGTAAGATCCATTTCAATTAATTGCTAATAAAAGTGGTTTTATTCTTGACATACAACAGTATACCCTGCGACCTTCTTCTGGACTTGAGCCAGTATTTGAACTTGCTTTCTTCTTCTTCATCACTGTTTCTTAATATCTTTAAGAGTATTAATTTTCTTGATACTTTGTGTGCTAAAATGGTCTTATAGCCTGTCTGCTGTCCTTGTTAGTGTGAAACCCAGACGAATGCAGTCTTCCAGGGAAAGCAATTCTGGTCTCATCGTGTTCCTGTCTCACATGCTTTTCAGAAATTTCAAGGCTTGGACTCTTAGGTAAAGCAGGAATTCAAAAGACTAGTATGTGTAGAATGATAGTTTTTTATTTTCAACACTCTGATTGAATGTGCGTTGAAAACATGCTTGGAGCAAAGAAAACATTCTTTTGTATTTTGTAAAAAATGTTATGCTTGATTTAGTGAACTGATGCCCATAGGGTATTTCATATAATACGCTGCAGTTCAGTGGGATAGTGTAGATGAGGATGCCGCTCACTATAATAGGAACTTAAACTGAGAAGCATGATGTAGGTAAGACCATGTGAAAAGCATAAACAGTATAATAGAATTCATGATGCATATGTAATGAGAGTTTGTTGCTGAATTCTCAATAAAAAAAATGAACTAGTCATTGTGTGATAAAGATCTGCGAAAGTTTTAAAAGCCTAGTGCAATCAAGATTTAAAAAGGAAATAGAATGTGTGGCGTTTCTGTTCGGTGACATTCATTTTTGTCTGAAGTGGATCATTTCCATATTTAGGTAGAACTGGTTCCACAGGAAAATCTCTTTGTTCTTCACCTAGCCAGCGCCTTGGACTGGTTCGTGGAAGTAGGTCAGAATTGAGCTCCTATGAGGCTGTCTGGGCATGCCTGAATGAGCACCGTCTGTCAAAATGCTATGAACAGCAGTGGGATGATTAAGCCTGTCTGGGGTGGAGAGGGGGGTAGTGGCTAGATCTTACGATGTCTTTGTGTCTTTGTTAGTGAGGGGTTTAGTATCAATTCCCTACAGCTGATCGTGGCTTCAGGGATTGTGTAAAAGTCCATTCATCACACACCTGGACTTGAAATTTTAACTAAGCTGACTAATTTTTCAAGACTGTATTTTAGTTAATGAAGGTGTTTTTTTTTCTTTGATGTCTGTCACCTGATTGTACCTTTACAGGTTTTTGTTTGGCTTTGTGAAAGTCCCAAGCAGGTTTTTATTCGAGGCTAAAAAAGAAGAGCCTGCACATTCCTGCTGATGGTCTTTTAGTGTATTGTATGGTAAATGTGTTTGAAAGAAATCTATATGCCTCTCTGGGTTGGTCCAGGTCTGTTTCTGGGTTGTGAGTTACCCAGGGCTCCATAATTTATGAGTGTGATTATAATCATTTAATTAACTCCTTGAGTGTGTTCAGCACCTTTCATTGAAAAGGAACTTTGAATGCAAAAATATTTTTACAACACACCAGTAATGACTGTTGCTAAGTTCTCTGTAATAGCTGTGAAAATCATGTTGTAAACATGATTTTCATAAACAGCTATTGCTCACATCTAGTTTTGTGTTGAAGTGAAAAATGTGGGAGTTATTTTCCACTCTGGTCTAACGTTTGAGCCATGTATTCACCATGTTGCCAAGCTGTCTTCCACCTTAGGAGCATTGCTCTGTTCTTTTCTGTTAGTTCCCATTTCAGGGAAAAGAGTCTCTGCCATTGTTTAATTCCGGTTTGAGTACTGCAGGGCTCCAACTGTTGCTCTGCCAAAGAAAACCTTATAGGAACTCCACCATGTTCAAAACTCAGCAGGCAGAGTTCTGACAGGGGTTGAAGTGCACTATTAATCTTTGTATCAGCTTCCTGTTGAATTTCACATCAAAGTATTGTTCTTATCCTTTAACATCATCAGGGAATTACATCCCTAGTCACTCTCTGGTCCTCTGACACTGGTCTCTTGTCCTAAAGCATGCTGCTGCCCCCCTTACAGCCTGCTACTTCTGCTGTCCCTCCTACAGCCTGCTGCTGCTGTCCCTCCTACAGCCTGCTGCTGCTGTCCCTCCTACAGCCTGCTGCTGCTGCTGTCCCTCCTACAGCCTGCTGCTGCTGCTGCTGTCCCTCCTACAGCCTGCTGCTGCTGCTGTCCCTCCTACAGCCTGCTGCTGCTGCTGCTGTCCCTCCTACAGCCTGCTGCTGCTGCTGCTGTCCCTCCTACAGCCTGCTGCTGCTGCTGCTGTCCCTCCTACAGCCTGCTGCTGCTGCTGTCCCTCCTACAGCCTGCTGCTGCTGCTGCTGTCCCTCCTACAGCCTGCTGCTGCTGCTGTCCCTCCTACAGCCTGCTGCTACTTCTGCTGTCCCTCCTACAGCCTGCTGCTGCTGTCCCTCCTACAGCCTGCTGCTGCTGTCCCTCCTACAGCCTGCTGCTGCTGCTGCTGTCTCTCCTACAGCCTGCTGCTGCTGCTGCTGTCCCTCCTACAGCCTGCTGCTGCTGTCCCTCCTACAGCCTGCTGCTGCTGCTGTCCCTCCTACAGCCTGCTGCTGCTGTCCCTCCTACAGCCTGCTGCTGCTGTCCCTCCTACAGCCTGCTGCTGCTGTCCCTCCTACAGCCTGCTGCTGCTGTCCCTCCTACAGCCTGCTGCTGCTGCTGCTGTCCCTCCTACAGCCTGCTGCTGCTGCTGCTGTCCCTCCTACAGCCTGCTGCTGCTGCTGCTGTCCCTCCTACAGCCTGCTGCTGCTGCTGCTGTCCCTCCTACAGCCTGCTGCTGCTGCTGTCCCTCCTACAGCCTGCTGCTGCTGCTGCTGTCCCTCCTACAGCCTGCTGCTTCTGCTGCTGTCCCTCCTACAGCCTGCTGCTGCTGCTGCTGTCCCTCCTACAGCCTTCTGCTGCTGCTGCTGTCCCTCCTACAGCCTGCTGCTGCTGCTGCTGTCCCTCCTACAGCCTGCTGCTGCTGCTGCTGTCCCTCCTACAGCCTGCTGCTGCTGCTGCTGTCCCTCCTACAGCCTGCCGCTGTTAGTGTCCCTGCAAGCAGCCCATCTCCATCTGCTCATGTGTGCACTGAGAGGCTCAGCTTTTGGTCAGAAAGACAGGCTGAGCAATTCAGGAGTCCAGCTGAGAACGTACCGTGTGAGTGGAGACCTATAGGGAAAACCTGATTGAGAGCAAAGAACTCACTTTGTCAAGGCAGCCAGAAGGGGAGAGTTTTGTATTGATTTTATTTCAAGACAGAGACAGGTGAGCCACTTGGGAATTGTGACTACAAAGTGGTATCTATTGAAGTCTGCTTTTAAACTCTATAGGCAGCTTCTATTGTTAGGGCCTTCACAGAGGCAGACTGAAGAAATGAGAGAGATCTAAAGAGGAAAACTTTGGTAACAAATATGAGGCAGAGGATAACTGATAACATTTCAGAAATGTTTGTTTACAGCTGCAAAACAACTTCGGAACCTGCAGCAAATTAATCTGAGTCCGGAAAACTGACTCATAAACATCTTTACAGAGAAATTAAAAGAAGTCTCAGCTGAGTGAAGGCTTTTGTAATAAACGCAGAAACATCAAGAGGCAAAAGAAGCAAGACGAACAGCGGATGAATTACGATAATTGGATGACAAAGAGACAGAGTAATGAATATTGCCGTGGGGCAAAACTGTTTTTTCAACACAGCAAAAGGATAGTCCTGATAGAATTTAAACACTAATAAATGGCTATAGAGATTGATGGAGAAATGGCGAATATCTTGCACAGCTGTTTCCTCATCAAAAACTGAATAATCAGCTCCAGGCTAAAATATGCACCACTCAGTGTGGAATAATATGCAGGGTACAGGAGCTGAACCAACACAGGTATTTCAGAAATGATTTGAAAGGAATGACAGATATTATTCAGAGATCTTTCAACAGACACTTGAGACAGGGTTTTTCTTTGCAGGAAAATCACAATTGTAATATCCATCTATAAAGGGGGGTGAAATTGATCCAGGTTTTACTTCTGATGTGTGTTCAAGAAAGTTGTGAGAAACATTTCTAAGAGCTCAACTGCCGGTAAGAGGAGGAGATGTCTGCTGCTGGTTTGGAGAAGGTAGATCTTGCTTACCTAAAAGGCATTAGATTTCTAGACGCCTGTATAAAAGATTCATGCTGACAATTGGATGTACAGAAAGATGCCCGTATGGATTACGAGTTAACTAGTGTGCAGAAAACAGTATAAATTAAAAATACAAAATGTGTCAATATTATCACCAAGATGCTTCTGCGCTCTGAATTTGACCGGATATAATAATAATAATAATAATAATTATAATAACTGCTTACACTTATATAGCGCTTTTCTGGACACTCCACTCAAAGCGCTTTACAGGTAATGGGGACTCCCCTCCACCACCACCAATGTGCAGCATCCACCTGGATGATGCGACGGCAGCCATAGTGCGCCAGAACGCTCACCACACATCAGCTATCAGTGGGGAGGAGAGCAGAGTAATGTAGCCAATTCATAGAATAGGATATACATCTATGATCCAGACCCAGACTTACTAAATTTGTTTTGTCAAATATAAAGGTGTTCCTGCCAGTGCTGCTGTCACAAGACTCTTTGGTTCAGTTCTAGACTGGGGAACCATCAGTATGGAGTTTGCATGTTCTCCTGTGTCCACATGGTTGGTTGGTCTACATGGAGGGTTTTTGTCTGGGTGCACCGTTTCCTCGCACCTCTCAGAAGCAAGCTGGCTAGGTTAATTAGTCTCTGTAAATTGTCCATTGTGTGCCTGCGTGTTTTGTAATGGACCACAGTTCTGTCCAGGGTGTCATCCTATCTAGTGCCCTGTGCTTCTGGAGCTGTCCCCAGATTGCCCCCAGTCTCACCAGGAATATCGCCTTTCTGATAGTTTCGTCTCCCTGTTAGTGCTTGCATAAAATTAAAACATAACAGGTCTAAAAATACACATGTATTTCACTTCTGAGAATTTGAGTGCTGGCATTAAGGCATCACAGGACTGGAGCAACCAAGTATGTAAGGATTAAATTAAAAAGAAAAGTCAGCATTTACACTGCGTGCGTCCTAATTCTTTTTAAATTTGCTTTTCTTGTAAGAAAAAAAAAGTTTCTAACAATTCGAATTTCTACAGTTTCCTGGAAAGATATGGCCAGAGTCACAAAGGCATCCCCTACGCTGGCACGTTAAAAAGGAACAGCCTCTCTTTAGTCGAGCAGGGGAGAAGGGAGAGGATTTCTAAATCAATATATCATGATAATTGTTGACTTATTAGGTTCAGCAATGATCTAAAGATCCAAGGACAAATGAACAGCAGTGTAGTTTTGATGGAAGCATTTCTCTTTCATAGATTTGCATTTGACTTTTGCAAATCTGCTTGTAGTTTCCAGTACCTCATCTCCACCCTGGTCTGCCATTCATCTCTATAATTAATGAATAATAATTGCTTACACTTATATAGCGCTTTTCTGGACATTCCACTCAAAGCGCTTTACAGGTAATGGGGACTCCCCTCCACCACCACCACCTGGATGATGCGACGGCAGCCATAGTGCGCCAGAACGCTCACCACACATCAGCTATCAGTGGGGAGGAGAGCAGACTAATGTAGCCAATTCATAGAGGGGATTCCAATTAATCTCTACAGCAGACCACCCCTCTGCTTCTGTTGTTCGACATCATTTTAAAGATAGGAATTGAATTCTTTTTTTCTTAGCTGACGGAGCTTTTCCTTAAATGTGTCCTAGCACTTCCTCTGGATTTTTCTAAGATCTCAGGTGTACTGCTTGTTTGTTTCCAGGGTTAAGACCCCCAGTCACTTTCACAACCGACAGAACAGCAGCCTACTCCTCTCAATTGTAAGTGAGCCTGTTACACAAAGTACAAAGGTTGACTACACATGACTCTCTGCAATGCAGTAAACGGGATGTAGGTTCTAAATTGTGGATGCCTTATTGAAGGTAGGGCCTTTAGCCTTCAGGCTGTTGGTTTAAGGACAGGTATAATGACAGCTTGCAGATAACAGTACAGGCCATAATGTTCCAGCCAGTGCTGAGTTTAAATCGGTTTTCCTCCATGACTTCTCACGAAGAACGGGATCTGCCTTCAAAGGGACGTGCCCCTGCTCTTTCTGAATATTCTCGTCTTGGCTGTCAGCAGTCTCCTTGCAGGTATGCAATAAAGGTGATAAGGAGGGATTTCTGGATCATTGCTGTTTCCTGCTGCTTATCTGTGAACTTCAATCTGAAGCTCTTTCAACATGTTCAAGCCGAGTTCTAATTCCAGAAGAATTCCTTGTTTTGATTGAATGTTTTTTTTTCTTAAAAAAATGCTTCTGGTCTTTACTCAAGCCTTTTCAGATGTGGGAGCCAAATTACCAACAGTGGTTAGGGCTTTTCTAATGAGTACAGAGATCGACGTTGAAGATTAAAGTCAAAATTTGTCAAATTAATCATGACCTGCAGATAAAAATACAAGGTATGCCTTGACTGATTTTAATTGCTTTAGTATGAAGCTATTTTGTGGAAGATTACCTTTAAAATGGGAAGCTGAAAACATTCAGAACTGTTGTCAATCAGGGCTATAATTTTGGCTTTGGCTGTGGGGCTGTACAGTAGCTTACTGCCACCTGCTGGGAAAACATTGTGTTTTACAGCTTTAGAAACTGCTTTCCAGATAACACCAAGGGGATTACCCATGATGTGAGGTTACAGTACTGACCATATCAAGCTTTTGTACAGTTTTCAGTTTTAAAATATTTTATGTAACTCTCATCTCATTTTAAAATTATGTGCATGCAGGTACCCATCATACACAATCATACTTAAACTGTGATGATTACAGTAATATTTTAGACATTTTTAGAAAACAGATGAAGCAGAAATTATTGTTAATTGTGTGATGCTGTAATGTATCATACAGTCTGAAAACCCATTTCCTAAATTGTTGTACATGTTTTCCTAAAAAATGCACATTCATTTGAATTTTCCTTGAAATGCTCCCTGCCCCACGCTTCCGTATTGTTCTCTGGAACCAACACAGTAGAGACTTGTGTGATGTCCTGCTAACGCCCTGGTATTTCTCCAGTTCAGTCTGTCTCTCTTGTGTGTCTAAATGTCTACAGTTTGTCAGAAAGCAAAAGGCACTTGGCACACTATTGCATCAGTTCTTGCTTGTGTTACATATGGGTTTGAAAGTCATGGGTTTTGAGCTTTTAACAGAGCCTTCTCATTTCTCTTGCAGATATGTGGAGGCGGTATTAAATATGTGACTTAAATATGGAATTACAGCCCATGTGTATTTTATAGATCTGAGAATTGTTGGTATCATTGCCAGGCATCATTATTTTTGTCAGTGTAGCTTAGGTTTGACTACTGACATTTTGTTTTGTAGTTGATAGGTTGATATGTACAAAAATGCAACATGATTCCATTCTCTCCTGGAAGTATTTGTCTTCAAAAGTGATACTTAATTGTCCTCATTCCTAGCCCAAAGCCCACTTGCAGATGTAACTGCTAAGGTGATTTAGGAGACACATTAACACTTGGCGTGTTACAGTGCTCTTTTCTGTATGGTGTTGATATTGACCTTCCTAGCAGTGCAGGAAAAGTGATAATAATAATAATAAATAATAATGTTATGGAATACTAAAAGTTATTTTATTCTTAACTCCTTACAAAACCAGGTGTACTGGAGTGATAATTAGTGATCTGCTGTATTGGTCTGAAGCAGTGATTTCCAACTGTGGTCCTAGTCCCAGTTCAGCAGGACTTGTACATCACTGTTGAATGATCTGGAACAATCCTATTGTAATTAATTAAACATGTGATTTGCTAAATTTAGGACTGAAATCTAAGTGCTCTTTAGTCCTCGCAAACCAGAGCTCTCTTAATTGACCAGGTTACTTGCTGGATTCATCAATATCTTACAGGTGCTGCCAATCTTTAAAAACAGGCTATCTACTGTACAAGACTGACTGGTTGGAGACCCCTGTATTAAAGTATACTTTACACTAACATTCCTGTACCCAGTGGTGACCAAGGTACACATTAGTTAAACACATGGACCTGTAAGACAAACTGCATACTACTGTATTTGATAAAACAACACCCTAAAAAGGGTGACAGTGATGTTTAAATGCTGCAAGAAGGAAATTTTTTGTGTTTTTGACATTATCAGATTTGGTTGTATATTTGGTGAATTTGATTCCCATTAGAGAAGTTAGTCTTTTTGTTTAGTCTTATTTCAGAACTGAAATAAAAAAAATCCTTGTAGGTTGTGTTTAAGAATCTGCTTATTGGTTGGGTTCTCCGCACAAACGCAAAGAGCCGAGTAAGAGTGTCAAATCACAAAGGAGTCTGTCCTAATCATTAAGAAATCTCCTGATCCTGATCATGAGCATGATCTGCTGCAATCGGAAGGTATCGCAGCTCACCAACATGCCTGTGTGTTTCAGGTTGCCCGTGAGGCCTGCTCTGCTGCAATCGCAACTTTATGCTCTGATGGGAGATTCAGGTCCCCGGCGCTCCACCCTCGTCTCAAGGTTGCCCATCTTCCGACGGAGTGCGAGCAAGAGGCAGGGCTCGCTGCCTTCTTCTCCATCCTCTTCCGGCAATGCCAACGGCGTCCACACCTCCTCGCCGTCCAGCACCAACTCCAGCTCCAGCAGCACCGGCAAGCGCCGGAGCATCTTCCGGACGCCCTCCATCAGCTTCCACAGCAAGAAGAGTGGCGAGCCGAGGCTCGAGACCACCGAGCTCGGCTTTCCCAATGGCGGCCAGGCGCCCGAGCTGGCCTTCCCCAAGCCGGAGGAGAGCATCAGGCCCAAGAGCAGACATTCCTTTGGTTTCGTGGGAACCAGGAGCAAAAAGATCACCAGGTCCCAGACGGAGGATTTCGAGAAAGCGTCCACCAACCGCAACGTGTTCATAAACTGTATCAGCTCGGGGACCAACGAGGGGGACGACTCGGGGTTCCTGGATGACTACAGCAGCAGGCGCTCTTCGAAGCACAAGAAGCAGCTCCTGCCCAAGTCCTTCTCATCGCACTACCGGCTGTCAAAGCAGGGCCTGCCGGCCTACGTGTCTGACCCGCCGAGAGGGAATGCCCAGCCTCCCAAGGCTGAGACTCCTGGGTCTTGCCCCGGCGAGCTGGCAGGGAGCTCCCTGCAGTCCCCGATGCTTTCCGATGACCGCACGACAGCACTCACGCCCTCCGAATTCGTCCCCATCACCGAGGACTCGGTCTCGGAGGTGGAGGCGCTGCCCAGCGCGAGCCCCGCCGTGCCCCGTGAAGGCGACTTCAGCCACGTCCTCACGGCCTCGCAGGTCTTCTCCAACCCCGTCCTGCCCGAGGAGGAGCCTGTGCAGTGCGGGTCCGAGACCGCGGGTGCTGAGAGTGGAGCAGATGTTCCGAACAGTGAGCCTGCTGAGGAGCGCAGAGAGGAAGGAGCTGAAGGCACTCAAAATGGCCCAGTCGACGAGCTCGCACCGGTACGCGAGATTGCTGATGCAGATTGCACTGAGCCAGAGCAGATGCCTAGCGAACAGACTGAAACTAAACTGAGCAACACCGTCATAATCCAAGAACCATCCAAGGTCAGCTGTGTGAAGCCAGAGGTTAAATCGTGCCACCCAAGGAGAACACACACAGGTAACGCCGCCCTCAACATTTAACACTGGCAAATGTATCACTCGGTTTGGTTTTTAATTGACCCAGCTTTCTTATGGGCTGACTGTGTGTGAAGTCCATGAAAGTGACGCCAGCAGCCTTATCATCCTGCAGCTTTCAACTGGCAGCCCACTGATCCTAAGCAGGTGTGAGCCTGGTCAGTACCTGGATGGGAAACCCTCTGGGAAAGCTAAAGTTGCTGCTGGAAGAGGTGTTAGTGGGGCCAGTAGGGGGCTCTCACCCTGCGGTCTGTGTGGGTCCTAATGCCCCAGTATATTGACGGGGACACTATACCGTAAACAGGCGCCGTCCTTCGGATGAGGCGTAAAACCGAGGTCCTGACTCTCTGTGGTCATTAAAAATCCCAGGGTGTTTCTCGAAAAGAGTAGGGATCTTACCCTGGTGTCCTGGCCAAATTTCCAATTGGCCTTTATCAGTCACACCTCCTCACTGAGAGCTGGTGTGTGGGGAGCGTACTGATGCGCTATGGCTGCTGTCACATCATCCAGGTAGGGCTGCACATTGGTGGTGGAGGAGGGGAGTCCCCATTACTTGTAAAGTGCTTTGAGTGGAGTGTCCAGATATGCGCGTTATAAGTATAAGGAATTATTATTATTAAAATATTCAACATTGTCCATAAATTCTGCATTATTTTCCTTATTATTAGAAGGAAAGACAAATTATTAGTTCAGTTCAGTTTATATGTCATATGGACAAGTGAAATGGAATGCTTATTTGCATGTATGCTCCAGTACAAAGACATTAAGGAGTCACCAAAAACATAAACTCAGAACAGCAGCAATAACAACAAGTTAATTCTGTGGTTGTTTGGCCATGTTTGAAATGACACAGCTTTACCATATACAGTAAGAAGGCCAGTGGAAGCAGTTTGCAAAGCTTTCCTGATGAAAATATTTTTTTCCGCACTCAGAACACTGTCAAATTCAGTTTTACATGTCCCAGTAATTGTTTGTGCTCTGCCTGTGCATATGGCCTTAATTTATCTCTTAAGATTCAAAATTGATTCAACAATCTGGACCCACATTAATCAGCTGTCTGTCTGATTAAAACCCCAAGCAACATCTGAGATTTCTGTTCAACAGTTTGTAACTTGTCTTCAGATAACGCAAATGTTTTCAGTGGTCGACTTTGAAAACAGGAAGGTTTGGTGACTTTTGAGTTTAAGAAATATGCTATTAAATTAAAAAAAGACCCTCATCAATTCCTTAGTTGATTAATTGGTTCGTTAAGCCCCTAATCGGAACAGCCCTAATGTCAATCCCTTGTTCTGTGAACTGATCGAGCTGCTGCTCTGTTCCAGTTACAGTGGGGTGCAGCATCAGCCCGTACCACGAGATAAAGCGAATGGAGCGGCGCTTGCGATCAGCTTCTGAAGGCACTGCAGGAGGCACCCGGCTACACCTGAATTTGAAGGAGGCCCACTACGGAGAGATCAGTACTCTTCAGAAACAGAGGGCCAACTCTTCATCCTCGAAACTGGACAGCCTGGTGAGTGACTAATGGAAGGTCGTTTAGTGTTGTGCTGCTCAAGCATTGCTCAGGGGAAGGAGTACTTCTTGGTCTCAGTTGGATGAGAATCTCCTAGCATCTTGGAATTTGCATGCCTTCTAAATTACTCTGACCAAATCACAGTGCTTGGGAGACAGAACTGACAATTCTGCCTTTTTATTTGTCCATATAGTATAGACAGTATCTAAGGAGGCACAGGTAGGCGTCTGGACTCTGAACTGGAGGTTGTGGGTTCACATGCCTAGTGTGCTCCACCCTTGAGCAAAGGACTGCTCTCCACTAAAATACCACACTGTTTAAATGAGTATTTGCATACATTGGTTTAGACCCATTTTACACTGTCACTCAAATAAACCAATAATATTTCTAGCACACTTACTCACGCACTTGGAAATCACAAAATGTATGTTCCAACTGTCTTGCGATACATGGAAAGTCAACATTGCTCTTGAAGTAATGTTTTCTTTAAAAATAATTTAAAAGAGGGTGCTAACCTACAGATTTTGTAAGATCTTAATGTAAAGAAATTAAGAAAAAAAAAGCAGAAGCTGCTGTGACATGGGAGTGACTAGAGACTCCTGTTAATCCACGGACACAGCAGATTATAATACTGGTACTCAAAGAGCATTTTTACCTTTCACCACGAGATGGCAGTAGAGTAATTTGTAACCTATTTGACTGCAAAATTCCTCCTATGGTGGGTATTTCTGTTTACCTTCTGCTTAACAAAGCTCAATTAAAGGTTGATCTAAAGATAATAATAATCAGATTACCCAAAACTAGAACATTAAATCAAGCACACTCATCCTAGGTTTTTTTTAATTTCTCCAGTAAATTAAATTCTCTGAATAGGAGAATAATATAGGATTATCCATTCATATCCAATAACTGCGTAGTCCAATACATGGGTATGCTGAGCAGACAGTGGGCACGAGGCAGGGTGCTGCCTTGAGGGTTTGACAACCCATGCGCTCACTATGGGTCCCCACTTAGAGAAGCCCATGAAATGAGACCGCATGTCTTTGGGCTGTGGGTGGAAACTGGAAACCCAAAGAAAAGCCATGTGGTCACGGAAGAAGAGCATACAAACTCCATACAGAAGGCACCCTTGGCCAGATTTGAACCTAGGGCCCAAGAGCTATGGGCCATACAGACCCAATACAGGATAATTTAGATTTATTTGTTAAGAGAAATATCTACAAATCCTGTTTAATGAAAATTTTGCCATGAATTTAAAACTAATATTCTTTGAAGTTCTTTGTTTAATCTGTTGTTTTAAAACATGTCTGAGATATGTTATGTATGATTATGTTTGAAACGAGTTATTAAATGTACAGTACTTATCTCAACTGAGACGCTCAGATACTTATCTCACCTGAGATGAGCTCATTAAAATATGTACTCATTTGCTCAACTCATAGTTTTAAATGAGTACATGTTTTAATGTGTATCTCAGGTGAGATGCTGCTGTGTCTGCACACCAAATATATTAGATGGGCCGTGTGGTTACAAACGACTGAAGAATATTCTCAGCACTTTTCTCTCATGGCCCACACCTTCCTCTTGCTCTCTAGCCCTGTTTAGTACCAGTATCTAGAGAGCACATAAGCCCTTCACCTGAAAGAGGGCACGATTCATTGAAGAAGAAAAAAAGAGCAGGTTACACACGAGGAGAGCCTTGCATCTAGCCTATTGAGCAAGGACGCAGGTCATGAGAGCTGTGAAGACGTGGGAGCAGACGGTTGCTATGTGCACGATTGTGTTTCCAGGGATACTGTAGCCTTTTGACTTCTCTTAATTTTCCCTGCAAAGGTGCGTGGGATAAGTGGAAATATGGCTGCGCTCATAAGACTACTTTAATGACTCACTGGGATTGGTGTGTGCTGGGGTGAATGACTTCTTGTATCCGAGACCAGGAAATCATTGTGAACTAGTGAAATACCCACTTTTAAATTTTAATTTTTCTATTGTTTTTTCTTCACCTCACTTATAACATTATTCTAATATCTTTTGTAACATGAATATTTCATAGCATACTGATGCCATATAACAGTGTGTAATGTGACAGCTGAAAGAGAAATGATGTTACTCACCTGGGAAGAGCCATCCCACTGTATTCGGGACATCTGATAGCTGGGCCTGCGTCACGTGTTCTGTTAGGCTGGGATGAAGTAGCAGATTGCTGCTCATGTTTTTGACGCATGAACCTGCTATGTGAACTGGGGAGTGAGCTGTTAGGATAATGTATAACATCTCTTTCAAGGAGCTACTACAACCCACCAGTCTTAAAGAGCAAAGAGGAACTGCTTTCTGTGAACTTTCAAAATGTGTGTTCATTTCAAATTCAGGAAAATAAAATGTGTTTATATATTGCAGTATTGGCAATTAATCCACTTACTAAAATCCTACATCTGCTTCACTTGGATGTAAAGTGGTTATTGTTTGCTTCTTGACTTGATCTCTTTTGACAGTGCACCTCATTAAACCTCATGGGCACAAAACTTTTGACTGTGCTCTGATCTTTTTTTTAGTTTGAGCCATAATTAATTTGGATCTGGTCGAAGATTATTAGCTTCTCTGTGTCTAGAGTTGATGGCTGACTCATTTTGTCACAATCCTCCCTTCTAACATTTAAAATATTTTTTTTTTGAAGTCCCAGATTTAGAGCTTAAGAAGATATCGAATTTAATCATGATGTGACCTCTTGATCCTGGTACTGTAGTTCAGCTCTCCATGTTATTTTGAACTTTTAAGAAAAAAACGTTCTTCACTAAATGTGCTTAATAAATGAATTACGTCCTCCACATCCCTTAATTGTAACCTAATTTTCATTGAGTAGACACAGTTTATGTTGAATTAGGTCGTGTCTGTCATGGACAGTCTTCTGCAGCACAAGCATTAAGGTAGTCAATTGGTAGTCTTTGCAGTAGTCATTTGGGTAACAAAACCAATCTGACTACCCAACTGCTTACTAAATGAGTCAGGTAAGTAAATTGAAACAAATTGTGTTTCAGTAACTGTAAAGCACACGTTTTAGATTCTGGGCACATACTTTTTGCATATTTATATTCATGGCAGTGTGGGAGGACTTTCACAAAGTTAATTTGACTGTTTCACACTTTCAGTAATTTCCATTTTTTAGAAGCAGAATCCTGCCAGCTTTTATTAAAGTTGAAGCCAGTGCAGTGGAGGGTGTCTGTAGGTCTTCCTTAATCTATTTAAACCTTTGTCTTCTGGTGACTAACAGGAACTGTCAATCTACAAAGTGATCATGTTTCCTCATGTCAGTGGAAGATGCTTGTGATGTTTTCTGTTGCCAAAAGCTTCGTTTGGGTGTTACTGGGTGCTGTGGGATATTTGATTGGCACATCAATTACTTTGTAATTAGCAGCACATTGTGTTTCTTCATCAGCATCCTTGAGAGATGGACAGGCTCACAATGGTAGAGTCAGGCAGGTCACTTGCAGAGGTGAGTAATAGAAAGAGCAGAGGAAGTCTCTATGCAGGTTTGCTGGATATTTAACTTGGTAATCACAGAGTTATTAGGATTAAGGAAGCACTTAATTTCTATTTTTGGTCTGAATACAATCTCTGTCTTGAGGTGTTTTATAATATAATTTTCCTCAGAGAAGCTCAAATAAAGTTTAGTCAGTGAACAACACATACAGTTGTGAGAAAAAGTTTGTGAGCCCTTAGGAATTATATGGATTTCTGCATGAATGGCCCCTAAAAACGTGATCTGATCTTCATCTAAGTCATGTTAATAAATAAAGAGTCTTATTTGGTTATTTCAAATGGTTTAAACATTCAAGGGCATTGATGGAAAAAGTATGTGAACCCTTATATTTAGGAACTAGTGGAACCTCCTTTATTGGCAAAAACCTCAACCACTTTCTGTAGCGGCTGATCAGACCTGTGCAGTGGTTAGGAGGTATTTTGGCCCATTCCTCTATACAAAACTGTTTCAGTTAATGTATATTTTTGGGATGTCTTGCTTGAACAGCCTGCTCCATATCATGCCACAGCATTTAAATGGAATTGAGGTCAAGACTCTGACTTGGCCATTGTAAAATACGGAATTTCTTCTGTTTGAGCCACTCTGTTGTTGATTTACTCCTGTGTTTTGAATCATTGTCATGTTGCATGACCCAACTTCTTTTGAGTTTTAGATCACAGACAGACACCCTGATATTCAGCTGTAGAATTGCCTAATACAACCTGGAATACATTGGTCCCTCAATGACTGCAAGCCGTCCAGGCCCCCGAGGCAGCAAAGCTCCCCACACCACTATACTTAGTCCACCATGCTTTACAGTTGGGATGAGGTTTTGGTGTTGGTATGCAGTGTTTTGTTTTCTCCAAACATAACACTATGTACATTTACCAAAAAGTTCAAGTTTTGTCTCATCTGTCCACAGAGCATTGTTTCAGTAGTGCTGTAGAACATCCAGGTGGTCTTTAGCAAACTTGAGATGGGCAGCAATGTTTTTTTTGGAGAGCAGTGGTTTCCTTGCGGGTAACCTCCCATGAACACCACTCTTGTTCAGTGTTTTTCTTATGGTAGACTCATGAACACAGACATTATCAAGTGCTAGAGATGCCTACAGGTCCTTAGCTGTCGCCCTAGGGTTCTGTATCACCTGTTTGAGGATTGTACGGCGTGTCCTTGCATCGATCTTTGTAGGACGTCCACTACTAGGGAGAGTAGCAACGGTGCTGAATTTCTCCCATTTGTAAACTATCTGCCTGACTGCGGACTGATGGAGGCCCAAGTCTTTAGAAATCCTTTTGTAACCCTTTCCAGTCTTATGAGCTTTAACAACTCTTCTTCTGAGGTCCTCTGAAATCACTTTTGATCGGGCAATATTGCACTTCAACATAATTCTGTTGTGAAGAGCTGATAACCAAAATTGTGTGATTTTTTTATGTAGCAGGGCAGGTCAAACCCACAAATTGAATTGATTGGAATGGCTGACTCATTAGTGGGAATACCTGAGCCCAATTACCCTCTTTTCAGGATGTCATTATCTTAGAGGTTCACATACTGTTTCCATCAATGACCTTGATTGTTTAAACTATTTTGTTCAATAAAGATATGACGATGTAAAATGTTGTGTGTGTTGTTTGTTAAATAAGACAGTCTTTATTTATTATTATGACTTATATGAAGATCAGATCACATTTTAGGAGATATTCATGCAGAAATCCAGATAATTCCAATGGCTTCACAAACTTTTTCTCACAACTGTATTAATGTAATTGAACCATTATTTGCCAAATTAGCTTTACTGTTTAATAGTTGTAGTACCTAAACTTTTCATGCCTTCTCTGTGTCTTAGTTTTTGAAACAGAAACGTAAATCAAGAAGACATGGTCAGAAAATAAACTTGAGTTTTTAAGCTTTTAATGTGAAAATAAATATTTTTTGGATGGTTAGTTTCAGGAAAGAGTATAGGAAAGCTGGGTTCATTCAAAAACATACTGGATTGTTGTCCCGAAACAGGAGGAGTGTTTAGGAGATCACACCTGTATGTTTTTTAATTGTTAGATTCAGACACAAATGGTTGTCCCAAATTTCCATTTTGTAAATAAGCACCCCCCACCAATGAAATTCATTTACTTTCCAAAGAGGAAAAAAACAACTTTTTGTATTCAGATATGTCTGCTCAGCAGGTCCTGGCAGGGATAGGGAATGTTCCGTTTTTTTTATTACAAATAAGTAAGTAAGCTGCAGATTTAAGTAACATTTTATCAGACCTGTGCATCCAGCTGTGGGTTTTCTTCAGCTGTGGGGATTACCACCTCAAGAGTTTGGCTGCTTGAAAGACCATTTTAATTGGCCCATATGTTTCAAACCAGTGAAGATTAATATAACAAGGCACCTTGCAATGGAAATTGCACGTCTGCATGTTTGGTTTTCATTCTGCCTATCTGGACTGGGGCAGCCCTGTGCTACGTTTGTGTCCGAGCATCGGCTTTTCAATGCAGAATCTTGCACATCGTCCAGATGAAGTTTATATTAAGTGCACTACTATACACTGGTGTTGGGGGATTTTGAAATTTGAAATTGAAATAACCACTTGAGCAGAATTGAAATCTCAGTGCGCAGTAGCTGAGAAAAGGAAATAATCTCTTATTAGTCTGTTTGTGGCAGGGAAGGGAAAGTTTGCAATGACACAGCTGACGAGAATAAAATATTTCTCTGAAACTTCCAAACTAATTGGCAAAGTCAGAAAAATATGGAGGACTTTCCTAAGCCCCTGTTTTTTCCTTAGGCACCACCCCCTATTTGTGTTTTTCACTTTTTTGGTTAGAATCCTGAAGATAGACGAATGCACCCATACAAGTGCATTGTCGTCTTTGGAAATCATGGTTTGTGATTTCAGCTGTGTTGAACTGCGCAGAGTAATCCAAGAACTGTATCGCCAGGGGGGCCTAGACTGGAGTAAGATGATGTCTGCTGTTTTCTGTTGCAGATACCAAATGTAGACACACTGTTAGTAAGAGACATGTCTCCCCCTGTTGGCAGCACAGTAACAGAGCCAGCAGCAGTGTGGAGCAGTGGCCAGGGTTTGGGAATTGTAACTGAGAAGCTGTGGGTTCAAATTCCATTTGAGACATCACTGTTGTACCCTTAAGCAAGAAACTTCACTCGAACTATACCATTAAACTTCCCATCTTTTAATGGCCAAAGGGTGCATATATACAGTAAGTGCTTTTAGAATATAATAAATAACAAATTAGGCATCAAATGTCTTTGCTGTGTTTCAAACATTGGCACAAAAGACCATGCAACCCTATGCAGTGTAATGGTATTCTTTAGAAACTCTACACTACTTAACCTTCAATGAGAAATTGCAGCTGGACAAGATGAATCTGAGATACTACTTATAACTTCATACTTTCCAGCTGCTTCATTTGTTAGCCTTCGGCGGTTGTTACCGACAGGGAGATACCGTACCTTAACAGCATCACATTTTAAAGTGTGTCAAATCTGTCACTCGATGTTTTTTTCCGGTTCCAAGTAGGTAGTAACTGAGCCATTTGTGGTGGAAACATGTTTTGTGAAAACATTGCTTATTAACGTCTGACTTTGTTTTAAAGCGGTTTATCTGTTTAGACAACAATATCTGTTTAATACGACAGGGGAATGATTGTGGAAAATGATCTGTCTTATCCCTGCTGCGTACCTCTCATCACTTGTTGTCTTAACAGTTTCCGCCTGCCATGTCTTGATCTATAAATATATTGAAATTATCTGCTGTTCGTCACTCGCCGTTCTGTTCAGTCCAACGTTGTACTCCTTTGACGGCTTGATGCAGCGTGTCACAGCGTTCGGAAGAGTGCGCAGAGCCTGACTATCTCTAATTGGAAGAATTTGACACCACTAGAGGGTGATCTCGATTCGTCCTCAATCCTGAAACCGGGGAAAGGCTTCTTGTAAAAACAGCGTGATCGGAACTTCGGTTAATTTATTTAACGCAAAGCAGACTTGGATATTTAGTTTGTTTCCTTCCTTCCCTCACCAGTCTCCTAGGTGCAACACTTCTTCGTGCCACCTTTAAAAGGAGCAAATTAGGCAAATTAATATTTTTTGCGGAATGACTTGAAACGCTGAAAATGAAACAGCGCAATGAATCTTGATCGTTCCCTTTTGAAAGCTGGAAAATCTCGTCTCGGCTTTCCGTCATGCAGATCATGAAGGCGCTGCAGAGGTGGAGATGAACTGAAATGTCAGAACCTGTTTGTTACAAACCGTATTTTTCCCCACAAAAATGTACTGTTCAATTGAAAAATAAAACATTTATTTATAGCATTTATTTATAGCATTTATAGCACTTGCTACAGCGTAAGGCATCACAGTGAGTTTTCCCCCCAGGACCAAAAACGATAAATCAGCAGTGATAACATCCACCCCACAGAACCATCTTTCATCAGTTTTGTTTTTGTATCAGTATGACTGCTTGTCTGAAAGTGTTTGTACTGTAACTAAGCAGGTGTAATACATCTGTATCAGCTTTGTACTGACAGTGGATCTGGAGTGAGAATGAACGCTCTAACAACTCAAAACCGGAGCCTTTTCATCTTACAGCTCACCAAAATAGGGGCAAGGCTTTCTGGTTGATAGTGATTTTGCTTAATTATCTCTTCGTGCATGCCCAGCTGCAATGTGCAGTGTGTGGCTACTTCATATCTAGCACTTGTTGAACAGTTTTGAGCTGCTAGGGGGAACCTTTGCTTGTTCTTGTGGTAACCAAAGCTCTCTCCATCCTTAGTGTGACAGCAATGTCTGCAAGTGAAAGCCTAATAAACTTAGAAAAAAAACCCCGAAGCACCCAAACAGCACAAAATGCACAATGCAGTGTGGGTGCAGTGGCATGCAGTGGTACAGAATTGTGCTAAATGATATTTTGCAAAGCCATTCCTGTCCGTGGTGGGCTTGTGCATCAGCCGAGCTCCTCTGATGTTCATCCCATTAATAACAGGATCAATATTACAACCACAGCCCTGGTGGTGCTACAGTGCTGCAGAAGGGGCTGGTTGCGAGACTTTCAGTGGAACTTGGAGTGGTGCATTCCAGTCCTTCCAGGACCCAGTGGCCTGGATGTGAATAGAAATTACAACCTTCTGGGTGTTTTGTGCCTTTGAACATATAGGAGCCTGCTGAATAATAAATTACTAGCCATACATCACTGCAAGAGGAAGGGGACTGAGCAGTGTCATACTCACTGCAGGGCACTACACTACTGTAGATGTGCTTGTCTTCTTCTGTCTCTTCCTCAAGCAAGATTCTGTGCTTGTTTGAAATTTGCACCAATGTGATACAAGTAGAAGTGCAACACCTTAATCAGAATGCATGTACTTTTTACAGAAACATTCACCTGCCTTAGAAGCAAGAAATGTGGATCCCTTCAATTAAGAAGGTTTTGCTGCCTTTTAGTGCTTTGTAATGAGTATTTACAGTACATAAACTCTTTTTTTCCTAGTACATTGAACTGCTTGACTTTTCTAATGGATTCAAGAAAATAAAATGTGAATTTTGCTCAATAGCTATTACATACAGGAAACCAGGACAAATATTGGCACAATATAAGAAAGCGAATAAAATTAGTATATTAAAAAACTATAGCAAGTGAGTATTTCGTGATACAAAAGCTCTTCCAACATGAACATATAAGTGAAAATAATATTTCTGTCTCCTGCAAGAATTCACTTGATGACATTTGGTCAGTAAATTGTCCACAATGGTGTGGGAAAGGTACAGTAGAAGTTTTGACGCGAGATTTTGGTTAATACAACTGTGACATGACATGAACTCTTCTTTACCATGTATATCCCATCTTAAAAGGGGATAGGAGATGATTCTACTTGTGCACCCTTCACAAAGGGCCAGCAAACTCTTGTTGTCATGTGGCAGTTCAGCAGTCAGTAGCTAGATGGCAGAGGAACACTTTCATGGGAACAAAAAAAAATCAAACTTCTTGGCAAGCAAAGCAGCACATTTATTAATAATATTTATTTTTCAACCTCAATATATGTGAAGGTTAGGTAGTTAAGAGCGAAGGAAAAAAAGGGGGCGATTTCCTGTCTGACATTTCAATACAAGTTAATCTCATTGGATGAGTGAAGATATTAAAATCCAAACAGAAATATGGAAATGGATTATTTTTTTAATTTTAGATCACACTAGCAATTGTCTTCTACAGAGCACTGAATTGTTCGTTTTCTGCTATCCATGACAAATTGAAGGAAGTTTGTATTGAAGAATGTGATTATAGAAGTAACTAACATAGGGACTAAAGCAGGGGACCTAGGACTTTCAGTGAGTTTTACATACCTGCCACAGTTTATGGTTAACAGCAGTGTTGGTATGAACTTACTGTCCTTAACTGTCACAATGTACGTTTTCTGTTTCAATTACCTGGATTTCTGTTTCAGTTAATTCTGTTTCATTGAATTCAATTCAATGATGCATATATTTAGTCCTAATGGTTACTCCTTAACAATGATCAATATGGCATCTAGTTTTTCAATGGGATTGGAAGCCAGAAGAAGCTAACGTGAAGAGGCTGCTATAGTCCAATTTTGTCGGTGTTAATAAAAATCTCTGGAGTCACTTAGAGTCCAGTGCCGGAACCCTCAGTTCTTTTATTCTGAAAATCCTACATTGTCAAATCTGGAGGTGATTAAAAACTACGAGAGTAACAGACACCTGTGTGTCTTTTCAGGATTTTAAGTGTTGGTTTCGGAATTGGACAGAGACAGGGTCAACCCCTGTTACAACACGGTCTTGGAGTTACAATGTAAAGACTTTGAGCCACCTGCCTTATAAAAAGAGACTAGAGCAGGAAGCGGTATAATTGGAGAAACAATCTGAATGTCGCAGTAGACTGATTCCAACATTTTCATCATTAAGGTAATCAAAAATAGACTTTTATTATCTTTAAATATGTAATCTTTAACAGTGGTTAGGAAAATCCTGTTCAGATAGGCTCTAAGAAATAATAGTTTGATTGAGAAAAGAAATATTTCAAATGTAGTTGATTGTCTTGAGTATTTCACTAAAATTAGAGATAGTAAATGCAACATAATCGGATTGTAGAGAAGAAAGTACAGCTGGCAATATATCCCAAGGTGAAAGCTCACACAGCGCTAGGGGGATTTTATCACGGAATGGAGGAAGAAAATGAGAATGGAATATATTTTTGGGGCTGTCAGTGCAAATCCAGAGCAGGGAATATGAGTACAATTGAAAGAATGCTTGTGAAAAAGAGGGGAATGAGATTAGTCCATCTGGACTGGGATTCCAAAGGCGCTGCACAGATCAATAAATAATATTCCGGTCAGAGGGAAAAGGCTTATTAAAATAAATTAGTCACTGTAATTTCCAGATTTCAGCCCAGTTCTACATTGTGCGAATTAAAAATATATTTTAAAAAAATTCTATTACATGTTGGGTAACCAGAGAAAAACAGCAGAAGTTTCTTTAGAGATATTATTGTGAGTGTGCCTTACAAAACAGTGCAGTGCCAATTTTAGGCTATTTGTATTAGTTTTGCTCCTGACAACATTTTGTATGCTGTGGCAAATATTATGTTTTTAATTTTTCTTACTGTCATATGGTGCCACATTATGACTGCCTGTGTCTCACCAACACCTGTAGTGTGCCCTGCACTGTCTGTAGATGGTGCCTTGACATTATCAGTATGACAGTACTCCTCAGAGACAAAGTCCAATTTCCCATGTGCAATTGTTGTGTATATTGAGCAGCCCATCTCTAGTGTAGTGCTGAAAGCACATGGCTCTTGTCGTTACTGACTCTGGACATCAGCCAATCGCAGCATCGCGAAGAAAGGCACAGTTTAGAGCAGCCAATCAAAGGTAGCCAACATGATGGTGGGAGGAGGAAGGAACGTAGTGTCTGATGAACATCCACACGAGCAAGGGCAGAACAATCCTAGTCCGGAACCAGAACTCCGAGGGTCCAAATCCTGGAGCTGGCAGGCAGCTGCGCTGAGCCCACCACCAGCTTCCTGTCTGTCCCAGCAAGCAGCAGCCAGTGTTTATCCAGAAAATAAATCGGCACATCACCGTCAGACTGCTCTCTTTTCTTCTTTTTCACACACTGGCTTTGGAACGAGTTGACTTTGATGTGTTGTTTAAACGGCTTTGTGGTGGGTGAGAACTGGATTGAAGGATCTCCATAAAATTGTTTTGCCGTTTGCTCGAAATTGTATTTCCAAGTTTAACTCAACTTTGGAAATATTTTGTTGCAATCTAAAAACTCAATAATAATTATGTCAGAGAAGCACAAGAGGTAGTATATAATAAATGCGCTAAAGATGGGAAAATATTTGTTGGACAACCTCAGAGATTACCTACCACTTAATAATGTTAATAATGTGTAGTTCATCAACCACATTTCTTGTTAAAGAAATATAATTTAACATGAACAACCTTGTGAAATTATTTAGTCTTATTTTATTTGGTCTGAAGCTGTTTTTTTTATCTGATTTGTCTTTAATAAGTCACATGGTCAAAAATATGGGGAAGCAACTTAAAATAAGAGGCTTTATAAGAGGTTAAAATCAACTAGGATAAAAGTGTTATTGAATTAAGTGTTTTTGAATAAATGCATTTGCCAGCAAACACATAAAACAAACAAACCTGGGACAGAGATGGCTGTATGTTTTAAATACTTTATGAGATTGTAAATAAGCAGGGAGACCGTCAAAAACGAAGCATGAACTGAAAGGTTATGCGTATTGAGCTATAAACACAGACACTATTTGCAAATTACTAAGTAAAGAACTGTGGCAAATAACATTCATTTGTCAGAGTCCTTGGGGTCTCTCCTGGTTAAACAGCAAATAACTGAAATAATGGGATTCGCACAATAGACACAACGCAGTACATTAATTAGGATGCTATAACAGCAACATTTTCTCTGTGTGGGGCAATCAAGCTATGGTATCTACCTGGGCTGGAAATAAATTGAGCTGCCAGCCATTGTGTGCGCATGTCTTCTCGTTACGTGATTAAAATAAATTATTTATTGCCTAAGTAAACAGTAAATCCATTAAAAATGGTTTCTAACCTTCATCAGAAATACATCCCTTCCGATACATGCAGAAGGATGAATCAACTGAACAAAAATCAGCAACACCTTCCAGAAACAGAACAACAGTGGTTTTAAAGGGAGAGTAGGAACCAAATGTATAAAATGAATCGATAAAATGGAGATATCTTGAGATATCGTGAGGGATTTGATTCTCTTGTAGATTTTAAGAAGGTGACGTAAAGAATTAGTTCTCTGGAGGTTGTTTTTAATCAAATAGTTTTGCATGACAGCAAATCAGGACGAGACGAGCGTGAGGGCCGTGGTTTCTACATTAAATTGAGGTTTAAGAAATGAACAAAACATGGTAGATAGATAGATAATACTTTATTAGTCCCGTAGGGAAATTGATGGCAGATGACAGGTCCATAACAAGACAATTAGGTTCAGTGCAGGTTTGATTCAGCTAGTTACTTTTGTCTTCAAAAACAAAATGTCCAGTAGTTAATACACTTCTTGTAGATTTGAATATGTGTTGAATCTGAATATTAACTGCTGCTTTAAAACCATTTTGTTACATTTGAATAAAATCTTGTTTTTGGGCTGGATGACTGGTGGGAGTTACCCCAAACTGCTCACGCTTGTGACTCTAGCTGTGGTAGAGAGTTTTGACATGTGAAGACCAGAGGTCCTTGCAATGTTCCAGTTTTTTAGCATTACTTCTCAAGCATCTAACCAACCATCCTCTTTTTTTCTTCTTAGTGTTAGGCCAGTCGTTGTGTGATTGTCCCATAAACGTTTTTGGTCCTACAAACAAAAGCTTTGCCTTTACTTGCAATGAATTTCGTCTCTCTCATTCTGCTGGCAGATTGTGAAGCATTCAGTGGGAGTCATTGTGACACATTGTCAGTCAAATCTTTATCATTTTCACCTTTCATTTCAACCCAGATACCAACATACTGACTCTGGTGTGTGGTGTGTGGATTCACTGATTGTAATTTCGTGTCCAGTACCAGTGCTCCTCTTCTGCCGTTAGCCTTGTTCTTCCAGACAGCTTAGAGCAGAGGTGCACAGCTCCAGTCCTGGAGAGCCACAGCGCCTGTGGGTTTTTCATTCCTCCTCTGCTTTTAATGACATAGTTTAATTTAATTGGACCAGTTTAGCACTTTTCAAAGGTCTTTAGCTGTTCGTGATTTAAAGAAACCTGGAAAACCTGCCTTATTCTACCCTCAAAGACTGGATCAGGACATGTGAATCATCTCTTGAATTTAATAATTTTTCGCAAAACTCTGAGAACTCCAGCATCTTATAGAACAGCCATTTTGAAAAATGGCGGTGTAAGTTGTTTCGATTTAAATTTTGAATTTGTACAGTTCGTGTTCTTTTAAGACTAATACTTTGAATTAAAACAAATTGAACTCAACAATTGTTTCCAAATTGAGAAACTGACACCTTACAGTAAAAGCATAGTCAGAATTGAGTACTCACTGGCAAAAGGTGCACTTCAAGTGTAATCAAAAACCTCCAGAATTGATTCTTGGTATAAAAATAATAATTTAACATGTTCATGGCATTTCTTCAAGATGCGGTTGTTGAAGAGGTTTGTGGGTTGATATTCTTTTCCTCAAAATATCTGTGAAGTGATTTAATATACAAACCAGCAAGCGAGTGTTGCTGTACTGTAAAATGGTTGCATTATATTTTGACCAAACTGCTAAAACAATGATAAATTTTAATTGATATGAATTTGTTTGTATTTACACCTTTATTTTTTCCTTTTTTAGTTTTATTGAAAACACAAACTCTTACACACAATGGTACAGTATATGTACACACATACATACCCACAACTCAGACACATACTGTAGAAAAATCAAAACCCAGGCATTCAGTCCTGCTCGCCAAGCCTGTTTGCTACACCAGGAATCTAATCAAGTTTCATTTGATTTCCTAAAAAGTGCATATACTGTTTATTAAACTCCATCTAGGGAACACTTTCTAATCTTGCTTTTTTGACATAGGATGTCCTAAATAATCTTGGCTCCTGTGAGCTTGATGAAGATGACCTCATGCTGGACCTTGACTTCTCTGACGATCAGCGACATCGCTTCGGTAAGTCAGCAACAGTCAGAATCGCTGCTCTTCAGATTTTTAACCTCATGGTTACAACTGCTGTTCTCCTCTGTAATGATAGAGAACAAAAAAAACAAACCAATTGCTTCCAAGCCTTAGCAATGCTGAGGATTAGCTCCAGGGCTCTAGGGTTTACTCAATGGCAGTAATTCTTACTTGGATTAGATCTGTATCCTGTTTCTGAATATGCATGATGTTATTTTCTTAGACCACACTGTTCTATAAGTTTTATATAGACACACTGTGGCTCAACATAACAGAAGCAATTGGGAAGGAATGGCTTTTGAAAAGCTGAACTACTGAGACATAGTTATTATTCTCCCACTATTGTTTTAGGCGTCTCAACATTTTTTTGTAGATTTTCTTATTATAAGGAAGGCTATAGTGTAATCATCAAATGTGTCACCTGCTGGGGATTACTTATAAATAGCTTTTTGTATGAGCTGGAAATGGCTTTCAATAAAAAAACAAAAAAAAACTAAAAGTATTCAAATTATATGACAAAACACTGCAATATTTATGCAAGCTCTGCCTTGTGATCTCTTCAAAAGAGATCCTGTTTTATCACTGCACTTTATTGTATTACTCTATAATAAAGATTTCTCTTCCTTTCATGTGCCACAGCTCCATTGTTTAAATTGACTCAGATATTAATATATTTATGTGTGTAACAGTTAATTTTATCACCTAATGTGAGACTTAATTATGCAAGTGTGGTAAAGCTTGGGAGATTTTGTAACATATTGCATCAACCAGTTAACTGGAGTGGAGAGAAAGAAGCAAGTTGTTGTGCTTCTTTTAGACATTGGGTCTTTATGGAATAGGAGGGCAAAGGAAAACCATGGGAATAATTTTATGTGTCATAGCTTCCAACAGCCGAGCTCTTATGTCTGTTTATATAGCCTGTAACGTGTTCCATTTATGTAAAAATTGCTAAGCAAATAACCAACAGCAGAATAAATATTGATCCAGTGACTGACAGTTTCATTGACAGCATCAACAAAAAGAATATGAATATTGATTGAGAAGCCTTGCTTTCTACATGGACAAGCTTATCCTACAGGAAGGTTTAGAAAGATCAGATGTAGATCTTTTGTGCCTGGAGGCTTTTTATTTCTAGAAAAATCCATGCGATGCCACGGACAACACACCATTTACAGACCCCTTTTTCTTGCCTCTTCTTCTTTTCAAAGGGATCATTTATTTTAGTGACGCACATATTATGGGTCAGAGTTTCCTAAGGGGTTACAGGCAGCCGATCTGCTCATACATCATTACAACAAGACACTCTGTCCTTTCCTTCAAAACTCTTTTAAATTACATTTTTTCAATTTTTCTTCTTCTTTGACAAATAGATTTGAGATTTTAATTATGCTTTGGAAGATGGACATCTCCCAAGGTCATTAGGTTCCAGCTAGTTCTTTGTAAATACTAAGCTTTTAACCTAGCAACCCCCTTTGCACAACAACAGCAAAAACTAACAGTGTACAATTGGTTTACAGAGTGAAGGCTAGTCAGGACATCTAGCGTCTGTTGTTAGTAGCTTATTGATCCCAAGCACCAGTTATGTTCTCTGATATAGGTTTATCTTTGAAGTTTTAACTAATATTCTTCAGTCATTTTCAGGGGAAATGAAAGTTTTCCACTTTAATTCATTGGATATACTTCACTGGCTGGCGGGTTGCAGGTTGAGATTCATGATTTGAAGTGCTAGTATAAATTTTGTGTCTTTTATCTGCACACTTTCTAGAGAAGTGATCCTTTCTTTAATACAACGACCGATAAAGAACAAAGTTTTTTGCTTTAAGGTTAATGTAACAGCTGGTGATTCTTATTTTTCCTAATAATCACCATATTCCCTGTATTAATATGATCAGATATGCAGACATTTCTACTTTTTTTCTAATCAAATGACTTAAACTTAAATGTTCTGAATGTTATCAAGTCATATTAAAACATTAAGTTGGCCTACCATTCATTAAGAAACCTACCATTCAGTTGGTTTGAAGTCAGTTTCTTAATTTTCTTCAAAGTGCAATGAACTTTAGCAATGTGTAAGCAATGCAAGAGACTGCTGGATGTTTCTAAGAAGGATATTTAAATGGTGTGTGCACTCAGTAAGTCTTAAAGTAGCAGACTGATCACAAGACGAACCTCTGAACTTTTGTAGTCTTGAACAGTGAAGACTACAAAGGGTCCTGATCCAAGTACTCAGAATCCTGAAAGCCAGTGAGTAATTCATCCCACTTCAGACTTCTTCAGGAAAAACAGTGTAACAAGAATGAGGGCACACAAGTGGAAACTACATTGACATGCATTCAAAACTGAAAAAGTGGGGACTTCTTTAAGTTGTGGGAATATGGAACAGGCCACCAGTCATGTTTTGTAACTGATAAACTAGCTTCCTTCAGGAAACGGCTGGATGAGATCCTAGGATCAGTCAACTACTAGTTAAGAAAGGGTTTGGAAGTCTCCTGTGTTCTTAAGCACTTTGAATAAGAACCTTTACCAGACCTTTTCAGAACAGAGGTGTGTCACTCTGCTGTCAGAAGGATGACGATTCTTTGTGTTTTCACTCTTTTGAGCTCTAAATCTCTTATTTGTGTAATATGTTCATGAGAACATTCATTGCCTTTCAAAGATCTGCCAAAGGCATGTAGAATCTCTTTGATTGTGATTTTTCCAGCACTAGGTGGTAAGTAAATTTATGCAACAAAAAGAAGAACATACAAAAGAGAATAATTTTAGTTTCTGGACTTTGCAGGATGTTGCACAAACAATGTTTCTATGAGCAGATTTCAAGAAGGAAGTATTTTTTAAACATCTACCCATTTCCTAGCAATTTCATCCAATTCAGGGTCTTGGGGGAGCTGGAGCCTATCCTGGCAAGCAACAGGCACAAGGCAGGGTACACCCTGGATGGAACGCCAGTCCATTGCAGTGCACACACAGATACAAAAACACATGCTCACACCAGGGCCAATTCTCCCGGAGCCAATCTACCAGCATGTCTTTGGACTATGGGAGGGGGTGTGCAGGAAACTGGAGCACCTGGAGAAAACCCACTTGAACACAGAGAGAACACACAAACTCCAAGCAGATAGAGCCCAGGAACTGAACCACTGCTCCACAGTGCTGTTAATAAACCTTTACCTCTTGGTATAAGGTATCATTCACTGGAGAATTTAAAATGCAATTCATCTGCTCGAATAATGTAACATCATTTCATATGCACCATTCAGACTATGGCTTTGGAAGACATTCCTCTTTGGGAAAGCTATTTTTAATAGGTTACATGGTGTTTTGATGGATGCATTGAAAAGTGCTGGAGCAGAAAATGATTCCATATGGTAAGAAGCTCTGTGGTCATGGATGGGTTTTTCAGTTCAAAAGCTTATTTTTCTTCACAAGATTCAGAGAATGGTCAATTCAATCATTTTATTTTAAATCCGGTGGAGCAGGAACCAACAGCAGCAGTAGCTGGGCTAAAACAACTGAGAAGAAAGAATGTGTGGTCACATCTTACGAAGCCAGAAATGTCAAAAGAACACTAATGAATTCGAGGAGGCAAAGGTCAACAGCATTAAGACTGAGCACGTCCCTTCATTGAAGGAATAATATCAGCAAATACTGTAATACCAGTGGAGCCTCACATATCTGTGCTCAGCTGTGTAATTGTCTCAAATCTGTTTGGAAACTTACAATGCCATTTGTTTCGTTTCTGATGATGATTATTAAGGGATTTCCGAATACAAAATATTAGATTAACTTTTATGGCTCTGATTTTCACTTCTTGTTACATAACATGGACATGCGATCTGTTTTCTGATCCTGGTACTGACAGACAGGTAAAGTTCAGGCTTGTGGCTCTTTGTCTTTGGCTCTGTTATCCTTTGTGTTTTTTTTTGTGCTTTAAATTTATTGTCCAAACAAACATTTTGTCTTCTACAGTTAACACTGACGAAAATAGTTTTTTTTAAATATCTCCTGAGATATAGGTCATGTCATCTTGGGTTTTTATCCATCAGGCAGTAGTGAGTTTTGGAGTTCAGGGCTTGGGACTTGTTACTGTAAGATCGTGGGTTCGAAACCCAGGTGAGACCCTGCTGTTGCATCCTTGAGCTAAGTGCTTCACTTAGACTGACTTCAGGAATACTGAGCTGTAGAAATAGGTACAAAACCAAGGCACTGTGGATAAAAGTGTGAATTAAAACGAATTGATTATAATTAATGAATAATAATGTAATTTCTTGAATGCACTCATTTTCCAGGCAGTGAATGAAATTAAGTTTGCCTTACTGTAGGTAAGCAGTGAAGCCATGCTGCAAAATAATGAAATCTTCAAAGGGAGCAGACCTCCCGTTCTGAGTGGCACTGGAATATAACAGTGCAGTGTGTGAAGGTATTACAAACCGCAGGCTGCAGGGGCTGGAAAGCAGCGGGCCAGCGGGTGAGAGAGACAGCAGTGCGTCTCAGTGCTGAAGCAGGAAAGGGGGCACCATGTGTGGCATTAGAGCAATAGAGCAGATAAGAGCACAGGTGCTGTAATTCTGCCTCCCATTCAGGCAGGGTCAGGTCAGGTGCTCTTATCTCCTGCTGCAGATGAACTGCTTCCACGAGCATTCAACTGGAGAGTCCTAGGAAGGAGTGCAAAGCAAAGGATGTATAGTTAAAGAAAAGAATAGGGTAATACTTTGTTATTCCCCCCTCCCCCCCCAGGTTTTAATTTGAAGGTATTACGTTAGCCAAGTGGTGACTGCAGATGGATCTGAAAGATTCATAACGTTGGCAGCGTTTCCCTCCTGAGAAGTGTGAGAAGCTACTGTACATAAACTAGTTTTCTTAACATATAGAGGCTGGGCAGCATCCTCTAGGCAGCCATCAGTCTTTGTGGAAAGAAGCATCCCGTTTTGGCCTGTCTGAACTTGTTTTTCTTTAATTTCAGTTTCCCTTTTTATGTCTCCTAAACACATCAGTTTACTGCCTTTTACCAATAGATTATTTGTATGAATTAGGATGGGCTGCTGACCTTGCACAGGTACCTGTTCAATACACAGCACATTTGTTACACTAATCTACCATTGAACAGACTGTAGGGCTCTGATTGCCTTAAGAGAACTAACTCCTCTCCCTTTACATTAACAGGAAATGTTACTCGTCTTTTATATACTGCTTGGAAGCACTGAAGGTAGCAGGACTGCAGTTTAACCCATCTGTAAAACAATTGATCTGCTTAAAACTCCTGATGCTTGAGCTAGTTCTGTTTGGCCCACAGTGCCAGAATGAGTGGCATACAGCACTGGAAATCTCCCCCATCTTCGTACACATTTTCTCAGCTAATCTTGGACGCAGTCATGTGTTCTTCAGCAGCGTGCTCAACAGGTTACTGAACAATTAAATTTGAAATTTGAGAAATCCCACGAAGACTGTCGAATTATTTTGGCTGTCGTTTATTTATTTGGTATCTGTTATTGTAATTCTGAAAAATACACTTTAAGCAAATTAATAAACTTTCAATTTCTGTATTAAATTGTCACTTAATCAGCAATAATTCCAGCACATTCAAAACTGTAATAGATTTATAATATGCTTGAGCCCCAGCTCTTCTTATATTACAAATACCACTACTACCAAGCAAATGTGATTATTATAAAGATGAAAAATTATTATAATAATTTCCATTATTGTTGCCACCACTAGAAATAATACTTATATTCTTAATATTATACTTTATAATAATACTAATACAAACCACTGAAATTACAGCTCTGCATGAAGTGGAGACCAGCTCAGACTTTCTTTTCACTACGTCTTTTGAGAAAATCTTATTGTTCTTTTGCATAAATGCCTCTTATTTTGCACCTTAAGTCTTTGTACAATGTTCACATTTTAAAATACTTTTCCTTAAAGCAAAAATGCATCTCTGATATTCTTTCCAACAATTTGTCTTCAGAGTAATAAGAAGAACTATAATTTGTGTAGGTTTTTCATATCATAGTCCTAACCATAATGTATCGGTAAAACCTAAAAAAAAAAACTTTTCTTTATTTTAGTTTTAATTTTATTTTAACTGTCCAGCCTGACCTTTATAAATGACTTTCATTTGGAATTCAGAATGTTTCGTTAGCAGTAGCCCTCTGGGCAAAATCACATAATTTATATATCAAAAGTCCGTTTTGAACCTCATGTGTGTTTGATTAGACATTATGTGGACACCTCATTAAGTTTAATTAGCATATCAGGCTGAAAGAAAACAACAGTTTTTAATTGCTAAAAAGACAAGAATGTGCTGACATTCCATTTTTAAATCATAAATGTACTGTATTAATTAATAAAGAACATTAATAAGCAATTGTTAAACAAATATGATAATTACAGATAGAGTGGTTGGGCAGTGAAGCTGAATTCATGGTAAATTAGAAACACTTTCTCATTAATTAAATTCAGGTAAGTAACTCATATTTTGTTCAAGATGCAATTTGTGTGCAGCTTAACTTCTGCGTAGAGAGAATCCATATCCATAAGAAATAATTAATTAAACTTCTCTGCCATTCTTTTTATTGGGACAAAACAAAAATGATAAAGGCATACATGCCTTTTTAATTTCCTCCTTATAATTTCTTTCACCCTTTGTATCTTACATCATGCAACTTATGAAGTACCTGAGTCTTTCTAAAAAATACCTTATTATCATCTTTAATTGAAAAGATCAATTCAAGGGCATAGTTACAATTCATTTTTAAGTCTTTATATACTGTATGTAGGCAGTGTCTTAAAGTATATTTTTAACTTGTTAAAATAATATTTTTAAATTTGTGTCTTGTTAGTTACCAGTATTGTCCTTAATGAAAACTCCTGGGGGAAAATTGTTGGTATATGGTGAAAGTTGTTTTGCCCTTCAGCGTACAGATAAAAATAAGTCTTGCGACTGACATGATATGTTTTCTATGGTTATACATGTAACTAATTAGAGCTATAGCTACATATTAGCTTGAAATGCTTGTATGAAAACAACACTTTGGACCAGCTTCAGTAGAACACAGCAGTTTTCTCTGTGATTCATTGGTATGTTTCAGTGCAGGTTGGTAAAAACACATTAACAATATCGTTTTGAAAAAAAAAAGATTATTACCAGAGCAAAACATGGGCATCTACAAAGCATTTTTGTGGAGATGACCTGCAGAATCCCACCTTCAGTCTAATTAAGCAATTTCCACCTCATTTCCCACGGGCTGTTTATAATGAACACACGTTTGTTGTACCATACTGTAGCTGGTCTGATCACGACAGGAAGCACTGACAGCTAAAGACTTCAAAAAATGCAGCTTTTTTGGTTTTAGTGATTTGTATTGACACAAATGTCTTTTGCTCATTTTGTTTTTGTTATTTTGGCATTGTATGCGTGCTTGGTTTTCTAACGGGAATTACGATTGCGTGGCTATTTATACACTGTTTGGGTTTCACTTGCAGTTTCCAGAGAGGACTCCAGCCAGTCAATTGCATCCTGTCTGGCACTAATGCATTCTCCCATGGAGGCCTCTGCTGACAAGATCCCAGGCAGGGACGTGAAAGCCATGGAGTCGTCTCTCGGGTATGTCTCTCCTGTCCCTGCATGCCAACAAAAGGCCCTTATTTGTCATGCATGCCGTTATGTGTGTCTGAGAAAAAGCGCTTTCAATTATTCATCTGACCAGATATTTCATTCTCCCATAGCTCGTAACTGCACTGGGCACACTCTGCTAAAGATGTAACTGATCTGCAAAGCCTGTGTGCTTGACATCTGTAAGGATTTCACAGGAACTGGGCCAACTCAAGTGCTCCTATCAGGGTTCTGCAGGTTGAGCCTACTTCTACCACCCTGCATTTGAAGAAAGCAGCGTGCGCATGTCCTCGTGGTTTTCAGTCTGCTGCCTGACTCTTTGATATTGCTTTGTGCATCGGTCTTTTGTGTTCTCGGTGGGAAGAAATCTTTTCTTTTTCTTCTTAGTGATCTTCACGATTGGCAGGATTGTTGCTCTGGCAGTGTTGCAATTTATCGTGTTGACACGGAGCCTGGTCTCTAAAGAAGTCTTGCTGTCAGGCCAGCAGAGTTTGCTGAATTATTTGCATCTCTCCTGACAGCTCGTCTTGTGTTACCACTTTGCTGTTCATTTGCCCAGAATGTGTTTTATTCTTATAGAGCAACAGCCTGGTGTGGATGTATTCAGACACTTTATTTTAGCCTTTGCTGCAACTGAGGTTTTTGGGGTTTTACATGACAACATAAAACCATAATGAGCCACAAATCTAAAATTCCTTCACTTACAGCTTTTGAAGGATCACAAAGCACGTACTCAAAGCAGTGATCTTATAGTTTACCACTGCTGCATGAAGCAAAATTACATGCAGAAGGCAGGAGTTTTAGATATTCTTTAATAACATAATGCACTACTATATATGCTTCATAATTTTAATCTTACATTTATACAGCCTGAAAAAGTCATTCAGTTGCATTTCTAATATGTACAGTAGTTCTGTCAGCTGGGAAGTCCTCCAAAAGAGTCTTAAACTCAACCATTTCTGAAGATATAAATTACTGTAAACCTCTGTTTTTAGCTGCCTTGTAAAATTAAACAGATGGGAGGAATCTGTGTTATCAGATTTACATATAGTAGTGATGTAAATTAATCTCTGTTTCTTTGAATGTTGCACTGCGGCACTATACTGCATATCAGGTTAACTAATTACACTGTAATTTATATCTTTGCAAGTTAGTTAGAATTTCCCCAGGTGTTCCTGTGGTTTTGATCTGTAATACACTTTTTCACAATCAGTAGCCTGATTTTGAAGGAGTTTTCTAAAAACACAAATGCTAAAAAATCACTTTAGCCTTGGTTATAGCGCTATCCACCATGCCTCGCTGACTCTGATCTCCAGACACAATTCTTTCATGTCTCTCACTGCTGATATGATATGTGCACAAATAATTTGGTCTTTGGACATTGTGATATTTCGTGGAACTTTTTTTCTATGGTTTTTGCCAGCTTTAGACTCAATATCTCCGGAAAAGAGAAAACGCCGGTGGGGAATCGCTCTGTCCATGTTTTTAATTTCAAAGAGGAGCGTTAAGACTCGTGATGAAAGGTTATTCTCTTGTTCGAAGAGAAGGTTTGCACCTTAGCTGAGCTGCTACTGGCATGGTTGTGGGGCAAACAGGGAGACATCCGTGCGAACATCTGATTTATCTGCTTCTGTTAAGGGGAAGAGCTGCTGGCAGTGATGCTGTTATTGCATGCCCACAAGGCTGTCGGGGAGGTGAGATTGGAGCCGCATTTCTTGTCTTCCTGGGTCCTCTAGCAGTGTCTAGCTGAGTATCAGAGCAAAAAAGATATCTGCTTTGTCACATATCCTTCACCCCAGCGCAAGTCGGTTATCTTTTAAGTGGCCTGACAGTGGACTCTAGTGAGGACATCGGCATTTCTGTGCTCCACCACCAGACCAGACCCAGGAAGGGCATCACCTGAGTTTTTGTCCTTAGTACTGGCCAGTCATGGATGACCTTTACCTGGGTCGAATTTGTCCACCTCCCACAGTGTAACCCAGATAGTGGGTCGAGGAGAAGCTTTTCACTGGGTTTATGTGCAAGCCAGCTTCTACTGTGGAGGTGAGTACAGCCTGTTCCAAGTGAGAGTCCTAGTCTTCACTGAATATCACCAGGTTGTCAAGGTAGGCTGAGGCATAAGAGAGATGCAGTGTCTAAGCCCTAAGCTTGCACTTAGGGCTTGGTAACAATAGCATCACCTAGTCCACTGGTTTAAAGGTTTAAAGGCTGCACAGTGTGGTTATTTTGCTGCTGTCTTTCCTGTGCTTTCTTAAAGTGCTCCTCCACAGGCAGTTTTGGCTGAGTGAGTCTCTCTTGAAATTTGTTCACATAGTAGAGAATATTAAACAAATTCTCTACCTTTCCAGGCTTCTCGAGCAATTCCATGAATTCCATGGGGATGTTTCCCATAAAGTAACTTGAATGGCGAGAACCCCATTGTGGCACGGGGAACTTTCCTGATAGCAAACATCAGAAGGGGCTTGAGTTGATCCCAGTCCTTTCTCTCATTTTGGGACACCTTCTTCAACATTTGCTTCGGGGTCCAGTTGGAAATGCCCCATCAGGATGCCGATTTCCCAGCCGTCAACGGGGTAAGCATGAGAGCCTTGAGTCTTCAAACCTTTAGGCCTAGTTGATGAAATAGTCGGGAAAAAATCTTTAGGTTTAGAGTCTATCTGGGTAGCTACTCCCTTTCCTCCCTGTTTTATGACCTACTCAGATTACATTTTACATTTATTTCGGCTTCTCTGTTAAGATAGTGTGGTCTCTGATTTTCCACCGGAGATTCTTCCATTTCCTCCCTCTCTGAGTTTTTTTTTCTCATTGCCATACCCTGTGAGAGGAATAATTGGTGGAATAGAGGAAAGATTCTCTTGAGGATGAGTGGATGCAGCATTTCCGGGACTACAGCGGATCGAATGATGAAGTTCTGCCCGAGGAGCTGTAGGTTCAGGTGGGGCCTGTGATGGTTCTGGCTCATTGTATTAAGGCCCGTGATGAAAAGTTATTCTCTTGTTTGAAGAGAAGGTTTACACCTTAGCCATGTTTCTGGGATGAACGGGGAGACCTCATTGTGAGCATTTCATATAGCTGCTTCTATTAATGAGAACAGCTTCTGGCAATAATGCTATAATGCTATTATTACATGCCTAAGCGACTATCAGGGAGGCGAGAGTGGAGCCGCATTTCTTGTCAACCTGGACCCTCTATTGGTGTGGTGTGTAGTGTTGGGATGAGAAAGATCTCTGCTATTTCAGAACATGCTCTCCCTGTAGTTACTGTATACAAGGTTTTCATTTCTTAATTTCTTCAATCAATTGTGAGAAGGGTTTTGCAGAACAAGGTCTGCATTTACTTTTTGTATGATGAGAATACAATGTTTTGGTAATGCAGTAGGACCGTGCATTTTGTTCTCAGGTGAATCCTGAAAATACTGAATCATATTCAGTATTTTCTTCTTTATACCAGACCACCTCATAGTCGTGGCTTTCCCAGTCCATTTCTGTAGTGTTTCTTCCAGTTTGGATACCCGAGGTGTCGAGGGCCTTCTTGGTTCTCTCCTGACACTTGCTGCAATTTGTACATGACAGAACGGCGCCTTTATCACGCTGCATGCAGGGCATTTTCTAATGACATTATTAAAGTAATTGAATTTCTGCTTTAATGAGAAGATCTGAGATTCGCTTCTCGAGCGGAGTTTTCACTCCCTCAGCTTGCAAGGGAAGCAGCATTATTCTTGTGCTTTAGTGCTCTGAGCAGGACCATGCATTGCGTTTCATAGAAAAAAAAATAATGGTGGAAAATTAGATACCCATTTTCAGTTCAGTGGCAGCTGGCATGTCTGCTAAAACATTGAGTGTCAGCATTGACTTTTTGTTTTGAAATGTGTTTTTTTTAGGGTCAAGAACCAGCAAATAGCTCAGAGTCTGTGTTCTGGTTTCTGTAGTAAGATTAGTTTGTATCTTTCTGAAGGAAACCTAGGCATCACAGAATGGGAACCATGATTTGGCTTCTAGTTTACTGAAACATGGACTCTGGGTTGTTGTTGTTGTTGACACAGCAGTGTGAACCAGTGTCCCTTAATCAAACACCTGCCTTTGGCCATGTAATGACAAGGGAGAGAAATGGGCAAACCGGACGAAGTGACTGCTTTAAATCAATAGCTGTTGGGTATTAACAGTTATAAAAGATAGTGGCAGGAATCGAAAAGGGACAAGCTTTATTCACAGCAGCCTCTGCACCATAAAGAGAATCGCATGCTATGACTTCATGTGCTGTATGAGCAACTTTACTGGAGTTCGTGTTGCAGTCACATTTACAGCTCATAAACCACAACCCGAAGGGGTCTTCTCCTTTTGTCAGCTTCCCACAGCAGGGGGCAATAGTGTCCTTGTTATAGTACACATGAGCTGTGCAGTATTCTGTTCGGGTTCTCTGAGGTAGGAGCAGATTTGTCATTACCAAAGGGCGGTTCTGCACCATATGGCCAGATTAAGCGTGTCTAAAAGAAATATTTCGTCCCATGTGGATAACTCAGAGGGCGTACGGTAATCCTGATTAGCCCTGCCACATGCTGGCTGCCCTCTTGAAATCAGCAATCCGATTCCTGATTGTTGCCTACCTTTGCTTGTGAGAACAAATCTGAAGGAGAGGGAGCTCTGCTTTGCCCTGCCCACATACTTTATAATTATGTAGAATAATATCCAGTATGCACTGCTGGTATCTCTGAAGATGGCTTAGTGTTGCCCAGAATCCCTTGCTTCTCTTCTGCCCTGGATCCTTCCTGAAAGGCGCACCAGAACTCTGTTATTTGATCTCATTAAAAGGTTGTAAGGGAAGCTCCCTACACACCAGTAAGCTCCTGATCGATGCTTGAGTGAACTGAACATTGGCATGGAGATGTAAAATACATCAGACTTAACAGACGTAATGTTCACAAACAGTGGCTCATTACTCTTTTGATGTACAAAAGTTTGAGTGTCAAGTATTCAGAGTTTTTCAAGGTGTCGACTAAGTCAACTCTATGGATTCCTTCAAAATCAGTAGTAAAACATGACATAAGAGGAATCTATGTGTAAGTGCATTTAAAACTGAGAACCAAGGGCTCTTTTGTAGACAAAGCGTTGTGGGCGTCTGGGACAAGATGCCCAGACATGATGTGGAAGCCACTAGCCTGACTTTTTTGAAGAAATGTCTGGATGAGATCTTTGGGTCAATTAATCATGAAAAGCCAGATGAGTCTGATGAGCTAAATAGCCTCCTCTTGTCAAGGAAGCTTCTTACAGTCTTGCAGTTTTGCAACACATTTCCCTTATGGAAAGAAAGAGGACCAATTTATGAACAGTGTCACCCATATAAGTCTGCTTAACTAGTTAAATTGTTGGGGGAGTAGCTTATCTTTAATGTTCTGTGTTGTCGTTTCTGCACCAACATTCGTCACCTTACACATGGGACAATGTACAGTGTTGTCTTGCAGTATTGGGAAGAGATGGCAAGACCTTGGATTGTATTCTTTCCTCAGAATGCTCGGAATGACTTCTGGGATGTATTGCACACAAACACACACACAAGGACACCAGTCCCTGGTCCTTTCAAGACACCAGTAAACTTAGCCAGCTTGTCTCTGGGAGGTGGAAAGAAACCAGAGCAGCCAGGGTCAAACCCTCTGGGCCTGGGGGTGTACATGTAAACTTGAATCAAGCCCAGGATCCCATGTGATGGTTTTTTGCCATCACCGTGCTAGTAAGCTTCTTTTTCAATTGCTATAATAAGTCATCACATGCAGCTGTCTCAGTGAAAGGAAAGCTGGTATATCTAAATGCTTGACATGAAGTTCTAATCTGAAGATTGTAATGTTCCTGCAACAGCCTCTGTAAATGTCCGTTAAATGTCGATTAAACTGCAATTTGATGGACTCTAAACAGTGAATAGTTATTTTTACTAGTTGTCTACTATTCCCACTGTTCCTCAATCTTTCCATCTTAAATAATAGGATGGATGAGGGACTCCGCTGGCTTTTATCTGCAAAAAAGTAATAAACAAGGAAGGCTGGTGGTAGACTTCGTTTAATCTTATAGTGAACCTTGCCCTGGCAATTTCACAGTTGTCTATTGTTTGCTAAGCTGGTATCCAACTTTGCCAGGTTATAATTTGAAAATGACTCCATTTCCCTTTCAAACAAAAGGAAGTTATACAGAATGTGTCTCTTTTGATAAAGCATCAGATTGACATTGTTTAACTTCTGTGTGCTGCAGATGGCTGATGAAAATTGCTTTCATTTTGTGTTTGTGAGTCAAGAGTCCCTAAGCATCCAGTTCAAGAATGTAGGAGATTCCCCAGGATTTTCTTGATTGCCCGGGGCTAAAAAAAATTGAGTCCTGACTGTAGTTTCCAGTCCTGGCCCCAAGAGGGGCTTTAAAAAGACAGTAGAGTCCTTTAGACATCAAAATCACATGAGCTCGGGAGCAAAGAACATAAACACTGGAGTTTACAATCATTCTTTAACAGATGTTTCTTGCGCCACTGCTTGGTTCAGAACCCCGATAATTGTTTTTGCAGTACCTCTCAAAATGTTAAATGATGTGAAACTTGAAGACGAGGATTAGCATATGTTTGAGTGTCAGGCTTTGTCGCTTTGGCTATTTAGGATTTTACAGTTACTGAAATATTGTGTAAATGTATAATCAGTACAAATAGAGCTTGAATATAATTGAATAATTAGAGTATAAGAATATATAAAAGGATTTGAGAAGAAGCCATCTGGTTTTGTTGCAAATAGCTTTATGATCTAAGATTACAATGTATCCCTTTCTTTAAGAGTCATACAAAGCTGGCTTCAACCACATGACTAGGGATGATTCCAGACTCCCACTATCCTCTGTGTAAAGACGTGTGTCTTCTGCTTTCTGTTTAAATGGCACTAAGCCTCATTTCCACAGGTTTCCCCAGGTCCTTGTGCTGCTGCTGATCTAAAGAAGATCCCCTGAATGAGACTGTCAGGAGTTTAAGAGCCTGAATCAAGTTCCCCATATAATTTTCTCTGTTCCAGGCTACAAATGTTCAGTTCACTTCATCTGTCTGAGTGTGTCTGAGTTCTGAAAGACCAGGAATGAATAAGACTGGTTACTGTCCTTTCTGTAGCCTCTTGATCAGCAATATTGTTCTTGTAGCATGGTAACCAAAACTCAACACTATATTCTTAGTGAAGAATGCAACTAATGCATAATGCATGTATATTTCTAACATGATCTCTATTATCCTATATACTGTATAACACTATTTCTCTTGAAGATGTTTGTGCATCTTAACAATTATCTAAAGATGTGGTCTCAAGTATTCTGTCTTCAAAATACATTGAAAAGTAGTTGACTCATAATGAAACACATCAGGAACATTATCACAGGTTTGGATCTTAAAAATTATATTCATAAAATTATATCCCAGTATTTTGTGTGAATGCTTCACCCAAAATATCCTTTTTACCAGGATAGGAGGATGATGTCGCAGAATCTTTAGAGTACCTACTGTAGAAATGCCAGTTGCTATAAATTTTAAAATAGGGTTTTGATAGTGCCTGGTTTGCCTATACATCATGTGGAATTGGTGTTTTCAATTGGTATTGTCTGCAGAAACAAATGATAAAAACAGTTGTCACAGCACTGTGGCAAAAAGTAGAAAATAACTTTAAATTGCAAAGTATTTCCTTAACAGTGCCAAAACCTCGCAAAATATCTCACATGAACTGGTCCAATGTCAATCCTGCTAACAGTCTGTAAGTATGGAGTCACTTACCATGTGTCAAGGTAGTAAAAGAGGAGTGAAGCAGATTATTCATACCATAAATGTATATTTTGACTTGTAGCATTCAAATATTTATAGCATGAAGTATAAACAGCAGGAAGTATTTTTCATAATAGAAATGAAAGCAGTGGTTTGATCGTTTAAATATGTAAGGTCTCTCATTGTGTTAGAGGGAGAAAGGAAGCTACATGCAACAGTCTCATAAACACAGGCTGGTTTCAGTGAACCTATTAATATTCTCACCCTGATGTTGACAATTTCATTGTCTGTTTGAAGTGGAGTGAGAGCTGTTTATTGAATAATAAGCTAAGATATCTTTTATATCCTGTTCACATTTTGCAGTTTCCATGATTTCTATTTTATGGCAGCCCATTTTAATGAATGATGGGAATTTATTAATCTTCTTTTCATTGCAAAACATTCTGTGCAGCTGTATCTCATTTAACTGCTTGTAATTATTTAGGAATTTGCATTTTTATTCAGAAAATGGAAGGCATTGCAAAAACAGCTTGCTTTGAGTATTATTAATTATTTTCCACGCACAAATGGAAAATAATAATAAAAAAACATTTAATTGGGTTTGTGGTTTTGCCTAGCTCATCAAATGTTTCAATCATTTCAAAAAGTGCAGTTGAAATAAAGAATGTGGCAGACTGGAGTTTTAAATTGCCATTACGTTCCGTCATGAAACAAGCTAAGAAAGCTTGTTTTTAAGCAATATTCAACACAGCCTCATTTTTACGTGACTGCAGCAGAGCAAAAGTTCAAGAAAGTGCTGTAAAATCTGTATTAGATGAAGCAGAGGGAGGTGTGTCTGTCTGGGGGCTCCTCAAATTTATAGACGTATTTGATAGATGTGAGAATTTCAGCAAGGTGCGTTCTCATTGGCTGATTGACCAGACAGTTAGCTTTCCTGGCAGATGTGGTCCCATTGTGGAGGCATGAGCATTGAAGCTCATGTTTGCAAACGTTAAAAAAATATCCTGCCCATTCATTGCATTGTAGGTTCATGCTGAACCTTCGCCTCTTCCTGGGTAAAAGGGTGTGCACGGGCAAAAAAGCAACAGTAATGTAGAGAATTGCCTGTAATATATTTTAAGTGACTGTGTGGAGTGTTTCTCCTGGGATTCCTTATTGCAAATGAATATTTATTTGGTATTCACCACCTAAGCTATTAAACCTCTTTAAAACATATAGGTGCAGGAAAATGTTGCCGAAACAGTGTCAGTAACCTGTGATATTAATAGAGCGCAGCTCTCCTCAGACACTGGCAACTGGTGAAGTGATTTGTGAACAGGGAGCCTGAGGGCGTGGATGATCCTGAACACAAGGACATTATGCTTGTGTGCTGCACTAAGGACTAAAGAAGTATCAGAGTGGTCCCATTTAATCATGGAAAGATTTATTATTCTGCTGTTGTGAATATGGACAACGTACACGCTTAGGTAGTGCATTGGCCGTTCAAAACTGCGGTGCTCATTTGATCCTGAGATGTTACATTTTTTCTCTTCTGCACAGGCCTGCAGTCTGTAGTGTTGATAGAGTCCGAATGTCAAGGTTAAAGTGTATTCAGTATTTGTGATGGAAAGTTTTCTTTTGCTCAAGCGTCATTCTGCATGGTTTGATTTTACTCTTCACTGCAGAAACTCAGGTCTGTGGTTGAGGGATTCTAGGGAATAAAAAGGTAACTAGTCATATAAAAATCCAAGGTTAATCTTTGCTTGGCCTGTTGCATAGCTGCTGGATTCAGGTTCTCGACAAATTCCTTACACAAAATACAAAATCACGTTCCCCTGAAGTGATGAACAGAATTGTAATTGTAGTTGTTTCCCAAGATAAAAAAGTGTTAAGGCTTAAGTGTTAAGCACTAAGCCTTAACGTAGTGTCCTGTTCTCCTGTTTTATGTTGGTGAAATGAAATTGGGAAAAGTCTTTTGTTTTGTCCCTGTGCTCATGCAGGGGATTCGGTTAAACTCACAGTGTCACCCCAATTTCTAGTATCAATCAGGAAAGAAATGTATGTTAACGGGTTGTTGAGCACACTTTTGGGTTGAACATGAAATGAAAGTTAAAATGTGAAAGAAAAGCAACAGGTTTAAAAGTGTGCTACTGGTCTGTCCAGGGATAACACATTCTGGTAACTGACTGCCTACAAGTCGGCAGAGCATGTCCCTTCCTACATGTTTCCTACTTGGATAGAGCCAATACTATACATTTTCACATCCATACTGTTTTTATGATGACTTTGCCAGTAATGGTTTTAGCAAGATTATCAAATACATCCCTGTTGTTTTGACATGACATGGCATATCTTTTCTAGTCAGGCTAAATCAATCCTTTCCTTTCTCACACCTGAAGAAGGCTCCACAGCCAAACGTTGTGTTATCTTTCTTATTTTTTTCAGCATGGAATAAACCTAGTACTTGTTCCTTTGCAGCCTACGCATGCTGACGCAGCTACCCACCTGAACTACTACAGGCTTAATCAATGCTGATTTAAATAGAATTAATGTGAACAGCAGGTGCTAATGCTGGTTTTGAGAAAACAGTTCAATGAAATAATGTCTAGGTCAGGCAAATTCACTCTTTGGTCAAGCATCGATCATTGTAAAAAGTAAGAGTTTAAAAACCAAGAAATGCCAAAGGTTAGAGAAAATTAGGGAGGTCAATACTGTTTGTCATCTTTAATTTTAAGGATGTACCTTTAACTTTAACAATATTTCTGTAGACATCATTTTGTAATGTGAGCAATACATTTTAGGACAAACCTTGTGACCTGCCTCAAACAATATGTGATACTGGATAAAATACATGGTTCAGGACTGTCACTTTACGACATCTGTCATCATGGATTTTTATAAATAAAACTGACTACAGGCTCAAAGCCAATATAAAGAATTGGTGTACAGCTATCTAGAAAATTTAAAATTTTCAGTGATTCAGTTTAAATAGATTTCTGTGCCAGACTCTTGATTTTTTTTCTTAAAACACCCTTTCTTTTTTTTGTTCTTAGAAGTTGAGTAAGAAACATGGAGGCTCTTGAGTCAGGGAGATATGGCTGTCCGATTTATTTTCCACTTGTGTCCCCAAACCCATGTTGCATTGCTGAGCTGTGCTTGAAAAAATCCTTATTGGTCCTTTCAAGGTTCTGAATTTTTGACTGAAATACAAAGATAAAGAGAATTCAGTTTACATGAGTAAGTACAGCTGTAAATGAGGCGTTTGGCCCATTATACCAGTTTGAATGCCAGCAGTTTATTGATCTGAGGGTTTAATCCAGCTATTTCTTGGTAATTCCTAGGGAACTGACTTTAACTGGCTTGGAAGCTTGTTCCTGACTCCAATCACTCTTTGTGTAAAAGAACGTGTCTCCAGTTCTTGGTCTCAAATGTGCTTCTGCATTATAGCATTGATCTGGTGTTCTAGTTTGGCTTCTGAGCATAATGTTATGGGTTGGCTTTGTCAATAACTATTTTGTGTCCAGTATACCATTTAGAGAATTGTTATCGTTATTTCATTTTAGAACTGCTTCTCTTGATCTCCTGATTAAGCCATACACTTGTCTGACCTGCTTTTGTTCATTGGTTTACTGCATTGTCTAAATGAGGACTACTGCAAATTCATGTTAGCACCAGAAGTACCACAGGTTCCTTCTTTTAATACTGCCACATCTGTAAAATTATAATGTACCATCTTGTTTTATACTGCACATTACATATATGTTACACAGAAATATATCAGCACAACCATCACCATTCCAATTTCAGCAGATTAGCTTCCAACCATTATGTTTGGGGTTTTGTAACTTTTTTTTGTAATTTTTTCAAAAACAAAACATAAAAATATTTTTTGTGCACAGAAGCCTTGATAAAATAAAACTTATCTCTGTGTAGAACCCTGGTTAAAAAAATGAAATGGCAGAGTTACAGCACACACAGCACTTTTAAGAGAAGCGGTTGTTTTCAGTAGCAGCTTACAGCGTCCTCGCTGACTGTAGAATTTAAGGACTCTGGGGCTCAGACTTGGAGAAAGAGCAGGGAGCTCGATCTGAGTCTTTGGCGCCTGTAAAAGTGGCTTGCAGAGGGATTAGCATGATGTGGCCGTGTCTATGCTGGCCTGTTTGTGGTAGTGGGCTTTCCACACACCAGAAGTGTAGCTGAAGAGTGCCTGCCAAAACAAATACATCAAATATTGTAACATCGTAGTACTGTAATTTGAAATTCAGATATTTTGAAAAAATGTACATCAAGTAGATGATGCAGTGCAACACAAGAGTAAGAATATGTGTGGTTGACCTACGTTTTCTTTAAACTTTATTCTTAATACGTTTTCAAGAAAACAGCTTATGTCTAATTACTGTATATTCTGATATCAGTAACGTGGCAGTTTTCTCAGAAGACTACTGTATGTTTTTCCCCTTCATTAATGATCTTTCCTGCCAACTTAACCTCATACTGTCACAGTGTTTTCTCCTGTGTGAATCGCAGAGTGAGAATGCAAAACATTAATGTTCCTTTTAAAACGCTGCAGACAGTTTTGAACATACAGTATTAATGCCACACATTAGGAATGTGCATCACAATGTCATAGGCACAGAAAATGTAGACGTTTAATCAGCACTTTGTCATGTGTCACGTTGTAATGAAGTCTTCTGATTTCTTGTTGAATCAGTGCACAGCCATGTTCCTGTCAGCTATACCTTATTTCTTCCTCCGTGCTTTACAGTTAGGACAGTTTGCTTTTGCCTTTACAAGTGACTGTAGTTTAGATCCGCAATACGTAAGTGATGGCTACTCTAGACATTTAGCATCAAGATTTTAAAATGCGCTTGTTGTGCTCTGACGAAAGTCACTTGCAATGTCTAATTATACTGACATTCAGTGTTAAGCATGGTTCAGTAAAGCAATATGCAATAAAAAGCCGAAGTGCCCTGGACACATTAAAGCAAGCGTCTCTTCTGAAAGATGCCTTTCGTTTGGATCTCGGGTCATATATGCAACTGCTAGCCTCAGGCAGTCTACTGTCTATGCCAGTTGGGTGTATGCAAGTCTACCATCCAAGATGGGTTCCCTCTCTTCTCTCTCTTTATGTTTGCTCGCACCGCTTTTTGCTGTAGATGGACCAAATCAACAGTGATTTGTTAATATTGTGTTCTGTGCTGGCATTTGTTAACACATCCAAGTATGACTTTGTTTTCTTTCTATATTATGAAATATAGAAGGAGGTAAAACACGTTGTCTGGGATCCTCCGGAGTAGTTGAGACTTGTATTAGCTGGTCACCTACTCAGATCTCAAAACGCAGGCTTGCTTGGCACTCAGAGGTCTCCTTAACATTGAAAGAACTTTTGAAATGTAGAATAATCGGCCTTTGTTTCTGATCAGTTTTTTCAAATGTTTCTCCTTCTGTAGTCAATGTTAAAAAACAGTTTTTGTGACTTGATTTACTAGGTCTACTAATTTTATTTGATTGTCTGAAAAAAAGTCTATTAATATATACTGTATTGCCATTTGTAAGAGGGTTTTCTGATTTAGTTTCCCACATGAGATTCATCTTATTTTTAGTCAAGAGTAATTAGGAAATAAACATCCTTTTCATCTTCCCACACTTGCCTAGCCTGCCGCTGTAGCTTGTTCTGTCCCCTGTTCTGGGAGCTGGTTTGCAGTACTGTGCCATGAAACTCAGATGAATGGAGAGGAGTTAAACAGGGATGAAAAGATCTTGCACAAGATCTTGCGCCTCTTGGGAATGTGGAAGTCCACAGCAGAGTGGTTCCTATAGTCTTCCAGATTTTTCAGAGACTTTTAAAGGAGTTTTTTTCTGTCTTAACATTGCAAAACATGTTGAATAAATAGACACATGTTTGGAGGATTGTGTGAATTTTACTGTCATGACAGCACGACATTAGAAACTTTCTGTCAGTTTAGCTTATGTGATCGACAGAACACGGAAAACCAGATTAACTGAGATGGTTCTTATCTTCGTATTTCTCCTCACATAGTTGGAATGTGAGGAGAAGGAGGCTGATGTACAACAGTAAGATCCCTTACATCCATGTTCTTTAATAGACTGCTTAAAACCCAATGCAGTTTTCATTATGAAATCTGGAATTTGCTGTGTTTCCCAATAAAGAGGTATTTAAGGTGCTTTAATTTGAGCTTCTCTTCAAATTTGGTCAATGTACAGATTTGCCTTGAGCTTAACAGAAGTGAAGGTGACATTCCTTGGGCACTGCCAGGTGTTTGGAGGAGAAAACCTCCTTTTCTGAGTCATTGGCTGTTAGTGCATGAGATGGATGACAGTGTTGAGTTTACAGCTGCAGCTTCAAACAGGTAACTGGGCCGGCAGGCAGCAAACTGTTCTTTCACCTGTTTCCATAGAAACCAGCGGATCCTCAGCTCCCAGTCATATTCAAAGATTTCTCCTGACTGCTTCGCATAATGTTGAAACTAGCACGTCAGCGACAATTTACAATATATGTCTTGAAGGGGGGAAGAAAAAAAAATAGTGTTCTTTATGATTAGTAATACAATTTCCGTTCTTTAAGCAATAGGCAATGAATGGTGCCAAGACCGAGTAATTCATCATTTGTAACCACATCTAACGCACATTTTGATGTGTAAAAGATTAAGGTGAATCACTTTGCAAGAGATACATCTGTTGCTCTGGCATGGCATTAAAGAGTCTGTCTTACAATATTGACGTCTGCTGCGTTTCTTATATATGCCAATACACTGTATGTTAATATAAATCAGTTTTGAAAATGTTTTAAGATAAAATAAGATCACTTTATTAGCCATATACAATTTCTTGCATTAGGAATTTGTCTTTTAGCATACCCCAGCTTGCTCTCCATGAGACACACAGACAGGGAGAGAAGCTTGGGGTCAGAGCGCAGGATCAGCCATTGTACAGCGCCCCTGGAGCAGTTGGGGTTAAGGGCCTTGCTCAGGGGCCCAACGGAGTAGGATTCCTCTGCTGGCCGTGGGATTTGAACCAGAAACCTTCCAGCCACAGGTGCAGATCCTTAGCCACAGTGCCCATTTTGAATGATGTCATTATGACTAAAGACACTGAGTAATTCTAGCTTTTAAAATACATTTTTAGGGATATAACAGGGAAAAAAGAACATTTCAGCTGTTTTTTGCTGCTTCTTTTCCAGACTTGAAAATCCCCAATTAATGCTTAACCAGTAAACTAGAAAACACCCATGGAAAAAGTTATCGAAATAAGTCTTATTTTTTTAAAATTTTTTGGAAAGAGTTGAATATGTAAGCACATTTTTAAATTATGCAGAAAATATTTTTGGTTTCATTTTTTTTGCTTCAGTTCATCAGCCACTTATCTCTCTCTTGAGGGCACTTTAGAGCACTGAGAAGAGAACAGACTGGATTGGACTGGATTTCATTAACTGCAGATGAGCTTCTCTTTCTAATTTACCCTGTATTTGAACCTTGCATACTCTTGATATATTTTTTTAAATGAGATGCGTTGTTAAAGGATTTTCTTCAATATGTGTTCCGGGGGTTAATCTGGTAAAATGTCTCTATCCAGAGATCTGGATAATGGCGGCTTTCAGCAAGACCTAGATCCCAGTCCCTGCTGTGTCAGTTAGTGGCTATGTTCAGGAGCTCTTAGAGGCAGCTCTTTAAATTGTGTGTGAGCCAGTGGTGTTGGTTGCAAAAGAGTCTACTTTGAGCTCATAATGCGGCACACAGTCACCTGACTAGGTAATGTCCTTGCAAGACTGGACACAAGTAAAAACAGGCTGTTACTAGACAAGACACAAGGCATCTTTTATCCACTTTCTATATCTCCCCTGCTTGTGTCAGGCTTGCTTTCCGAAACAAGTCTGACTGTTCACTGCTGTGTCCCTTAAATGAATGAGAGATGTAGCAGCAGATCCGGAACAGTGGATAGCCATTAATCAAGATAGCAAAGCACCTGACCCATCACCCATCAGCAGTATCAGCACCAAAGGATCACAGCCCGCCTCCAGGATGGCCATTGTGAGTTCAGAGGTCACATGGTTATACACAGGGATGAGGTGTTAGAGCCTGGCGCAGGTGCGTGGGGAAGAGGTGTGGAGATCCATGGTGTAGAGAGCCTCCTGATGGAAGGGCTGACCTGTTCTTATGCCATTTGACCTATTCTGGTACTGTCTGATCTGCCCTGGTACTGTCTGACCCGTTACGGTATCATCTGATCTGCTCTGATAACATCTTGTCTGTTCTGGGACCATCTGAGTTGTTCTCCTGCAGAGCTCTAGGATGGTATTTGTGTGTCAGAAGGAGATTTTGTTATTGACAGCAAACCTGGGACAAACTGCGATTGTGTTCTCTGTCACAGAGTTTTGTTGCTGTAATTGTGCTAAAGGAAGATGCTTTAAAAAATCAAAAGAAAGCATTTTCTTCTGTATCAGTAAAACTGAAATACAGCATGAATTTGCAGTGAGGTTTAGCATGCCTTTTGGCTTTTCCTGTAGATCAGTACATAAACTCTTCTAGGGTGGTACCAAAAATATGCTTTTTTGACAGTTCCTTTGTGTAGCAGGTGACAGTCAGAAACGTAATGTCATTTTCTTGTGACTTGAGAAAAACCTGTCAGCTTTATCTGCACAGCTAGGAGACTATTGTAAAAAACAATAAAAGTGAGAAATGGTTCTGATTGTAACCTCTTTTCCCCTGCTCCCAGTGCCTTCAGAAGTGCCTTTAGCGAGCTGAGCTTTGTTTCAGACACAATTGACTGCAGATACTGATCGCTGTCAGAACCACTAAAGAGCGAATTATAGTGATCTCCTGCTCCATGAGTGACCTGCGTTATCTTTCTGTTTAAATGTCAAGCATTCCCAAAGATCACAGAAGGAGGAGAATGAGATAGCTCTGAAGAAACTGACACTAGAGTAGCGCTGTGAATGGTACACTTTGAAAGAAGTGGTCCTGTGGTGCTTGCCCTGCAAAGAGAATACCAGAGCTGAGCTTATTTCTACATAAGGGATGCATGGCCTTCTGATATGACTCCAAAATGTATTCTGTTTTTTAAAAGGGAAGCTATTAAAATCTCTCTGAGAAGCAGCCTGAATGGTCAGGAGATGCCTCAGTAGAGCCTTTCTGAGGTTCTTTTCCTGATTCGTCTAGTTAGCATTTGTGAAGGTGCTAACTTACGCAGTTGGGTCGATATTGTTTCACATTTATCAAACACTGACCTGTCCTCAGCTATCCTAGTGCCAGAGAGCAATGGAACAAAGTCCTTTCATAATCCCCTGTTGTAACTTGATTATTAATGCTGTGAATATGAATAATGAATATTAATGATGGCACTCTAAGACTATTGACATTCCGTAGCCAGTATTATGCATGGGATGTGCTTATGCATATTAGTATGTGAAAAGCAAAGAGTACATAAGGAGTAATGAAATCTGGAATGTTGTGATTTGGCTTTAAAAGTAGCTTTAAAAGCATTTTATTTCACACGTTTATGATCTTTTGAATTAATGTCATGCAATAGACCGAGGAAAAGAAAGTGATTCACTTTCTGTATTCAGCACCCAGGTCATGCTTTTCCTCTTTGCCTTGTGTGCATTTAATTTTCTGCAAGTTCAGGAAAGGTGATACTGCCAAAGCTGTAGAATCAGTGAAATCCTTATCAGGTTCTTTTAACGTTTAAATTATCTAATGATCTAAAGTAATTAGGGCTTTTTTTTCCTGGGGGTTCCCTGTTCCCCTGTGGTTCAGACCTGTACCCCGGACATCGCTGGTTCATGCACTTGGTCATTGCGGCCAGCATGTCCCCAGCAGCCTTGAGTCAGATGGGTTTTCCTTGACTTGCTGGACTACTAAGCTTCCACTCTCCACTGGCCTGGTCTCCCTCTAGGGGCTGTGGGGACACACGGGCTATCTAACTCGAACGTCCTGGACAGGTGGCGGCGCTGCAGGGAGCATCACATTTGTGCCTACAAAAAAAGAAACACCTAGTGACGTGCTTTTAAAGACCGGAGAAAAAGGCTTCTCACCCTAAACCTGTCCGCATGCTGCCTTCTGTCCACACAGCCATAGCTCTGAGCACATGAGCCTGATCATGTCAGACTTCATGCTCTGTGTATCTCCAAGTGTTTCCAACAGCAGAAATCGTAAGGCTTAGAAGGAGACAGGTGCTCAGCAGCATTTAAAAAAGAACAGAATCTGCCTTGAAATGTAATGTTTTGAATCACTTGTATCACTGGAATGGCAATGGGATTGTTTTTATAGTTTTTCGCCATTATACCTATGACAATCTGGCTTTGATCTGCAACACGCTGCATTAATTGTTATCTCATTACAACATCATCTTTGCATTTTATTGGATAAACACATGGCTTCATGTGTAAAATGTTGTCAAGTGTTCAAGTGTTGGTGATGCTCTTGGGTCATTAAACTATCTCAAAATGCATTTGCTGCTCCTATTAAAATGCCTGTTAAAGCCCATCTGTTATGTTGCTGTAGGATTGTCCTGGACCTGAGCTGCCTTTTGTTGGCTCCAAATCAAAGGTTGCACAAATATTAGGGTTGCTGGCTTACCACAGAATACCTGGATGTAAAATCGATGATTACTCCTTTGCTGAAATGCCATTGTTACCTACAGTAAATATCACAAAGCAGAATTAAATAAAAAACAATCTTGAATTATGCTGCATCGTTATTATTATTTTTTTGCAGTTACATATATTAGGTAAATTACTCTTGGCTTCTGCTAATATATATGTCACCCTAATTTGAACAGACTTTTTATCCCAGAAATAAATAATACAGATCAGCTGTTCATGCAGTTTGAGCAGTGGGAGCCTTTGTCAGCTAAAAATGAACAAAACAAATTATTTAGTCAGGCTCGGTTTATGCATTCATTTATTTCAGCTTATGAGCAACCTGAAAAACCTTCAGTTTCTCAAGGTGTTCAGTTAATCTGGAACCAGCAGGCTTCTGCAGGAAATACTAAGAGTAACACCTTGCCTCAAGAGAGATGTTGAGGAACTGGGTTTTGTTTAGAATAACTCCAATTTTTTAATATCCAGATGATTTTTTGGGGATGATATGCCCACCTCTTGTATGTTGTAATATGAAATAGTTCTTATGGAACTGACTGGATGCCCTAGAAAATATAGCTTTCTCAGAACTTTGAGAACCCCAGTGAAACACATGTAGCACATTTGTGTAGGACATTATGAGCAGTAATACAAGGAACTTTGTTGATTAAGCACAGAGCTCATGAGAAACCATTTGATTCAAACAATATGTCCTGCAATAATATCTTCCTACCCACTGGCTTTGTGCATGTTTGCCTACAGTGTATGGAATTGTATATCTTTAATATCATATATCTTGGGTATGAAACCTTTTACTCTTATGAAGCATGTTTAAACTGCCATATTTATTGCCAAAGGAAATAAATGATACATTTTGATATATTACTAAAATATTTAGAAATACAGTACATCTCCTGAAATTGGAATGCTGGCCAATAATTTACAACTACACACAATATACAAATAACACAGCGTCCAATCCATGAACATGACCTTTCAACTCTCCCCACCACATACTGTAGTCAGGAGCAGGAAGTCACTGGAATCACAGTACATTGTTAAATCATGTAGTAAGGAAATGACTAAACGAAGGTGGTTTTAAAGGATTTAAAGTTAAGAAAAGAATCAGTAGCTGTATATTGATCAAGCATGAGTAGAGATTAGCACTGACAGGATGGTCTTGATGACAGGGCTGTTAAGGACTGGGTAAAAAAGCTTTGTATGAGGAGAGAGCAGTTATGAGGTCAGCACACACAGCTGTTTATGAATACAGATACATCTCTGTATGATTTTTTGCCTGAGCCTGGGAACAGTATGAATGCACTACTGGGTAGACCTCTGCGTCCTGTTATGTCATATCATGTTGCTCTCCTGCCAGGTCCGGCTCGGTCCGCTCGCCAAAGGAGGCCCGGGCAGCTGATTCCCGTGCCCCAGCCAGCTGCGCGCTGGGAGGCCTTGCGGCGGACAGCTGTCGCCCCAGGGAGGACGAGCTGGTGGGCCTGGAAGCCCTGCCCTTCCGCCTGATGTTGCAAGACTGCACCTCAGTGAAGACCTTGCTGCTGAGACTCAAGAGGACCCTGCAGGAGGTAGGGGGGTTTGGCCTGTGTCTCTGAGCCAGGCATGGTTTTTCAGTAATAGCTTGAGGGAGTGAACCTTCTTTCTATAGAGTCAAGTCATTTTATGACTTAAACAAAGAACTCTATCACCAGAGAGGCCCTGTGTAATGTAAGCAAACAATTCAATTTTACTATCATGGTGATTTCCTGTGGCATTTCTGCCCCAGAATCAGTCCAAAGAAGAGCAACCAAGTATATATCCAGGCTTGGAGAAATGTCCTTCTCTCACAAGCTGGAATAATTGAATCTTTTTAGCATTGAGCTACAAAGACTATGAGTGGACATGAACCAAGTATTCAAAGTACTCAAGGGCATTGATGAAAGTCTACCCAGTGGACGTCTTCACTATCAGCAATGAAACACAAACCTTAAGTGGAAAATGTAGAGAAGTGCATTTAGAGCAGAAACCAGGAGGCAGTTTTTAAACAGAAGGTTATGGGAGTATGGAAGAAACTACCCAGCCATGGTTCTGAAATGGGCTTCTTTCAAGGCTGCACAAGGACACATCACAATTCACCTTAAATCTGATGGTCATATAACAGTGATAATGATCTCAGTGATTAACCGATCAGTATCATGTGCGTACAATAATAAGAGAACAAGGATTAAGAATAGTAACATCAGCAGCATGCTGCATTACATATTAATATTGTACACATCAAAACAAATAAAATGTCCCCTGTTCTTTGGTTGTCTGTTAAGATAGTTGACAGCTGATATGTATGTGACATTGACAAGCAGACAGCTACTGCCAACAGAATACTTGCTTGTCTAAATAAAAACTTCACTTCAAATCAGAATCTGTGAGAGTTAAAACTAGATTATATAGCATACATTGCACACTCATTACCATAGGGATGTGAATGCAAACGTTTGCACATATACCAAGTATACCGTTTGCATGTATGCCAAGAGTCATGTTAATTTAACATCCTAGCCTTGACAAGAAAAGGATAGCTTCCACAGAGGTTATTGCCTAACCTTACCTGTGCAGAAGTGTTCATGAGAATGGTAATGGATGTCCAAACTATGATATAACATGACATGTGGAGTTGTCCTGGCATCTTCCGCCAATGGGTTTAAGCTGAGCCCATGAATACTGTGCTCATCACCTTAGCATGTCTTAAACTAGCTTGCTGTTGACTGACGTCGCCTTGTTTCCTGTGTGCTTTCGTAATTTGTAGTTTAGTATGCAGGATATCTGTTGACAGAGGCTTCAGGTTCTGTTTTTCTGATATAATTGGACCATTGCATGGGGAATCTCAGTGGCACACAGGGTATGTTTGTCATTCTGAAATGTTTAAATTTTCCAGCTCAGAATCAAAATATTTGCTACTACTGTGATTTAAATTGAGAATTATATAATCGGCATTCACTTACCAAAATAGAATAGGGGTGACTGGTGCACTCCCGCAGTGATTTCCACTGTGTGAAGATTACAATGTCTCAGCAAATGGTGCTCTTTATTAATATGATAACCTTTAGAAAAACGCCAGCAGTAAATGTTCTATAGCATTCCAGTTTAATTCTCCATGGTAAGTCAATAATAAAGTCCTCTCTTTTTAAAAATTAGGTGCCTGTGCAAAGTCAGGTTATCTTTGAAGAATAAAACCCATTCTTATTGAATTCATTTACTCTACCTTCTTTTCTGTTTTTTTTAATGAACTTCTTCCAATTACATTGTTATGCATATCTATAACATTGAAAGCTTTTTATCTGGTGGATTATCATTTGATTACCTAGCTACACGTGTTGTAGCATCACTTGTATATAGCCTGCTAGAGCAGCTGACAGTGTAACGCAGAGATTAGCTTGTTTTATAGAAAATTCAATTTTTTTTCACTCAAAGCGGCGATGATTTTCCAGTTATCTTCATTTCCATATTGGATGGATGTAATCCTTTTTAATGGCTGTGGGTTACACTAAAACATTGCTTCGTTTCCTGTACCTGGAGGGTGAAACAAATGGCCTCTAATCCGATTTTGCAAAAATAAAAGTTGAAAACATCTGAAAAAAAAACCCCAGAGTGAATCCAATACCAGACATAAACCAAGGCAAATAAGAAGGCTACTTATTCCTGTCGGGGGCTTGTGGGGGGATCATGCGGTGGATGGGATGTCACTCCAGCGTGGGGGTACACAGCCACACACAGGCACTCTGGGACAATTGTAATGACTCCAATTAACCTCACCAGCATGTCGTGGGATGGTGAGAGGAAACTGGAGCACCTAGAGAAAACAGGACAAGAAGCTACCCCAGCACAGAAGGAGAAACTCAATAACAGCCCTGTGGCTGTGAGCCTGCAGCACTAACCTCTGTGCTGTCTCTTTGGCCATTTAAAATGGATATCGGAGTGGAATAGCTGAAATGTACTGTTGCAGATTTAGCGTTGAAAGTGTTTTGTAGTGAGTGAATTTTATAGTTTTCTTGAAAGGTACACAAAAGAAACTAGTTTAAATTAGCATGAACAGAAGCTGCAAAATATTTTAAAGAAGCACAAAAACATCTTAAAAATATACTCTCGAGCAGATAGCACCGTCATCGGAGCTGTCAGCTATTTGGTCTGTTGAAACTGTAGACCAATTCACTGTTTGATGCAGTGAAATAAAAACAATTCAAATAAAAACGTGCGCGACATTGGCCCGAATGCTGTAGTCATTTTTGGGCTTTGTCGGTGGTGGGGAATTTGGAGCTGGTGTAAAGCAGAGGCCATGGCAGCTGTAGGAATTTTCACACTGATCCCATCAAAAAGAAGAATAGATGAACGACAGCATTTGCTGGCAGACTTTACTTCAAAGAGATTGAATATCTTAGCCATGTTTAGAAACAAATGGCAGTTGGTTCTACTTTTTTTAGCCCTCACACCCGCACAATGACGACTCTGCAATGCTCATCAGTGTGTCATAGAGTATCCCACCTCATTCTTTTTATTTTTTAAGGCTGCAGAAATCAGTTTATTGTTACCATTTCTGTGATCTGAAATCATAAGGAGAGGAATGTGGTATGGAAAAGGACACGGATCATTAGTGTAGTTTCTCGACAGTGTTCTGTTAGTAATAGTTGCTGCTTGGTGCTCTTGTGATGTATTATTTTATACAAAGAGCATTGGGCACCAGAATTTCATGCTCCTTGATCGAGATGCCAGCAGTTTAGCTTTTAGCTGTTTGAAACTGAAATTTAGGGCTGTTTTAATTTTAAAATAATAGCCCTTTAATATCTGCCTTGCTAGTACAAACAAAACTAAATTATGTCTGGCTGGTAATAAGCGTAATCAGCTATTTTTGTTATGGTTCATTACATGATTAATCAAATAACAATTTGTACCTGTAAGGCATCTTTCTGTTACGTGTGTCTAATTTTCAATTTCCGCATCCATTGTAATGTGCTCATTACAAGAACAAAACAATGATGCCATTAACTACGCGTGACCATTATGTATACAATAAAGCACTGCTGTCCCAGGTCTCATATACAATGCTGTCAGAATCCAGAGGGTGGTTTTGGTAATATCTGTATACCCCTGCTGTTCCTAGAACAAGACCCCAATTTTCACCTACGTCGCAAGAAAGAAACTGGTATTTGTCACTATGTTTTTCTTCCCATTTGTTTTGACTCTTTAACAATACTCAAAAGCAGTGATGAGAACCTGTCTAACATCTCTCGCTGAACCTCCCTGAATCAGCAGTACCCTGAATTCAGCTGGTATTTTACACACAAGGAGTATTGTCAGTATCAGAATAGTTGGCATACACCTGTCTGCATTAGGTAGCCGGAATACCACTTTACTCAATGGATCACAAGATCTCCAGGTGCCCCGAGTCTGAACAGGTGTGCCGGCGTCTGCCGAGCTTGTGCAGGCCTGATGCTTCCAAGTATAGATCAATGGAACACAAAACCATCTTTGCTGCTGCAAAACTTTAAAAAAGCTTCCCCTGAGAGCAGCTCTTAGTTTAAACGTGTCGTACTGTGCACTACTTACTGCACAGCAGCAGCACAAATAAGCAGTGCTGCGTAATCAAAACCAAAAAGCTGCAGAAGAAGAAAATATTATTGGGAATATTACTGTTGTCACAGGTGTCCTTGGTTTCAAGCAGGTGATCATCAAGGGTAAAAGTTAATGGACAGGCAAATGAGTATTCTGAATAAATCGTTTACACCAGTCGCTCTCACTGCTGGTGCTGAAGGACCCCTGTGTCGGCTGTTTTTTTTTTCCAACTGGGCTCTTAATCACAAGTGCTGATTGATGCCTGTAACTGATCTGACTGTTCTTTTGCACTTGTTTTCACACTTTGTCCTTCGTGTAAAAAAAAAACCTCATTAAAATTTATTTCTGATAAGTTCAGCACACTGAACTGTATCCTGTCTCTTCTCAACGTGTCAATTAAGATTTCTCTCCTTTATTTCTGACTAAGTAGATGTTAATAGATGATCGACTGACGATGAACAGTCATAGGTGGGAATGACATTGTAACAGACAGCTGTCACGTGAGTAAGGCTTTTACTTTCTGCTTACATCCATTCAATTGGGATGCATACCTGAACAGGGGGCAGTCAGAAACTCATGCAGGTTTTTAAAAGCTGCAAGCAATTTAAAAACAAAATGACCTCAAATAGAAAATTGTGGCTAAGAACTGGGTTGGAGCACAAACCAGCAGACACGGGGCTACTCTAGGACAAGGATAGAGAACCAATGGTCTGAATTAGTATGCCAGCCATAACCCAAATAAAAGGGCTAAATTAAGCATCACAAATTGAGGTCACTTCTTTTCAGGATACTCTGTGTTGTTTGTTCTGGGCTTGCAATAGAGACCCTTTTCATAATATGCAGCTTTGATCCAGAGGAAAGAGCGCCACCTACTGGTCTACCAACACCACTTAAAGCAGCTAACTGCTTTTCCTTGGACTTTCCTAGTACTGGCTATGTCCACCTGTGCTTAGCTGAAGAGATTAGTGTACAGGGGTGTAACACAGCCATCAAAGATATAATAATTGCATATCTTGAAGTATCTTAATTGCATTTCAAGAATGAGCTTTAATTTGATCAGTCTCATCTTAATATAGACAACAGTAAGGTTTGTAATTCATTGCATCATTCGGACACAGAACAGAAAAAAAGCTTAAAAAATAAGTGACTGTTCTTTTACCCCAGGAATTTGGGGTTTCAGAACTGCTTTAATAAGTGCCTTAGCATCTCCAAGCATATTTTTGTTTTCCCAGGACAGCTATAGTGCTGGGGGGGGGGAGAGTGCACTCACAGATCCAAGCCACCTAACTGCTCAAGGGCCAGTCACAGTGTAGTTACGCTTATCCACATCTGTTATAATAGGAGTGATAATATGCCCGTATATATATATGACCTAAATGATACAGCATCACTGCGGCAACACTGGGATTTTGTTTGCAAATTGGATGACAAACGTGTGCATGTTTTTGTGAAAAAAGTCAAGCTGTTCACCAATTCTAAGGTTATGGAGATGTTAGACATAAAAATGTACTGTTTTAGAGTCTGAAAGAATATTTTCTCCTTGTGCTTTTTTCCCTCATGTCTTTAATATAATTTGCTAGCACATTAGTTATTGGGCAGCAGTTAACCTCTTTTGTCACATCTGAAGAACCTGGATTCTTTGGGGTTTTCAAACTTACTATGCAATTATTTTTCCACATCTTATGTTCCATGAAGTTTCATCTTTTTTTTCCTTATCCATATAATTAATGGCATGAGCACAAAGCTAAAGTTCTGATATCTTCAAAATTATAAATTAAATCATCATAAAAAATAAATAATAAATTTAAATAAAAGTTTGATTTGATTTTTCAGTACCAGAATTGTAGTATTCCAGAGAGAAGAATAAATACCTGCATGTATTGTAATGGGTGCTATTATTGATATTTTAAATGTGTTGAGCATTTTTCCACATTAGATATTGCTTATTAATCTTATTATAACTGATATGAACTTTGATTAAATCAATAAGACCCACATAATGCATTTCTTATGTAAGTACTGATCTTTCTTATTATTGCAGTTTTAATGAGAATTTGCACAGCCAATTACAGTTGACTCCTCTCTTTAGATAAATAAGCTGGGGCTTATAATAAACTGTTTCAGGAAAGTTTTCTGGAATATTAAGATCAATTTGAAGCTGATTATAACATTTTATTAGTTTCAGTTAAATTCTGAACTGTTAAATGATAAAAGCTACTCTAGGCAGTGAAACCTCTTGTTTGCGAACATTTTGTACATGATACTCCTCCAGCATTCTGTCATTCCAGCCTAACAAAATGGCAAATTTATCAAATGCTCTAGCTTGTTCATCCAGAAAATGTAATTGTTTAGTCCGAGAAAGATGATCCTGTGTGGTAAAAAAGAGCACAATAAACCTTACCCTCTGTGAGGCTTGGTGTGGGCCTGGTTTAACTCTTCAGCTTCCAGAGGTTTTGCCATGTTGAAAGGAGCACTGAAGACATGACAGTGTACTTGATAGTTGGGGGCCTTCCACAATGAAAAACAGCAAACACACAGACTGAAGTCATCACCAAACAAGCACAAACTCCAGAGTGTGATACAAAGTGATGGGTTACCACCTTTCTTCATGTGACCTAGTTTTGGAATTGTTTGTGTGTGTGTGGTGGGAATGTGAATGAAAATATGTTTGGTGAGATACTGTGAGACCTGTGAGTCCCAATTTACTTGCATTAAGGACAAGGTAAAACCTTCACAGGACTGATACTAAAAAACCCATTTCGGTAATCCGGTCAAACCCTAATGAAGGTGGAGAAGACGCCTGATTCCAAGACTCCTTTATTGAGGTGACCCTTTTAATGAGGGGGCTACTGCAAAGGCCTGGGGTGGAGGGAGGGATGCCTAAAAACATAGCGGAAGTGAGGAAGCATGACTTTTTATACACGGGCAGGCGGACCTGTGTGAAGTTTGACCTTGTTTAAAACTGCACTCAACACTAATGAATAGCTTTCAAGTTAAGACAAAGGAGTGCAAATCAGATAGTATCTCTGATCTTTGAGTACTTGTCTTTGCAAGAGGCATTAAAAATGCAACCAATATGCATTTGTTTTAATCACTTTGTAATTTGTATTTTTTAAATGTTATATATTGCATTCTTATTGGTTTATTTTTGTTAGATTTAATATAATAATGTATTTTATCTGAACTCAGTGCATAGACCCCTGATTGTGTGTAAACCAGAAGGAAAACACAGAGTTTTCACTGTGTTGAGGATGAACAGTTCTGCAGCAGCTCCCTTACCTTGCTCGGCCTTTCTCTCAAAAATAAATTGAAAATAATTTTTTGACACTGAAAATAAATAAAAAAGAAATTAGATGACAAAAGGGAAAGGTCAGACAACAAAGCCCAAAACAGAAGGATATGAATATTAAACAGTCGAGTGTTTGCCCTCCGATGATGCCCTCTTCAATGCGTCTGCGAGCCCATCCTCAGCCAGTCTTATTAACTTGCAGATTTTTGTCTGAACTTCCATTCCAATGTGTAAACTGCTTACTAACAAGATTTCTTTTCCTTTTTGCATTTTATTTGCTTAAAAAATATGATCTTGAACTCAGACTGACTTTGCACTGGTGCTGTGCTGTGATTTCAGCTGGCTCACTTCTTTTAGAATAAAGCTGTCAGTGATAGCATTCTGTACACGCCTAATAATCTGAAATACAAAACTCCCAAAAAAACAATTTGACTTTTATCTGGGCTGCCCTGGGGTTTTGAATGACAAGTCATGAGGTTTAAACACCTTCAAAGATTTTAGGTAACTCATTAACTTGTATTTTAATGAATCTGAAACTACACCTCATAATAGTTAAAAGGGAATCTCAGTTTTTAAGTGGAGTATTTCATAGTGTGTTAAAATGCCCTCTGAAGCACACAAGGTCTTTGTCAGATTAGGAACGCATTAACCAAATATATCGAGTCATTAAAAACACAGCGCATGAGTATTGGAATCAATTGGATGTGTTGTTTTTTGCTATAGTCTTCATTTTAGGGAAATGAAAGAGTTAGCAAGTATGGAATGGCTTTTTCTGAAATGGCAGAGAAATTACAGGGTGTTACGTTCCCTTTTTTACACCCTGTTAAAAGATCAAATTAGTGGGTTCTTGTCACAAGTATGAAATTGACCATAGACAGGAAACTGTTTGGCAACGTAGAGTCACCAGTGTCTTCTCAAGCCCATCGTCCAGCCCATGGTGGTGGCACGATTGAAGCAGATGCTCCAGGGGGCAAAGGAGCACTTGAAACAAATGACTTCGGCTTGTCAAGTTCTAACTGATTGTGCTGAATAGTAATGCAGTACTGGGCTTTAAAATATCACTGAAGAGGTTTTGCCAGCTAACTGTAAAATTGCTAATTTGATGATGATACACCAACAGAGATGTGAGCTACTAATCAGTGCATATATGTACAGTACAGTATGACATGTGGGATTTTGGAATTCTTAAGTCCTTCCTGGGAAGATTACCTGTATAAACAAAATATTGTAGAAAATAGATTTAGAAAAGGTAAACCTTATCTAAACTTGGTCACAGATACCATCAGTGAAGGAATTTGTGGCAGTACAAAACTGTGTATCTACCTTTTTCTAAAGCTTTTAAGACAGACAGTAGAGGTGAAATCTCCTTAACTCTTTGATCTGACTGCTAAGCGGTTCAGGGCTTCATACCTTAAAGCAACATTAAAACATAACCTTCCTAGAGATTTAAGTTTTTTCAATGTGAAAGGCTCGTTCTGCGTTTCAGCATCTGACTTACAAACTTCTCTTTGGTTGTTTTTGTTTCCATCAAAGCCTGGCAGTTCTAGATAGTGAGCTTTGCTTGCATGGACCAAAGTAACCCCAGTGGCTGATCGTGGTCTTGTTTTGTGCAGTTGAGAGTTCAGTGCATCTCGTGGAGGCTGACATAAGTTCAGAAGCATTTCCACTGTAGTGACTTTGGGCAGGAAGTTTTAAAAAAGTTACTTTTAATTAAAGAAAAAACACAGTTGAAGACACATATCCTCATATTCCCATAAATGACCTTTAAAAAAATTCACCTCTTTGACATATGCAGTCCTTTAGGCTATAGTTCACTATTCTCTTCTGTTAGGACAAATGGCCTTCAGAGACTCCCCTCCTCCTGGAGCTCAGAGGCGATCCACTCTGTAGACGGGCAGCGAAGCTGTTTATCCTGTGGTCTCTCAAATGCACACGCAGGGTGCAAAGCAGGTGAGGTGTGATAAACTTACAAGATAGGAACATATGCAGATTCCATTTCAGTTTGGATAAGGAGGATGAAGAAGTCCATTAAAAATATCTTAGTGGCTTTGACATGGACTGTTAGCATTCCTTCCTGACCTTGAGGAGTTTTCCTGTCATGGCTATCACATTATTCTCTCTAGAAGGAACGCTGTGACAAAGCTAAAGGATCCTGTCATAAGGACATGCTTTTAAACCCAGAGGTCTGCAACAAGCATGATGTAGTTAGTTCGATAAGATGGTAGGCATTTGTCTGAAAGTAATAGGCAGGCCTTTTTTTGAATAGCTGTGGAGGGGCTGCATTTTACTCAGATCTGAAATGATCAGGGCATCGTCTATGTGTCAGTTATTGGAGGCCGATGGGCCTTGTGGTTTTCCTCTCTCAAAGCCTGTGCTTAGCCATCCTGCTTTAGCATTGTCCTTTCCCAGTGGCCCTCCCATCTGGCCCTCAGCATCACATGAGTCTCTGGTTTTCCTTCCATCTGAGTTCTTCCTTATGGCTGTTGAACTTATTATTGGGTTAACTGAATTGTCTTCAGTGTACCTAGGTCCAAAGCTGCTACTGATGGGATCTAAAAACTTTAAATACCTTCACTAATATACAGCCCATCTTGCATGCTTTACAATAATGAAACTGACTTTAAATAAATCTGCATCTCACTGGGAGAGCACTTCAGACTGGCATGCGGCACTGTCCATGTTATATTGGTGACTCCTATCTTAAGCTTGGAAGGGAATGGTATTTGACACAAATACCACCCACTCTTTCCTGAATACTAATTCTATGGCTACTACTATAACCAGCACAACTTACAGTGCTAAAAACAATCACATTTTTTAACTAAGTGCGTTGATTTTACAAAAAGAAACACTTAATAATTATTTGTATCTATATTTGTATCTATGTTCATGGGCCTGCATAGTTTGCTCTCTTGAACACTACATCTCGAGCACCATGTACAAAAAATTGTAATTGTGTGTTAGCTGAAAGCTAAAAGGTTTTCTTCTACCATGCAGTAGGCTTGCAATATGTCTTCTTGAAAGCAAAAAAATACAGAACTACTAATCTGCCTGTGGCTAGGGGCACTTTGCCCAGAAAAAGGCTGAATTATGTCAAATTCAAGGCTGTTTTGGCTATTTGGCATCCGTCCCACTGGTGTTTTATGGGCCATTCCTTGTCAGGTAAAACAGTATTTTGAATGTTGAATTTAATTACCCGCAAAAGAGGAAGTTCTGCAATTCAGAGATAGGCAGTACTGCTCAAAAATCACAACCATTAAAGATTCAAGACCAGTGAAGCAGCACAATTGCTAAACCACAAACAAACTGCTGAATTCTCATAAATATGGTACAGTTTTGAAAAGCATTGCTATGAAATGGCTTGAATTTCATTTTAGTCAATGCAAGAAACAAGAAAGTCCAAAGAAATATTTCCTGTAGGAAGTGATCTGTTCAGTACTGTTCCTGATCTTGTTGGATCTCAGAAGCCAAGCAAGGCTGGGCCTGGTCGGTCAGGACTGATAGGGAGACCTCTCACAGGGGACATTGCTGTGGGTGCCATCCTTCAAGTGGGACTTTAAACTGACATCCTAACTCAAAAATTGGGTAAGGGGAATCACGTGTTGTCGTGACTAAATTGAGCTTGCACAATTCAGCCTGCCTAAATTACATTTGGCTATACTGTATCTCTTGAGAAACCTCCTTTTGTTGGATTCAGTAATTTCTAATTTCTTTGCCTGATCTTCTGTGCAGTGGGGCTGCTGGCATAGAAAGGCTGCCATGTGTGACCCAGGTGGGTAAGGCATTTCAGTGGTAGATGAAGTGGGTCCCCACATACATGTTAATATCTTTGAGATAATTTGGGACACAAAGCACTTTACAAATATGAGGAATTAGTTATTTATCACGTAATTCAAATTGTATTCCATGTGGCCTTAACCTTATCCAGTACTTTTTACCAGCCCGCAGGGTTTAGTATTTTTTGCCCAGTCCAGCCAGCGTCCTGAAGGGGCTTTGCTGTTTCCATGGGTGGAAAGAGGCTTGAAATGAGGCAGCGTTTTTTTGCTGCATCCCTCACTAATGATTGTGAGCTTCACATCATAATTTCTCATCTTTTCTTTGAGTTGTGGTGGCTCATTTGATGTAACCATGTGGGTTTTCTCCATTAGCTATCTCCTGTCGAAAAGCAAAAACAGCTAAAAAACAAACACTACATCCATTTCCATGAGCTAGGTACAGAGTATTGTGTATTGAAATAAACAAATTTTCTAAGTTCATCAGATAAGTCATGCACCTTTTCCTTGAACATACAGTACTTAAGAAAATCTGAATTACGTTTGTTTTCTCAATTTAGAAAATCAGAGTACACTGTGCCTTGCTTTATTCAAGTATTTCTCAATTCTACATAAACTAGCTAAGATATTTTGTGAATCATTTTACCTGCGGCAAACTCGCATATTCTTTGTTTTCCATCTTAGCAATAAAAATCATAATCTGCAGCATGTGAAATATTAATCTTGATTGTTGCAGGACTGACAGGAACAGTCTTAAGGGGGATTTTTGTTTAAAGGTTTTCAGTTCTATTAAAAAATCTTTGTGTTACGATTCAAAGCTTGGTTTCTTGATGGCACAAAATTCCATACTTCAGAATAAAAATAGAAAGATACTACAAAAATGTAACATAGGAAAGGTAAAACACAAGGGGAAGCCTTTTCGTCCATCTAGCTTGTTTGGGTGAAATCCCGGTATCAGTTAGTTCCAACTGTCTTGAAAGAAGCCAGGGAATCGGCTACAACAACATAGCTCGGTAGCTTGTTCCTACAGTTTCTCAACGATCAACAGAGATTCCCGAGTGGATACAAGTGGCAATTATATTTAGGGATTTTCAGGATAGAGCGTAGGAGATGCTTCTTTGCACAGAGAGTTGTGGGAATGCAGAAGAAGCATCCACTGCTATGTGAGGAGGCTATCTGGCCCATTGCTGAAGCTCACTCTGTGGGATCCTTTAAGAAACAGCCTAATAAGATTATTTGATCACTAAGCTACTAGTAAGCTAATCAAATAGGATGGGTCAAATAGCCTCCCATCTCAGATGCTACCATTCTTCATTAGAACCTTGTGTTCTTACTGCCTTTGTTCACACTGACACAGTGGAGGTCGGTAAACCCTGCAGTCTGCCTCTGTGCTGTCAGCATCTTGTTTAGAATTCATCATGTGCTAGGACTGATGGGCACTTCCAGTTGTGTATGCGAGGGGTGTTTCTTATGATTATGGCCCTTAGCATCCCAGCGACTCTCTTGCAGCTCTCTCATCTGAGATGGCATTGTGCTGTGCTCTTGACTGAGAGGCTGTGTAATTCTTCCAATCAGTCACACAGAGCTGGCCAGCAGCATGCTTGTCAGTCTGAAGCACTTGGACCTGGTGGTCCTCAGTAGTGTCACATTATTACTGAAGTCCCTCTGGATGTCATCATCTCCAGCCTCAGTCATCTGCACATCCTTCTCTGCCATACATTGCTTTAATGTGTAATATATCATCTTTTTTAACCTCTCAGTCATGTCCTGTCTTGTTTCATGTTTTTGTCAACAGCAGTATCATCAGTAGCTCTACCTGATAGTACAGTATGTCCTACAACTGAATGTAATTCTGTTTTGTCACATATAGTCAACTGCTGTTGACCATGCAGGTATGTAGTTCTTTAATGGGGGACATCTTTTGTGATGTTCTTTTACATCACCTACCCACATCTCTGCAATATTATAGCTTCATTCATAATAAAATAACAGGTTTATATCACTCACCCTAGTTCCCACACACACTCAAGTGCCCCGCGCCAGTACAGCGCTAGTGTGCCAGTTTCAATGGGTAACATTTAATAAGGGCCTTTGCTTGTATTGCTTCTGTAATTGAGGGTTTTTGCTGTCTTCCACAGAGTGCGGAAATGAGTCCTGCCAGCAGCACCCATTCACTCCCCATCAGCCCGATCAGCGAGAAGTCGCTTCCTTTTAAGGTAAATGTGAATCTAAAATCAGCTAATCCATACAGCTGAAGAAGAAGACAGGGCAGTTAAGTCATTGACATTGGGTACATTGGTTACTATGGATACATTGGGTACATTGAATACACTGTGTACATTGGGTCTTTTAGGTACAAGTACATTGTACATGAGTACATATGGGGTTCCATGGGTACATTGAGTGTTTTTGGTACACTGGATACATTGAGTACATTGTACTGTATGCATACTGTAGGGTACTCTGGGTACATTGGATACATTGAGTACACTGGGTACATTGGGTATACTGAGTGCATTGCGTACAGTGAGTACAATGAGTACATTGGATACATTGAGTATATAGTGTACACTGGACTACATTGAGTACACTGGTTACATTGGGTACATTGTGTACACTGGGTATGTTGGGTCCATTGGGTCTGTGATGTACACTGGTTACTGGGTCCATTGGGAACATTGACTACAGTGGGTAAATTGGGTACATTGTGTCCATTATGGAGTACATTGGTACATTGGCACCCAGACATACCCAAGGTACCTAATGGTTACATTGGGTATCCAATATACCCATTATTCCCCATTATACCTAATGTATTATATGCACCCAGTGTTCTCAATGCATCCAATGTACCCAGTGTACCTAATGGACACAATGGACCCAGTGTACCCATGTACAGTACCTAATGTACCCTATGTTCTCAGGGTTCCCAATATAATCAATATACCCAATGTACTCAATGTATCGAGTGTAGCCAATGTCCTCAAAGTACCCAATGTACCCAGTATTCCCAATTTACCCAATATACTCACTGTGCATCCGTTGAAGGGTTTTGTGCTTTAGTGTTTAATAAAGTCGCACCATGGTTTGTTTCTTCTTTTTGACAGATTTATTTTCATTTTACAGCACTTAACATTGCAGTACATATGTTACCGTAGTCACAATACACTAAAATATTACTGTATTTAATACTGTAGGTACGTGTAGTTTAATGTCAGTCATCTTTCCAGAAATACTGTAGGTATTTGCACTGGATAGAAAAAGTTTTCTCAGCCCTTGTCCTGGTGCCTGGAGTGCTGGATTATGTTCCAGATATTTACATTTTAAATACATCATTATCATTGTCATGATCATTCTGGGATTATTTTGATCATAGATTTCAACTCTATTCATATCTCAACAACTGGAAAAAGGTTAAGATAGTTTTAGCTGTTTGTTCTTTGTCTGGATGTTGGTTTTTCTTTGTTTTTTTATGCATTATTATGTGTTTTGTGTTGATTTGTATGTTTATTAGTCATTGTAAGTCTTCTTAAATGTTCCAAAATGTCTTAAATAAAATACTTAAAGAATATATAATCTATATGTTATGCTTTCATAATACTGTACGTTTTATCAAAAAAGCATGGAAATCATGCATTTATCTGTTGCAAGAAGCATTGTTTTCAAATTAGATCTAATAAAAAGAACGAAGTGAGATTGCAGAGAAGAAGGAATTGTTTCATTAGCCTATCTTGCTTTTCACTACAATAGAAATGGTCCAAAACAGATTTCCCCCAAACAGAGCAGCTCTCTTATTAATATCCTTACAGTTATATAGAACTTGTCAGGACACTATACTCAAAGTCTTTTACAGGCAATGAGGACTCCCTTCCACCAATAGCACTATGTAGCCCCACCTGGATGATGTGATGACAGTCATGGTGCGCCAGTACACTCACCACACATCAGCTATCAGTGGGGAGGAGAACAGAGTGATGAAGCCAGTTTATAGATGGGGTTTATTAGGGTGCCATGATTGGTAAAGGCCAATGGGACATTTCACCAGGACCCCGGGGTAATACCCCTACTCTTTTTGAGAAGTGCCCTGGGATTTTTAATGACCACAGAGAGTCAGGACCTCAGTTTTACATCTCATTCGAAGGACGGCACCTTTTTACACCATAGTGTCCCTATCACTGTACTGGGGCATTAGGACCCACACATCCCGCAAGATGAGCACCCCCTGCTGGTCCCACCAAGATGTCTTCCAGCAGCAAGGGTGATATAGCTGCTGGCATAATAATATAATCATTCTCAGATAAGTTTCTTCAACTCTAGCTAGGCGCTCGTCCTTTGCACCTGGGTATACTGATACTAATAGTCAAAGCTCAGTGTAGTGCAGCTTTGAAATAAGTAAATTAAGAAGGCCTTCGGGGAGATAAGTAGAGAGATACCAACACACTCTCATCCACTCAACTCTTAAGCAACTCTTTCTTTTCCTATATTAGCTGCAAGTAATGAACAACCTCTTTTCCCTATAAAGAATAACATGTTGCATTAGGAAAAAATACATACAGTATTTGGAATGGATATATTTGAGCACCAGGTATTTGGACATAAGAATACAAGCTTCACCAGTTGTTCAGCTGCTCAGAAATGTCACATTCTTTAAGGGCCTTATTCAACTAAAGTTCCCAAAGCTATGACAGGTGAATTATATTCTCTAATATGAAGAATAAACAAATTTATTCTAACTAAGGTCTACAAGGGAATGAAGCTGAGTGACACTGAACTAAAAATGCAGAATTTGGTGCCTGTTAAATTATTTTGAAAATAATTTTGAAAATGTCAGTACTTTTAATGCCTAGCAGCTATTTCAGTGGTTCCTTAACACAGCACAAATTTCAGTTTGTTATAATTTCCGTTTATATAAGCTTTAATCTCTCATTCTCACAAAGCTTTGAGTTTATTGACCTTAAATTTCTTCAGAAAGTTGTAGACATTACTTAATATTGGCACTTTTCCAGCCTGTATCTGCGATATTGCATTGTATCTTGCTCTCAGTTTTATTCTGAGTATTTTAATGTTTACATGTCTCTTTACAAAGATTTTAAACAGAGCGTGAGTTGCCACCTAGAATGGAAACTAGCAGAACCAGAACCCAAAGCTGTGTGGCAGTGATGTCATCTGTAGTGTCACTGCAGCGCCCACCTGCTCTCTTATAAGTAAAATTATTTTGTTTTTCTTTTCAGAAATATGTTTTTTTACAGAAGCTCCATTTCAAGTCACACTTGCGTTTTATTTCAAAAGTGAACCGCAGTCGTTTGTTCATGCCTTTTTGCCCCCGTGCGCCTGGCTGCGTGGGGTGAGAATGAAATCGAAAACACGTTGAGTCTAAGTGTGGAGATTCCAGTGGGGGCAGAATTCAATTGTGAACACAATACGTGACACAGTGGGACAAAAAGGTAGAAAGTCTGTAATCGAGAAGAGGCCAATATGACTATTACTATTTGTCATACAGATGTGCTTTCCCTGACATGCGATGTGCTCTATATTAGGTACTTTAATTATGGGCTAAAAATCGTAAGGCAGATTTATCTAAAGTTACGACAAGAAATTCAAATAATAGAATTAGCTATAATTAACATCATAAAGTGTTATAAAACAAAGCATCGCAGGGCTTAAATAACATACGGGCCAGCTTTAATTACACGTCATGATTCTGAGGGCGCTGAAGCAGTACTAATGCTTTATTCGTCACTGTAATGGCTTGTAATTAACTTCAGGCCATTTGCGCAATGGCTGGCATTAAAACAAAAATGATAAGTAGTTATTTGTCTTTACTGGGAATCATGTGAGAAGTACATGTGGTGGTTGTGTGTCTGAAGCACAGCGGCACAGGCACATTCAAAACATCGCTGTTGGTGCTACTGCTGCTGTTTTAGATGTTACAGACGTATTTCAGGTGATCCTGCACTTCATCAGGCTCTGTTTCTCCTCACCCTGCTCTGGTAGCATGAGGTGTTCAGCCATCTACAAAATTGCCTTTTGCAATCCTCAGATTTCCCAATGTTGTATAAAAAATCAACAACACATGGCCGAATGTCACTGATTTTGGATCTTGACAAAACAAGAAGGAAATGTGACTTGCACTTCCTGTTAAATTGAAACTTTATCTTGTTAAATATTGTTAGAATGAATACCGTACACTGACTATCAAGGGAATTGTCAGGGTTTAAGAGGATACCTTGAGAGAGGATGTGATTTATGGCTGTTTGTCTTTGGTCATCTGTGAGAAGCAGCATTTTGTTTGGTCATTCTTGTAATGTACATTTATGAGCCTTTCTTAGCCTTAGGTGTTTACATAAACTGAGGCAAAACAGTGAATTAAAAGCTGGATCACAAGGCAATGCTGAAACACGATTTTACTTCCTATCTGAGCCTTGAGCGGCGTCTGAACCAGGGTCTCTCCAGTAATCACATGTACTGTCATTGTACCACAGCCACTGGCTGCCTTGGGAATGCTGTGTGTACTGTATATGATTTAGGTTGCAAATATTGTTTTTTTTTTCTTGTCAGCCTGAGCTCGTTCTCAAGCTGTGTGGCCAGACTTTTCGCAGGCACTTAGATCTGGGAGGTGGGCCAGAAGGTGATTGTGCTTCGAGTTGCTCTTTGGGAAAACTTGCTCTTTTGGGAAAATATCAGCTCATCCCATGGGGACGCCACTGTTCATGAGTGGTCATGAGGTCACTGCTTTCAGTTTTAAATGGTATCAGAATCATGGTTTGTCAGGGCTTTTTCAAAATAGCCTGACCACAAGGCAGGGACGCAAGTACCATACATATATGCTTAAAGAACTTAAAAGAAAGGTTAATGAGAAGAGGCCATTCTGACCTTCTGGCTTGTTTGATTACTAGTTTCTAAGTGAACTGACAGTCTCATCCAGTTTTTCCTTATAATGCTAAGGTGGTAGCTTTGAACAACATGGCTTCGTTCATGTTGACCTTTAACTGTACATTGCCATGAGAAAAAACGCAATCTTACCATTTACTGTAGATTTCATGATAGATTCTCAGAAAGTCTTATGCTTTAAGGATAATGAACAAAAAGGGTCATAGAGAAGTAAATTTGTAAAAAGAGGAGAACTTTTCATTTACAGCCGTGTTGTTACTGCTGAAGGTTCTTAGTGCAGGAAGATTTAAGAGTTTTAAGCTGGACTGCTGTGAGCAGAATTTAAACCTATGATTCAGTGTGCCTGTGTATAATAAAATGCTTCTTTCTGCTCCAAATATCCAAACTCAGATAAACAGTAATTGCACTAGAATAAAACTGCTACTGCTTGTAATAAAAATGTAAGTGGAGTGAACTTAACAGACCTAATTTTACACTGATTGCTTTACCTATAGTGAAAAACTGATTACACTTGTTTGCTTATTTGCAATATACTGGTATTCTCTTCCGGGGCTGTCCCTCCCTGTGCCCTGAGCTACCTGGATGAGCTCCTGACTTCTGTGACCTCCATCAGGAATAAGCAACATTCTGATAATGAATTGGTAGAGTTTTCACATTGGATGGACATATGTTCGATAATGGATGGAAGGAAGGATGTTTTTTTTCCCTACATCTTAGATCTTTGAATTGTTTTTTAAACTTTCCAGACTGCCAGCTCAGCTCCTCTTAGTGAATCTTTGTCTTTGCCAGGGTTTTGTGCATGTCTGTAAATCTAATAGGGTAGACATCATGATGCTTGAGTGATTCATGGGTTGCAAATGAAATTGGTCCATCTGTTAAATCCATCGCACCTATGTTGATGTCTATCTGAGTGGTGGCAATTGTTATTAGCATCTGCATTCGAAACCCCTTTGTATGGTACTGTATATACTATTGTAACGCTTACGGCCGACAAGCACTGTGTGTAAGAGCCGGCGTACCAGAGCGGGTGACGTCACCGCCCTTCCCTGTGATAGCAGGACCACAGCTACTGGGCTGTGGAGAGATCTCTCTTTAGCTCACGGGGCTAGGTCGCTGCAGAGAGACGCGGAAGTCCCGGGTTCGAGCCTCCAGTCGGGATGGGGCCGACCAGATGCGGCAAGGGCGCCCGCCTGAGCCCCCGTTGCGTTACATTTAGTGTAACGTTTACGGCCGACAAGCACTGTGTGTAAGAGCCGGCGTACCAGAGCGGGTGACGTCACCGCCCTTCCCTGTGATAGCAGGACCACAGCTACTGGGCTGTAGAGAGATCTCTCTTTAGCTCACGGGGCTAGGTCGCTGCAGAGAGACGCGGAAGTCCCGGGTTCGAGCCTCCAGTCGGGATGGGGCCGACCAGATGCGGCAAGGGCGCCCGCCTGAGCCCCCGTTGCGTTACTTTGGTGTCAGAGTGGGATGGGATAGCCCTTCGCCGGGGACGGCGATTTAAGCGGGGGAGAGTGTAACGCTTACAGCCGACAAGCACTGTGTGTAAGAGCCGGCGTACCAGAGCGGGTGACGTCACCGCCCTTCCCTGTGATAGCAGGACCACAGCTACTGGGCTGTAGAGAGATCTCTCTTTAGCTCACGGGGCTAGGTCGCTGCAGAGAGACGCGGAAGTCCCGGGTTCGAGCCTCCAGTCGGGATGGGGCCGACCAGATGCGGCAAGGGCGCCCGCCTGAGCCCCCGTTGCGTTACATTGGTGTCAGAAGCGGGGTGGGATAGCCCTTCGCCGGGGACGGCGATTTAAGCGGGGGAGAGTGTAACGCTTACGGCCGACAAGCACTGTGTGTAAGAGCCGGCGTACCAGAGCGGGTGACGTCACCGCCCTTCCCTGTGATAGCAGGACCACAGCTACTGGGCTGTAGAGAGATCTCTCTTTAGCTCACGGGGCTAGGTCGCTGCAGAGAGACGCGGAAGTCCCGGGTTCGAGCCTCCAGTCGGGATGGGGCTGACCAGATGCGGCAAGGGCGCCCGCCTGAGCCCCCGTTGCGTTACATTGGTGTCAGAAGCGGGGTGGGATAGCCCTTCGCCGGGGACGGCGATTTAAGCGGGGGAGAGTGTAACGCTTACGGCCGACAAGCACTGTGTGTAAGAGCCGGCATACCAGAGCGGGTGACGTCACCGCCCTTCCCTGTGATAGCAGGACCACAGCTACTGGGCTGTAGAGAGATCTCTCTTTAGCTCACGGGGCTAGGTCGCTGCAGAGAGACGCGGAAGTCCTGGGTTCGAGCCTCCAGTCGGGATGGGGCCGACCAGATGCGGCAAGGGCGCCCGCCTGAGCCCCCGTTGCGTTACATTGGTGTCAGAAGGGGGGTGGGATAGCCCTTCGCCGGGGACGGCGATTTAAGCGGGGGAGAGTGTAACGCTTACGGCCGACAGGCACTGTGTAAGAGCCGGCGTACCAGAGCGGTTGACGTCACCCCCCTTCCCTGTGATAGCAGGACCACAGCTACTGGGCTGTGGAGAGATCTCTCTTTAGCTCACGGGGCTAGGTCGCTGCAGAGAGACGCGAAAGTCCCGGGTTCGAGCCTCCAGTCGGGATGGGGCCGACCAGATGCGGCAAGGGCGCCCGCCTGAGCCCCCGTTGCGTTACACTATATTCAACACTATAGCCATATCTATTTCATCTTCAGCAGTGCTCCAGTTATTATTTCCTTTTCTTTTTTACCTCCTCCTCCCTCATGTTTGTGTCGTCAGTATATTGCAGAGATCTTTTTTTACCTGACTCAAGGACGATGACAACAAACACGTAACCTAGAAAGACAAATGTGGAATTTATATTTAATGAGCATCTCACAGCTGTACTGATACAGAGCTTATGAAAATTCATTTATGAAAAGTATCATGCATATTTATAAAGTGACATGATGCCCTGAGTTCATAATTATTTACCCATCAGCACCATGTCTTCAGGAAGAAAGAAGTCAAGTTCCTGCTTATTTCAATTAACACAGAAAGCGCAGCCACTCACGTCAGGGTGTTTTGTATTCAGTACTTGGAAGAGTGTCAGAAAATGTATAATTTTCCATTTTAATATCGCAGCATGTAACACTTACTATATGTCATTTTCGGTGACTGCTGCTGTATTTATATAGTCTTTCTGAGTGAATGTGACAAGTACCACAGCTACAAATCCCTCTGATCTGCTTCAAGAAATTAAGCCCATTCCCACAAAACCAGAACTCTTTAGTAATCCCTTTAGTAATTTTAGGACCTGAGGGCTTGTCTCTGAAACTTTCAGAGTTTAAAAGAACTTTACTGCTGAGATTCCTAGAGTGTGGAGGAAAAAGATTGCCTCGCACATGTATCTCATAGTCAAACTTTGACTACTTTGTACAAATGTTGACGTGTCTGGAAAACGAGGCCGTGCCCTTCTTTGTAGAACAAAAGCAATTTGAGCATGATGAATTCCCATGTTCCTCCTCAAGATGGATTGCTGCAGCCCCCATTCATTTTTTACAGAACAGAAATGTAATATCCTTATGTCAGCTGGGAGAGAGAAAGATGGACAGCACTTCTATGGGTAAACAAACACTGGACTTGTCCTTCTAATTCCTTCTAATGTTGATGTTTTTGTTTTAATAGCAACTTCCTTTGTTTTTTATACATCAATTTTCATATCCATTCGTAAGGTGTGGTAGAGGAGCTAGGGTACAGACCTTTGCTGGGAGGTACAGCAGCAATACCTCACCTGGGGCTTGAAATCGCGACCCCCCCCCCCCCTGGTCAGGTGACCACCGCCCTTTGACTCTGTTCCGCACTGGCCACCTTGTTGTAGGCAACAGAAAAATAAAGCGGAACAGCATTTAAGGGTCCATGACCCATGCTTTGCATTCAGAGGTTTGCTGCTTCAGCTCGTGTTTGCTAAGTTAAAGAAACTTTTTAAACTTTTCTTGGAAAAGCGCTTCACTCTCCATGTGTGCGCTCGAGCACATTTGGTAAAGGAATAAGTGTCGGGGCGAAAGCTTTGCTGAAAATAGCAGAAAGTAGGTCTGAGGATGGCCTCCTTACTGAGGATGTAAGGAAATCTTAGAAGCTGACCTAGATGACTTGCAGGGAGGCAGCAGTGTTATCATTTGATTTTTCCAGGGCGGCTGTAAACAGACGCAGAGACGAGCTCGGAACAGGATGCGGTGCGGCTGACATTGTGCTGGATGACAAGGGATTGGATTCTGCCCCGCCGTTCTAGAAAACCTGTTTTAAAAATAAGCTGGAATCCAAATGAGACCGAACCGTGTCATTTCTTGTCCTACTTTAGGCAAAACTTCTTTTTCCTGCACATTTGTTATCCCCGCCTTTTATAATTAGTGCCTGTAGAGCATAATTCCCACGGTGAGACCCGACAGCAGTTTGGGAAATGATAGCGGACCATCATCACTCCATGGAAAGAAAAAGGTAGGAGTGCAGTGCCGATCTCATTCATCCTCTCGGCCTGTCAACCTTTTGTTCTCCTCTTCTATTTATAAAGCCCCGTTAACCTGAGTACAAGGTATATTTAACAACTTTGGAATCTTTTTTAAGGCCAACAGCAATGATAGCAGGACCGCTTCTTAAACATTTTTTCCCTTTTAACGTTTGCAGAAAACGTTGCCGTTAAAATGTGTTGTATATGTAAAATCTTGCAACAGCCCCTTCAAAATAATGAGGTTTGTCGGGATTTAAATTCAGGACACTTCCTGAAAAGATATCTACAGCTCAGATCGTGAAGCTGTCATTGAAAATCAGATCCGTTCACAGGACTGAGATGAGCAGTATTTTCTAATTTCCAACCAGTAAACTCCTGTCAAGGAATGTTATGCTGTACAAAATCACCCCTGAGAAAGTCCCCCACATTCTGATACTACCTCTAGTATTATTGAAGTTCTCATTTCAGGGCAGTGCCTTGGATGAGTGTGAGACAGACTTGTTATTGTTATTGATCCATACATTCCTCATGTTGTGTTTTTGGGGAGGATTGAGACAAGTTGCTGGAGCTACAAAATTAAAGTTGTAAATCAAAATGTTGTTGAAAGTCACCTGTCTTGGAGTTCTTTGCTTTTATCGCTTGTAAAACAGCTGTCAAGTCCTTTCAAAAGCCTGGCTGAAATTTAACCACATCCATATTGGGAATTGTTCTGATAGCTACCATAATTTCAGCAATGGAAAACAGTTTTGACATTGTATTCATGTACTAAGGGCCTGTCTTCAGTTCTTTAATGTACTTTCACTACCTCTCCATTCTGTCTTAGGGGCCTGTTATGCAATACCCTCATTTTTCCTTGAAACCTGCATTAATAGACAGCAAGTCTCAAAGCACAGTACCACTTCCTTCACCATTTCCTTATCACGTGTGCATGTCTTATCATGTGTTGAGGTTTTCTGTAGTTTTTCTGTAGAAATGATTGATGTAACAGGACTTCAAAGAAGAGAATTGGTTTGTTTCCTAATTTTATTGTAGGTCAGAAGTTACAGATAAACCCCAGTAACACCAGTGTGGGAAGAGTCTTGACTCATATTTATGGGATTAAGCTGCATTGTATGAGGCAGGGGCAAACAGATGAGGTAGTCATTCCCCCCTCAATAAACCAAGAAGCTGCTTTACTGGCGTCAGAGTTGGGCTTGGTAAAACTGTTACTGCGCTGGATGCTGTAAAATTGAAACTTTAGTAATTTTGCTAAAGTCAAATATTGGTGGTCTCCTGGAGATATTATTAAAGGGTAATTTGACTGCCTTGTACAGCTTTTGGTTTATTGGTGTCAGTAATATTAAACATAATTTGGAATACTGCCACTATAACCTAACGTCTGATCAATAAAGATAAAATGGAATAAAATACAGTACTTGACATCTGAACATCTGACTAATGGGATAGAATTTATTTGTGTATGTGCAATATGACATAATATCTTATTACTTACACAATAAATGTTCCCAAGCACAATTAATTGCCTGGGTGTTGATCCCATTCTGTTAAATACATTTTGGATCATGAATTAAAGTGAACCTGGATCTAAAACAGTAACTTTTGAAGTCAGTCCTCTGGCTTTACTAAACTGGCCAAGGCCAACAACATAATAGATTTATATTGTATGTTAGACTTTTGTATTTGCATTACAATTATAACTTCTTTTTAAGACTTAGAATAATTGGCTTTGAGTTCAGCATTAATTATTTCAGGAAATGTTCATGAATAACTTATATGATTAAAGGGCTGTGGCTACAAAGAAAATATGGTTTCACAGAAAGCCTGATAACCAATGTGAGCTACATTTTTTATTTATGTACAGTAGATATTTATGCAATTTACCTTACCTTGAATCTTACTGATACTGTTTATAGTAAGATGACAAAACAGAGAAGTGAAAAGGAGGTAAATGGTTTTATGAGGAAAATGAAACTTTGCATTGGGAGGAGAGAGGTTGATATAACCCTCAAGATGAAATAGACAAGCATGAGGTCAGGACATCCATTGGATGTTCAGTAATACATATATAAAATATAGCTAATTATAATGCAAATTCTTGAAAATCAGAAATAGCATTGCATTTTGATAAATCTTTTTAATTTTATGTTACACACAAAAATACGATTAGTGACTTAATTGTGTTTCCCTGGGCTTCCAGCAAAGTCAAATGGTTTATCTGCTCTACAGTGGTTGTAAAATCAGGGTTATTGTAGACTGCAGGATACCGAGGAGAATTAGTTTTGTCGTAGCAGTTTTTCTGAATTTTTGTATGTTTTCTGAACTTTTAACATGTTCTATTTATAACAAAAAAGATATCTGTTATTTATTGAAACTAGAATGTCTTTTTTCAGTTCTGTACTGTAAGTTGTCAGCATGTAACAACTCGCACACTGAATTTTTTTAAATTTCAAAGAAAACTTTAAAAACTGTATTTTAAAACTTCTTGTCAGTAAATGTTTTGGTTAAGATTACTGGGCCACTTGATTGTAAGATAAACTAGAATAAGTGAAAATTATTCTGGATTTTGCTCAGTTGCCTGGCACATGAAAAGAGAGAAGGAGAGATTTCCATTTTTTTAACTCTCGATCTCCAGTGTATGAGGAGTAGAAGGTGCTTTATTTTAAACAAATCAGAAAATCCAAGCTATTGGATACCGTTTGAAGCCCATATTAGAAAGACAGCTTAATGCAGGTTATCCTGAATGAAATGGTTTAAGGGCACAATTTCATATTTGGACCAGTTAACCTTTTTATCCGGGATAAGACCATAGTTGTAAATTAGATGTAAGAGAATAAAGAGTTATAGGAATGCTGGATAAACAGGCTAATATTGTACGTAAACATTGTTTTTATTGTCAGTGTTTCTAGCTATTACTCCTAATATACATGTATATTTTTATTTAGCAAAAGCAATAATACACAATGAATAGCAATGAAAAAAGAGATAATAGAGATAATAGGCAGCCATGTCTCTTCTTTCTGAATAACTTAAATTCTGTTGAGATTATTTCTTTGGCAATAATTGAGGCAGATGGGGAAATATATAGGATTTTAATCCAACTGATATAGCATATTCATCAAATCCCAATTTTTCTAAAACTTAATAAATATGTTCAATTTACCACTTCAGTGTCCTTCTGAACAACTGAAGCGACTATAGCACTATTGTTTTTTTACCATTTTTTAATGTCTAGTATAATCTGATGGCTGTTTTATTTAATTAAATCCTGTTTAGTCAGGACGAATTAGGTCTGGAAGGCTTTTTTCTATTTTTTCAATGTTGTTTCATTTAATGATCTGCATTTATGAGGGATATAGGGTGACTCATACATAATGAGATGTCTGTTCTTTTAAAAAAAAAAAAATCAGTGCTCTGTTCATGCTGAATTCTGTGGGACTGATCTAAACTGGTGAATTGTAGATACAATCTCACTCATTAGCCTTATGTAGATACCATACAGTACATCTCTTAAACCGTGTTCATTCAGACAGCCCTTAGTGGGCTCTGATATACTGTATACAGTATGTGTTTAGTGCTGTTGGATCTATATAGAAATGGATTTGGGACAGATATCAATACCTTCCAATTGTTGTTTTGGACTTAGGGAAATTCTCTATTTCATTAAATACTGAGCAGAGAAATTCAGGTGAGTCATTTTTGGGACAGTCATTTGGATTTGTGCTTCAGGTTCATAAATTGATTACCTACAGAAAAAAACAAAAACTTTCAGTAGTTGAAATGAGTTTAAAAGACACAGCAAATATGTGATCTGTCCACTTCCATTTTAGTTTTAGATGTTCTGATTTCTTCAAGTGCATTTTCTGAATTAGATCAGATTTAATAGATTATTTAAAAGAATTTTGGGATTATTCTAGCTTTTTGGCAGGAGGTGTGTCCATTTATCTGCATATATTGGGATACCATCAGGTTTTGACACTATTATTAAGTACAAACTGGTCTTTTACTTTGTCCTTATTTCTTTGTTTGCAGTATTGGAAAATCAGATGATAGCTCCAGTAAAGTCTCCTGACTTTGTTGAGCACAGATCTAAAACACACAGTAACTGGTTTCAATACATCTTTAGATCCTGCATTATGTATGGTAAAATTAAAGTGCTCACTTAACAGTGAAATGTCATTCCTGTCAATGTCTTTGATGCCACACTTTTTTAGCCTATGAAATTACAGTAATTAGAAGAGGCAGCTTGTTTCTGGTTACGTGCTCTAATTTGATGAATGTGTTTTGAACGTCTGTTTAGAGTTCATTGTCAATATTGAGTATCAGATAATTATTTGACACTTCATTCACTATGGCTTACTGAAGAAATTTGAAACTGGAGGGAAAACAGTTTCATGCTCATAATTATAATAAAATTGTATTGCATATTGTACTTTGCTTTCGAATGCATCCCAAAGTTCTTTACAATTTCTAAAAAAATATTGCTGTAGTTACATTCTGACCAGACCATTGACATCTTCTCGAAGCTGGAGCAGAAAGAACTGAAGAGGCTGACATTTGATGATGTCTCGCAGGACCAGTGTAATACAATGGAAAATGTATCCCCCAAAACTTAACATTGACATCAAAAACCTAGTAAAGACCTGCCATAAGAGAGCTGAGAGTATTGAACAGGTCCAACACTTGAGAACGAATTATCCAGAACACACAAAAGGCATTCAAAGTTATTATCATGTGTGTGCCCTTGGACGCAGCTGACCTAATGCTGTTGGGATTCATGTAGCTACAAATGATCAAATGCTTGCATCAGTGTCCATTCCAGCAGTCTTATTACAGCTGTTGCTACAGATATTGCTGGTGAAATCAGTGAGCTTCAGAGGCTGGTAGCAGTAGTTCAAAGCTTGTTTCAGTTGCCTCTTTTCTAACAGAATGTAGTGCCCCCCTGTGGTCTGTACCTTTATTTATTTGTTTGTGAACTCACATAATTCTTGGATGGAGCTTGTGGGTTCTGTACTAACACCAAATTAATGGGACACTTTTGTCTTTTCTTTTTTGGTCGAGCAGACTTGATGAAGCTAGATTACCAGCAATCTCCATGAAAGTGCCTCTCAAGAAGAAAGGCAACACAGTGATGTTGTAGAATGCCCTGCTAAGTTAAATCTACTGTACTTGTTTACACTGATTTTGCCACTGGCTTTGCTTTAATATGCCCTTGTACCTGGTTATTATGAGAATGATGCTTAATTAGAACAGACACTGTCATGGGGCAACGATGACAATAGCTGTCAGAGACATGTCTGATAAATGATGCAGGCAATGTGCATCAAGGACAGGATTCAGATTTGAGGATAAAATGGTAAAGTTTCGCAGGAGTTTCTGGCTTTCAAATGAAACAGGCCTCAGTAATGACTGGGGACTCAAGTTATCTAGCAACAAAGGCTTTGCTCTAAAATCTTGAAATCAGTAGTCTATGTAGGACAGTGGGGAAGGGAGGCTCAGTACAGAGAGCAGCCTGTAAGAACCAACCATTGCTCATTTTTGTTTCAAGTTACAAAATGACCATAATCCCTGTACCTTTATCATTCTTCTTCCAATTCAACATCTGTGGTTCTGCATTTTGAAATACTTTCTTCTACAGTATGTGAATTTAGGACAATCACTTATTTGATATGTGTAGCTATGATTGTTAAGAGTTAAATTGTCTCTACATCAATTTTGGTACAGAAATGTGCTGTTACATTTTCTATATCAAGTTGTCTGTGAAAATAAATGTCATTCTGGCAGAGGAAGTAATTTTTAAGAAGTGACAAATCCCAAGTGAGAAACTTAACAAACAAAGCTGTGTTTTGTATCTGGTATATACAGTAAATGACTTTTGCATATGAGTCTGAAATGATAAGTACCAATGGTATGCTTCCTATATTTCATTAATCTATAAGCGGAAATTATTTTTTTCTTATTAAACAGATCAAACTCACGAAGAACAATTCAAAATCTGTTTCTTATTTTACATTTCAGTAGACATACTTTTATGTTTTTCGGTCTGTTTCACATGAGTAGTTTATTTCTTTTTTGATTAACAGTTAAATGTGAGTGGTATTGATACAAAATGACTGCAGTTCTCACGACATGAATACATTGTGTGAAGGTGTGTATTGTACTGGTGATCTCTTATTGCACCACTCCACCTTTATTATTTAGGAGGAGGAAAAGTTTAAAAAGACAATGTTGGGTTACAGCAGTGAGCTTTATGGTTTGGGGGCTGTGAATTCCAGGGGGAATGTGAGTCACTGGATTGGCTTTTATAAGCAACTTGACTCCAACAGCACAATAAAGACTCCTGTCAACTGTGATTCACAGCACTTCAGTCATCCAGACCTCAGAGGGAAGTCTTCTTCACCAGAGCCCAGTTTGGAAAAAAGTTCAGAGAAATTTATAGTGCTTTAATAGGATATTGCAAAGCAGTGACATTTGCGCAAAGTGGCTTTGGTAGTAGGAAGGCATTTGGTGCCTGTTGACAGTAGATCTTTACGACTGCTTATTTTTTTTAAAGACTTCGCACAAAACTTTTCTTTTAGTATATTCCTATCGGGTTTCGGTATGTACCTACAGCTGTGCTCATGGTTTTGCTTTGCTGACCTGCTGTTGTGTATTCCTAGCCTGCTGCGAACGGTCAATTTCTCCTGACTGCAGCCTGGCAGGAGTGTGTAAGCTGTGTGCCCTAGTACCCCCTCTCTGACTGCAGTAGTTTATTTAACATTGTTTCCTGTTGAGGTAGTCTAGCTGTGGATAGAAAAAGGATAGATTGCCCAGGGTTTTCTTTTAGGTAAATGTTGTTTGCTACTGCTTTGTCTAACACTACTGTTAATCTCAAATATGCATTCTGATCAAAGCATGTTGTGAGAACTGATTTGATAGTGTACTCCAAGTAACTCCTTTATGTTTTCAGAAACCAGTGAGCCAGATGATCCCAGTGGTCCTTTCACACCTATCTGTAATGTCCTTTTTTCAATCCTATGGCTAACCTTCTATAGGTGTGTGTTCATACCCTTGTATAAATTGTGTTATACCCATGGTACAAACAGAGAGATCAACTCCAGTGAAATCAGGGCATGGTTTTAATGAGTAAAACTGTAATCTTAGCTAAGTGAATGCAGTGCAAAACAAAGGGAAAACTAAATTCAAATTTCTTGGCAACATTTTGGTAGCAAAGTTTTTGAAGTGTTATCTGTGCCATACAATCTTGTTTAAAAATCCCTAAGAGCTACAGATGAGAAAATGAGTTGAGGAGGCAGCATGCCAGTGCCAGTGCTTCTCAGGGTTTTTCTGAAGTCCTCAGAGCTTGCAGGGAGATGTTCTCATAATGGTTTTGTTGGCCTGAGATATGTTGGGTGGTAGATACCTTTCTGACCTGCTGCCAGTGAGATTAGCACACATAAAAAAGAGTAACTTGGAAGCTGATACAGAAACTTGAAGATATGTTTTATTTCAGGCCTTTTTGCATGGTAATTGGTTTATTCCATGCTGAAAAGATTCTCTTTTCAGCATGGAATAAACCAATTACTTGTTCCTTTGCATCCTATGCATGCTGACGCAGCTACCCACCTGAACTTTTTGCACTGTGTTCAGCATAGAAAGTTGGAAGATTGTTTATTAACAAGCCTTGTGGTGCTCTGCTTCTGCTTCCACAGTTTAACTTATTACTGCAGCACATTTATTGGGAATTCCTTGCAATTTATTTCCTAAAATGATGAGTTCAATTGAATGCCTGATAATAGAGGCAATAAACCCAAATTGTATTGGCAAAAAAGGGAAATGTTTTTTGTCAATGGCAGTCTTCCATTTTAGACTGCTAATTGTTTTAATTATAATATCCCATATAACTGCAGTGAGTCTATCTCTGATTTGTTTTTTGAGAATTTTGTTCATTACCCATTTACATCAAACAGAATCTCATGCATACCAAAAATGACGTTAGGCCTTAGACCTCAGGCTACCCCATCTACTTTATATTGCAAGCTTTAAAGAGTATTTTCATCAAAACCACAGGCTGAGCCAGAATAACTAGGGTGTTGTTAATCTATAATTAAGTTTTTTTTCTTAGGGAATGGTTTTTATCATTTAATGAAATGGCATATATATCATATTCTCTGGGGTCTCATACAGATATTTTGTTTAATTTTGAGATTTTTCATGTAACTTTAGCAGATGAGGTAGAGAAATGTGGAATCTGTTCTAAAGGAGAAATTGTACAGAGGGAATTTTTGAAGTGTCCCTCTTTAGGTTCTCATTTAAACCTTCCTTCTAACAAGGTTTCTTTGTTCTTAGCAGATTGCTAAGCATGCTTCTCATAACTCAGTTGAAATGACATTGGCTGTAAAGCTCAATCTGTTTCCTATTTTGTGAACATCATGTCTGAGTGTCGTTCTTTAAAATAGTTTCAAACCAGCAAGATTACAGCATACGACCACAACATGCCCGTTGAAAAAGGCAATGACTAGTTTGTACTGTTACCATTCTTTTTCATGCATTTACGGTGCTTGAAGGTCATTGCTTGTCAGATTTGCTTGATGACCATCGCAAATCACCTCGTGTCCCTTTAAAACTGGGCGTTACATTTGTCAGGACAGCGAAAGATAAAAGCTACTGCATGTGGAATCATCACTTCAATGAATCTGTGTGAAGACCAGTATGACAGACTATGGAAAGATACTAAGAATTTTAAAACACACATGGGTGTTTAGTGTTTTGTAATAGTAACGGTGCAAATACTAAGCTCTAATTCAGCTGCACTCAGATGCTTTCAGTTTTTGTTATGTCCGTCAAATTGAGAAAACTCATAGCTCATGAGATTCCTGTGTGAACGGTCTTCTAGCATGGCCTCTGTCTTGTGTGTGCACACCAAACTCGCAGCACTTTGGTCAATCCTCAAAACTATATTTTAGTGAATCTCTTATTCATTTAATGCTTTCTTTTTTTGTTATGTGTGAGTCAAACACACCTACTAATATCTGAATGCACACCATTGTGCCACAGTACACTGCTGGAGAAACAGTAGATTATACATAGAAAGCTTGTATCTCTCAACTGTAGGCCAGATGAGCCAGATATACAGTAGTATAGAAGCCAATTAGAAAGGGTTGAATTATTTGATGAAGCAGTCAGGTAATTTGATTCGGTATTTACATTAATATGTCATGTGAAGATGGGTAAGACCTTATTCTGGATGCACAGTTTTCACAGAAAGGCATCTCATGGTCTCATCTCACCCTTCTTTTGGATTATGAGGTTGTTTTCTCTACTCTAAGAGATTTAGACTCACTGATTATTTTTCCTTTTTTTCCCTGTCAATTTTTTTACAGTAGCCAGTAACTATTCAACCTGACTCATGGCTATAATCTCACTCAGATATGAGGAAAGCACATTGTACAATGTCAATTTCCAGTAAATCAGGTTTCCCACATACAGTACTGCAGAGAACATTTACAACAAGACAAGACATTTTGCTGTTTGATGATAATGACTTGTTTGACAAGCATTGCTGCTTGATTTTCTATTTATTCATCAGCTCCTGCTGGAATTTACCTGTACTAGTTATTGGATTTTTTATAAGCTGTCATTTAAAAGATAAAAAGGATTTGTTTGCATACAGTATGTGTCAGCCTTAACAGAAAGTGAAAATCTGTTAACTTTGCTGACAATCTGAGCAAGAGGAAAACAATAAATATTTGAATATACTGTAAACTAAATATTTGAAGATACTTTGTTAATTACATGATATAAGCTGTTGGTGTGATATTGTGCTTATTCATTTACTGTAAGTTTCAACTGAGGTGATATACACATTAACACATTTCCTAAAACATCATTAACATACTGTAATTGACAATCTCGTTAGCACTTCTTACCCTTCCTAGATCTTTTCAGATCTCAGAAGCTAAGAATGGTTGGGCCTGGTCAGTACTGGTGTGGAAGACATGCAGAAAAAACAACTATTTGTATGTGGTGCTGGTAAACCAGTAGGAGGTGCTCTGCTCTTTGAATCAGAATTTCCAGTTCAGTGCTTCAGTATCGTAATGGCAGGCACTGTGCTCTAGTAAATGGCTTTACTTGGGCATTAAAGATTCCATGCCACTGTTCTGTTAAATGATTAAAGATTCCATGCCACTGTTCTGTTAGATCATTAAAGATTCTATGCCACTGTTCTGTTTGATCATTAAAGATTCCAATGTCTCTGTTTTGTTTGGTCAATGAAATACCCCATGGCATTGTTCAGTTTGGTCAATAAACTGGCTCTGTTCTTCTTGGTCATCATCTGTTAAGATATCTGTCAAAAAGAGGCCATTCCTTTTACTTTCTTTACTTAAACAAAGCACAGCTTAGAACAATTTATTTTTAATAACTTCGAACTCCCAATAATTGGATTTTCCTGTGTGATGGGAGTGAAGGTTGGTGTGAATTAGACTTCCTATTTTTGCATTTATGTAGTGTGTATTATGTTATACCCTCTCAGGACTTAATCTTAATCTTGCTGGGTGGGTGCTTTTTGACTGACAGCCTCCAGGAAATACCTGGGTTGATTCCTTGATTGTGTCTAGGTTCTTTAAGGATCATAGTCAGATATCATTTGCAGTGTTTGAACTACAAATCCTTGTACTTTGCTTCAAACAGTTAAAAAACCTCTTCATGCTGAAATATTGACTTGAAAGCAGTTTTTTTTCTTTGTGTCTTCATTCTTACTCTGTATCCTGCGCCTTTGCCTTCAGCCGGGTCTTGATCCCGTATCTCAAAGTTAATGATCTAATTAAGCCAAACATCTCTTCTCATCTGATTTTTGCTGATTTTTTTATGCTTATTGTTGTTTGTGTGTTTCCCTGTGTATCTGGCCTTGTCTTTCCTTGTTTCTCAATGTATACATCTCCATGTAGCAAACACTAATACAGAGCTGTTGTCAGATTCTCTAATTGGCACTGACAAGGGCAAGCAGATCTGCAGGTCCTATAACAGGTCCTATAAATGCCAGGTGAACAGGAAGGCATGTGTCTGTGATTGTTACATGGTTATAGTATTTTACATTTCTGTTCCATTTTCACCATGAAGGAGTTGGTGTTTGGGTGAAGTTAAAACGTTCTGCTTTCTGGTCCATCTTGCTAACGTGCCAGTCATTCTTAGCTGGTTCGAACCATGCAACCAGGGCAGTCCTGTCTGTTCAGCGTTATTAGAGCTTTTGGTATTAGTTTTTTTTTTACTGCTTTGTAGGTTTGTAACAAAAACATGTGGCCCTTAAATATTGATATAAAATGCTTGTAACAAAGCTTCCTTTACCTACAGAAGACTGCCAGATCAGGGAATTGTAAGTCAATTTTTTGCCTTTATATATGATCCAATTCAGCGCAGTCTTCTTGAATTAAATGTGGGACTCTGGGCCAGTGTAGTCTCAGTGGTAATTGTATAGTGAAGAGTGAAATAAGGCCTATTGAGGTACTGTTTTATTCCTTTCTGTAGAATTATGTTACAGAAACACATATATTATATGCTACCATCACATTTGCTTCTTAGTAATGTAGGTGGATGTTAAAGTGTGACTTATTCTATACAGTATTTTATCTTCTTTCATTTGTAATTTATAGAAGTGTCATGTCCTCTTTTCACATCAGATTGGCTCCTCTGTGACATTACAATTCTGCATTGCAAAGAATCTGCAGTCCACTAACTTGCAGTGAAGAACAAGCATTTAGTTTTCCGTCTGGTCTGTGAATTGTTTGGACAATCTTTTTTAAGTGTTTGGGTGAAGATAACACCTTCTGCTGTCTGGAATGTTAAGGATCTCTGCTGTAGATAATTGAAAATAGAATAAAAATGAAAGATGCACAGAATCTGTTTGTAAATTGCTTTCTGATATGCGTGCCACAAACACAAAATCAGCCTGTTTGCATTAGTAGTGTTCACATAATCAGACAGTTCCAGTAATGTGTTTTATACAAAATGACTGTGCGCCTGGTGATTTCGAGCACTCCCTTTAAAACCTTTTGTTTGTGATAAGTCTTTATTAATTCTTGAGATTCAGTGTTTTGTTTTAACATTCCTGCTGTATTTTGCAGGATGCCTGGAAAGATGACAGCCCCTCACTGCTGCTTCAGCTGAAGGAAAAAGATGAACTGATCTCCAGGCTTCGGAATGAGCTGGTAAGAAGTCGGAGTCAATACTGAATGAATTTGAAGACAACATATCACTTAGCGTTTGGCTAATTAAAATGTTATCGTGACATGGTGATAAAACCTTGCCATAATCTGAAACATCACAAAACTCAGCACTGATGCTATTCCCAGGAAAGACTTTGTGAGAAAGCAGAATAGAGGATGATCATCTTAACTCAGGCTCTGATTTATTCTGGCCTGCAGTTTAAGCAATGAGATGAAGGCAGCTGCTGTCTATACAGTAGACTACACATCCGTGTGGTGGGGTTGGATACTGATGGATTGGAGGGTGATGTGGGGGTACCTGCTGTTATCCAGTTACTCATCCAATCCACAATGAAGATGTTGCCAGCATTCCCAATGTATCTCCGCATGATCCTGTCTATAGTGTACAATCTTCCCAGGTTTTTCATGGCTTCCTAATTCCATTCATTGTTGAAAACATCCATCTGCATACTCCCTGTTAGAATCCAACACTTCTCAGTCGCAAACTTAGCGGCCCAGCCAAATGATATAAAACTCATTGTATGAGGGGCTTAATATATCTGTCAAAAACACACAGCAATATCCAAGTTAAAGCCCTTGTGCTGTGTGTTGCCTGTTTCCCTGCTCACTGTATGTCTACTTTCCTGTAATAAATATACTACATCTAATAAAATATAAATATATACACACAAAAAAGGAAACAGACTCAAGTTTTAATGAGGCAATTGTGCCCATTTGAAAACAATCCAATTAGATCAACCAGACACTTATTATCAATGCACAGAAACCTCCATGCTATTGCTCCATCTATCACATAGCACCACAAAACAAACAAAATGGATCTTGTTTGTGCAGTGCCACTCAACTGTTTTGCCTTCTTTCATTATTAATAAGCATCACTGTGATACAAGAGGACTGTAGACTGCTTAATGAGCGTTGGTTACTGGTCTAAAGGCAGAGACAAATAAGCAAGGAAATCAAGGAGCCCTGGAGGGTTTTTACCTTCCGTGACCCTGTCTCTCCACTTAGCCTTCCAATGTTGGAACGGCCTGCGGTTAATTGAAGACAGTGATGACGTGCTTAAAGGATTAATGAAAATGCCTTAGTCTGAGGTGAACTATCACATTCCACAGTGGTCAGAGACAGCTGAGCGATTCAGTTGGCCTTGTTGTGTTATTGATAGTCAAGACTGTCCCACCCTCCTGTCCCATTTCCATACGGTTAAGTCCGGAATGTTCGGCTCCGGGGCGGAAATCATGGTTGGGATAAGTGGCCTGGCATTGAGGCATCGTGAGTACGGAGCAGCCCCTTCCATGGATATCAGGCAGTCTTCTTTCTAATTTGGAAGCGAAGCTGCATCTTGCTTATTCCTCATGAATAGGCCCTGTGATACAGTACTTTCAGCTGTCGCTGTTGTCAGAAATTCACATTGTTTAAAAAGACTTGTGGTGTACGTCTGTGTTTTAAAGTTTGTTCTAAATGTGGTATGTTAGAAACAGAAGCCTGTTTATTACTGATGATGTGAAACTGACAATGACTATTAGGAGTTTCCATAATCTCTTCCCATTTCATGAGAAATGTGTTGCTCCAGGATCTTATAAGTGATCACTGACACATACATAGACATTTGTAAGTACAGACACTGTTTTGGTCCTTGACACAACAGTAGCAAACCTTATGGTTGCAAAGGACAAGGATTTTATCTACTTTAGTGTTACAAGAAAACTTGATATTGTAACTGTCGGAATTAATTGCCTGGATTTTAGTGAAAAGCTTATCATAGTCGTGAAGCCAGCAGAGTCAGACGGATGTGGTGTGCAGAAGTGACAGTGTCCCTTAAAATGCCACAAGGATTTGCTTTAGATTTCTGCACTGCTCCAGCAGCTCAGAGGGAAATAAAAGCTTGTGAGATATAATCTTTAATATTTTCCTTTGACTTTGCCGGTGTAATTTAGAATATTAGCTCCAGCTGCTATCGCAGAGCTATCCAGTATTACTTTTTATTGAAAGTGTTTGTTGATAATTGAAGGGAACATAAAATGCTTCTACTTCCCTCATGGTGATGTTCTGGTGCTTCGCAAGATGAAATTACACTTGTCGTTTTAAAAGTGTCACAATATACACGTACATAGTTCACATAAGCTGTTATTTTGAAGTTGTAACTTCAGATAACATTCAACGGTGGTGTAAGCTTGTACTTGGTTTAGTACTTCACTCCAAGGTTTCAGACCTCCTGTGCATCTGTTCATAGATTTTATGAGAAATCCATTATTTAGGCTTAAAAATATAGTTTTATGAGTAAAACATTCTGGAAAAGGGGCAATTGGAATATTTAAACTTATAACAGAGATACATTGAGGGTTATTTATAAAGCATTAGTTGTGTGTTGTAAGAATAATTTAGAAATCCTTCTAGTCTATCATTCAGGTCCATTTTGAATTTCTCCAACAAGAAGAAATGCTCCTTCATTTCAATAAACAAGGACACAAAATATGACATCCTCATATGTCCTTTTCTGAAAAAAGGAATGTGTTAGTTTACCTATCACTTACACATATCGCATAAGAACATAATAATGGTTACAGATGGGAAGCCCACCCTACCTATTTGGTAGTTAATTGATCTAAGGATCTTATCCTGTATTTTCTTGAAAGAAGTCGAGGTATTGTCTTCAACAACATGGCGGGGTTGGCTTATTCCTGACTCCCACAGCCCATCCATATCACAGTTTTATCTCATTTATACTGAGATCAAAAAGACTCTAAGTTTCTAAACATTGAAGGAGATGGTCACTCACTCAAAACTGCCAAGACAAACCTTCTCCTATAGGAGTTTCCTGATGTGCTCTGAGGATAAAAATTAGTAGCTTAGCACTGTAGTTATTACTACCACTCTCACATACAGAACATTTGTAGTCGAGAGCACTTTTGTCTCTTAAGGCTCATGTTTCATAACACAAAGGCTCTTGAGATGTGGATATTATTTAGAGTTTTCTATTCATTATTTTAAAGCAATAATTTGTAGTTTCTTCAAATACATACTCATTCCACCCCACTCTCCAGTGATCTTTTTGAAAATACAACATAAGAAAAGTTTCAAATGAGAGGAAGCCGTTCAGCCTATCTGTCCTATTAGGTAGTTAGTGACTAATTGATCCAAGGATCTCATCCAGCTGTTTCTTGAAAGCCTGGGTATCGACACAACCCTTTGGGCAAAGAAATGTCTCCTGTTTGTAGTACTAATGTGCTTCTTGTAGTTTCCACTTGTGTCCTCAAATTATGAGTTATTTTTAATATACTGGCAGGCCACCTGGATTGATAAAAAATAAATAAATGTCTTTAACACTGCATAACTGTGCAAGGAGTATTCATTTTAAAACTCATACTTAGTTAAAGGTTGGAAAAAACGTGACCGTTGAAGCATGTTTTGTATACAAGGGACCATAAGGAAGGCAAGAAACAAGGGTATTCATTTCATTCTGCTTTACCTGTCCAGTTCTGAAAAACGTTCTTAACTGGTTGTTACTGGGAGCGATACATATTTTCATGGAAATAATTATAAAGATTTAGTGCTCTTTTACAGTACGATTTAATGTACTTCATGCAGTTTTGTCAACTTAATAATTGGCATGGTTGCATGTCAAATGATTTTTAAAAAAAAAGATTAAATTGTTTTAAAAAGTCAACAAGACATTAAAAATATCTTTGGGTAATGCATTTGTAATGCATTTTTAATTTAAGGGAACAAAAGACTGATCTTGTGGCATCATTACTGAATTTTATAGCCAAATATGAGCACTGTGCTGCTAACACTATAGGAGGTTTAGTGCACACTCTATCTAAATCAAATGCCTAGAGCACTGGCTTCTTTTATTTCAGAACAACACTGACGTGAATATTTTCTACTGTGTAGAGGTGCGAGAGGGGAGCTTTAAATGAAAAAGCAGAAGTCAATTTTATGCCGGGATTTCAAATGAAAGAAAAAACACAACATTTCAGCTTGGAGCCTCATCGACTTCCATCAGACGGAGTCTTATTCACCCAGAAGAGGCTCCAAAGTCCAGACTTTGTGACTTCTCTTCTTCCTACTTCTCAACCTGCAATTAACCTCGGCTTGTTCCATAATGTCATGTCATCGATGACATGATTTGATGATCGGAAAGGAATTTGATGTATTTATTTTATTGCTGACCATCTGTCTTGGTCACACAAGTGTATTCTGATAACAAAGGGCCATCTTTCCTTAGACAATTATAGTGCGTTTATTTGCTACCAACAAAACAGTCATTCTGTAGGTCTGTCAGATGGGACGTGTTCACACCATTGTCTGTGATGAATGGAGTGCAGCTTGTCCATCAATTTCACTGGGGCATTGAGTGACCTCTGTGATCTTCTCCATCGTGCGGAAAGTCTTCTGTGTTTCTATTTGTATGGATGACTCTTCTGTCAGCGGCCTTTGGAGGCTTCTTCCATCCTCCATTGGGCAGCCCAGCTGCTCTCCTGGAGAGAAGTTTTGCAAACTGAGTCATTGCCATTGCCCAAATAATCCAAAATGAGCAAGGAGGTCGGGAAAGGGGAGTGGGAATTTGGATCCTTGGGTCAGACAGTACTCTCATATCCCGCTGTTAACCATAAATCTGTGGATCACACTAGTTAAAAAAAGTAATGTGCACAATGACTGCACCTAGACTGGCTTCAGTATTTTGATAATGTCTTCATAATGCAATCAGAAATCCTCTACAAAACATTTTTGCTCCAAAGTGAATCCTGTTCATTTTACAGGAAAGCTAGGTGAGGGAGTTGGTAATGCCTTTTCTGCAAAGTGTGTTTTGTCCAAAGGTAGGAGCTCCTGTAGTGGTTACTTTCAGGTCTCCTGATGTTTTAGAAACTACTGTGGTTTCTGGGGTGGGCATGTGTCCAATCACGCAGCTTTAATTGGCATTAAGCTGACATTTTAATATACATAATGAGTTTTCAGGAATGAGTACATTACAGCAACCATGTGCCTGCTACCTGCCTGGAGGCCCCGCTGTGAGCAGCGTCTCGAGACTCACTGTGGGCAAACACTTCACCATCTGCACTGTCAGGGATGTCTCCTGTAGGCTGAGTCTCTGCTGCCCTTGGATTTGCTGTTTAATCCGGAAATAAGGTCAATGGAACTGTTGATATGTACTTGGCTTTCAGCTGTGGGTTCACCGGAGTGCAGAATACTGGTCAAAAGAAAAAAAAAAAGATTTTTTAAAAATAAAACCTTGACGGCAGTTCATATGCTAGCAATTAATGGATCCCCTGGAGATTTTTTAGGCTGTGTATGTAAGCTTGTATCATATTACGACGTATGTGTTGATTGCCTTACAATTTCATGATATTTGTGTTATTTTTTTGATGGTAAAAATGCAAAAGCACTAATTTTCTGAGAGTGCGTATTTCTGAATAAGAAAAACAGTTGAAGAAATAAAATGGGGAGCTGTCCCTCTTCTCTATGGTTCTGAATGCTTACGAGGAGTTGCAATTACCTGATTAAAAATAATATGGAAACTGGCTGTGTAGGTTTGTATAATAAAGCAAATCCCCTTGGATCCGCTGAGAAAGGGGTCTATCTTTTCTTTTACTTCACAGTCAGATGGCCAAATCAAACACTGTGGTGCATTCTTCAATTTTTGTCATAGCAAGGGGTAGCAATATGAAGCTGTTGGACTCCCAAAATAGACAGTGCTGAATTAATCTGATTGCAGGCTTTAGAGTCCATGCATGATTAGTTTTGTCAGATGTATCCAGCGTTTATTGTTATGAATATGAAGAACCACTTCATATTTGACAGCAGCCCTGGTTTTATTTTCAGCTAGAGACCTATATAGGACAGTAGTGTGACGTTGAGCTTCTAACATGGCAGATGTCTAGAAGCTTGAAGCTTTCTCAAGTTGGTCAGAGTACCAACAGTATCTACAGACTTTATATACCAGCTACACCAAAAGAACATCTCCGATGACAATTTAGAGCAGGTTTTTCTCATCCTACACAACTAAAAACTATGAAATCATGATCTGCCCACATTTACAAAGTCTTCTGTAATGTGGGGGATAAGAGTATGGATTTCTGGAGTGGTAGTGTCTGTGTGAAAACTGAAAGATTTTAATGAGCATTCTCTCTTTAACACCCTGATACAGAGATACATAGTCTGATTAGGTGCAATGTTTTTCTGTCCTCAGGTTGCCAATTCCTTGCAGTTTTGTGATCCAAGGTGCTGGCAGTTCAGGATTCTTTTATATTTTAACATTAAAAAGGAAATGTCTCTTTGGCATTCCTCAGTGAAAATGAATTGGTCTCACCTGCAGTTCTGTTACCAATTAATTTACGTTGTTGCAGTGTGTTGAAAACAGTCTCTTTGGGTGTCCAAAGTTGAAATCCGTTTCAGGAGAGATCTCATAACATGGACTTCATACACAGAGTCATCTGCAGGTCTCGTGATCAGTATTAATTATGCACAGTGGCCTGCCTGCTGCCTTTTCAACTAACAGTTTGGCTGTACAGCTCCCTTTTTTCCTCTGAAAACTCTAGGTTTCTGCCCGATGGCTGAGTTACCGATATACTGTAAAACACACCAACATATAAACATTTTATTGAGTACCAAGTAACATGACTTTGGGTTTTTAAGGAAAAAAGTGACAGGAACATATCAAAGTGTCAGGAGCTCCCCAGATTAGAATAAAGGGGAAGTCTTTTAAAATGCTCTTTGTTTAAATTTCATCTAAACTACTTTGTGTGTTCAGAAATTTTCAATGAGATGTCTGAATTTTGCCAATAGAGAAGAGCAGCCTGAAAATATCCATTGGAGATTAGGCTGTTTATGAGAGAATCCTATGAATCATTGTCTGTAACAAGTATCTTAGAATGAAAAAGCACATACGCCAGACCACAGCTCCAGAGCAAAAACAAAAGTCATAGAGCCTTTCTTCACAGTAAATAACCCAGGGATGTCATAGAATAGGTTAATGTTCATATTATTGCACCAATGTATGGACAGTTTTGCCCTTTAGAAATAAGATGATGTCCCAATACCAGAAATGACTGGCTACTTTCTCTGTCTTCCTGCTGCTTGCTCCTTGGTGATGGGGAACATTTCCTGCACATCTGTTGTTGGCTTGTACCGAATGACAGAAACAGAAATAAAAGTTAATGATTCTTGCTTGGACATTTCCTGGGTTTCTGGGTGTGGTTTACATAAATCGGCTTTTCTTTTTCTGATCTCTAAAGTGAAACTCAAGAAGTGGCTTTCTGCAGCCTTGTCCACTATTGCTAACAATATGTGTTGCTCAGTCTAAAGAATCTCTCCTTCATCTTCAAACCCTCTTCGAAACTGATATTGAACTTGTTGTTGAAGCATAAATGAAGTACACCTCTTTTCCAGTAGATGGCAGCAGCAAGCCCCCAAAGCACACATTTAAGGGAAAATACAAAGGAGCACTAAAAGGTTTTTTTAAATTGTGTACTTTGGTTTTAATGATTTCCTTTCAACGTGAGGAAAAAAAATGAACACTCTGAAATCATTCTTAATTAAAATAATAAAAAACCCTTTCCCCTCCATGTGTCTTTTTGGATGAAGGGACTCTGAATAATTGTCAGAAAGGCACTGTTCTGATCCCTTAGACTTAAAACAAACCGCAGCCTAACCAAAAGAATTTAAATGCAGTTAAAGGAGCATTGTCTTAAAGTACTCAAGAAATCTTACTGTCAGTGACTCTAACACAGCAGCTATTCCCCTTAAGTCTCTTTGAGTCGCTTTGGAAAAAAAGCACCAGCTAGCTGACTAATTAATAAAATCAGAACATTTTCTCTTCATTAGCCATGTATACCATTGGTCTGAATTCCCGCTCACTTGAGAAAGGGCTTGATCAAATCCATGTAACTACTGCAAACTCCAAGCATTCACTTCCCTTGGCTCTGTGTTTGCTAGAGGTTTCTTGTCTCTGCTCAATGGGATGGCTCTATCTTAAAATGGGTTTGAGGTTTGTTGTTGAGTGAGGTATGGAGTTACTGTAGATGTTTCAAATTAAATGGAACCAGATGTCCATCCATGTACTTCTCTTATTACACACGTGAATCCTAAAGAGACCAAACTTCCTGATGTCAAGAATGTATACCTGTCAGTGTTACTTCCTCCCCTGGGAACTGTAATCAGTTTGATTGACAAGGGCTTCACTGGCATTATTGATTATGAGTTACAGTATTGTCAAAGCAGAGGCAAATCATCAGGAAAAAATTACTCATGATTATAATGAATAATTAACACTGTCATCTCACTGTGACGAGTTACCAGTGCTGTGAAGGTCTTGTTGTCGCTGTCCTGTCTATAAGTGGACAAACAATATTTTTAAAAGCTGCTTCAGAATGTGTTTAGTTAGAACTTCATTAGTATCAGGTTTCCACCTTTTTTGAGTAAGAAAAGCTCAGTGCTGAAGTTAATATGACTTGCCGTGCACCATAAAGATCAGGAACATTTTAAAAATATTTTGACTTAAATTAGAGACAGATGAACACTCCTCTATGCCACTTGTTTTTTTTTTTCCTGTGAAAAAGCTTCACAGCTCTGTCTCCTGGCCAAATCAACCGCTTTTTAAAAATTGTGAGCAGCAATTTTATAGATTGCTTTCATCCACTGTAGCTTTCTTTAGCAGCAGCTTAATGGCGGCTGCTTTAAAATCACAGGGTGCAGTTTCTGATGACAGCGAAAGATTTATTCTCTAAATTATGGGGCTCATTTGTTGGATTGATCATGATAATGAGAACTAATTAATTGAGGAAAATTGGGACAGGGAACAGGGTGTGAGTTTCACAGTG